>NC_134407.1:5506739-5875072 GCF_038048845.1 Mixophyes fleayi | reverse complement strand
ACAGTAAAATATGATGCATGACTTAAACCAGCAATGACATAGAGAATATTTTCCCCCTTAAATTGCAAGTTAATTACTGTTTCAGCACGCATGTGATAGTCATTTTTCTTTTCTATCCTCCTACAAATCATTATGCCCTTTTCAAAAGCTCTCTGGTTGGCAAGCAAAAATGGCTCCCAGGCACAGACACTGTCAGACATGTGACATATGATGGCAGAGGGGGGAGAAGGAGAATGTCACAGTACAGAGTTCAGAGAGGAGTTCCAAAGCCTCTCTGTTCAAAACATATTGGGCCATGTGACTGTGGTTGCCATAGTAGTTCAGCTTCATAAATCAATGCCAACGTTCTTCCTATAGCCAGCCACAGTGATGTATGTTCATGGGATTGCAGCTTGCTGCTTTTAAAAAAGGGGATATAGTGTTCAGATACTTCTATAATGAAACAAAAACAAGTGTGTGAGAACTTGAGCCGCCCTGAAGAGTTTTTCTCTTGTTTGGGTATAGGAAGCGATGGAAACTTTCCAATATGGAGTTTCTTATGCCTGTGTTATGTCTGTGCTCCTTAACTCCTATGTCATTTATTTCTGCTGGAGACAATCTCTTTGAGTGAATAGTCAATGTCTTAGTCTGTCTCTACTTGAAATCTTTGGGTTGTCTCCTGATACCGTTCAAGTAATATTGTTTTTGAACTAACTTTTACCAGGTCCCACTTCAGCTGTGCCGGACCCCCCTCTCCCCCCTGCAGCCTCAGTGGGACCCTACATTCATCTGTGAGCTCAGTCTGGCAACCAATCAGAGCTTCACTCTGATCCTCTTCCAAACTGTCCCTATATTAAATAGGTGCTGAGTCCATGTGAGAGACTAAGGAGGACAGGTAACAATTCTGCATGGGAACATGGGGGGAAGAGGGGAGAATTTGTTGATGGGGGGTAAAATGTGTTACTACAGGGAAATGTGTTACTATAATTTGTGTGTGTTCATGCAATACAGTATCCGTAACGTATTTTGGTCAAAGTGAGTAAATTGAAGTCTTTATCAGAGCTGTCATCTATATAAAGGCTGATCAGCATTTATTACACGTTGGGCTATTTCGGCTGCAAATTCTAAAGCATTCTTTATGCACAAAGTGTTTTGTTTTTCAATAGATAACACAATGGCAGCATTGAAGGAAGCAAGGTCGTTTCGTGAGGACATATACTGAGAATTAATCGCAAGACACTATTCAGATAATAAGAGTTTGGTTCTCTCTACAAAGCAGTATAAATACCTGAGATTTCAGGTCCAACCTCACACTGGACAGGAAGGTCGTAGAAACTTTTTTCAGTTGTGTCCGGTGACCATTTAATACGATTGGTGGATAGAAAAAGTGTTCAGTCCTTTCCAGTAAGTGCCCCAAGCATCAATTTAATATCTGTGGATACTCTGCGTAAGTTAGAGCTGACATATGCAGGATGGGATTAGAGACATGAGGTGTGAGACGGTGATTTCACGGCTGACCATATAGACTGCAAGCTGATTAACCGCACAAATCACATGATGTGAAATTCAACGTCAATGAACTACCAAAATAAAACCGAGTAGAGATTAGTGAAAAGTTTTGAAAAGTATTCACCTCAATCATGGCTGCAAAATGTTGTACATTTCTCAGACAGAATTTAAACTAAGTGCGCAGTATAGAATTCCCTCTATCATCTTCCTCCCCAAAATTCTATAGGGGCACATTTATCAATGTTCTCACGAAGTGAAAAACAGTTTTCAATCCTTATAGTATTGATAAGGATTGAACTATTTCTGAAATTTATGAAGAACCCAATACAGAAATAGCAGTTCTGATAAACCGCTGTTTCTGGGATAAAAAAATCATACTTGCCCCCCTCTTCGTAACGCGCTGTCTCCGGATCTCCTCCGTGTCCTCTCCGTTTCTTTTCTTACTGCAACTGTGCATGTGCAGTTTGAATAACATGTACATGCGCACAAACATCTCCGCTCTGTCTCTGCAACTATAGATGCAGAGAGAGAGCTGTGAGTGACAGGGAGAGATCATGTGATCCATGCGCTGTCCAGCTCTGCTCTCCGGAGCAGCACTGACATTTTTCAATTATGATAATGTTCACCAGCTTCAGCTGGTACATTAACATGACAATTTACCGAAAAAAACTTTTTTTTGTAACTTGTTAGACTGTGGCCGGGAGCAGTCACCATACTTCTATAGAGGGGTGAAGCAAAACCGAAACTCGGAGGTTGCATTGTTTCACCACCACGGTGAAGTGGCTGGTTCTGCCATGAAAATCATCCTGTGCGATATTACAAAGCAACTTTGCCGGTCTCTACCATTGAGCTTATTACTGTTGAGCTGATGCTTTGTTCAGAACAGAATGTACAAACTATACAACACAAACAGAGAAGGTCAGAACGATTGGTATTCTCTGTGGCACTTGTACTAAGCTCGGTAATGCAGACAAGGTAAAAAGCTGCTTTGCTTTGTGTCCAATTTCGATCTTTTTATAGAGGTACTTAAGTTATTTTTTGATACATTTTTCAGAAAGAACTATACCGTGTTACACGTCCTTTACTATATGATGAGATCTGTTTACTCAGAAAATCATTAAGAATTTGCTCTATGAACAATCTCTTTTGCAATATTTTTATGAAACTTCGTACCATGGCCCAAGTCATTGGTTAATCAGTAAATTAATTTAAATGATCCAATAAGTGTCTTTGCTCCAAGTATAACATAGATCCAATCACTTTGAGAGACATCATCATGTCCGAGATATATCTGAGATTGTAGAACTGATTTTAGCAAAATGTCTTTCACGTTCATGAATAGATGCCCCTTACATGAGTTTTTAAATTAAGTAGTCTCGTGTTTTGGGTTTTGGTGTATCGAGATTTTTGTTTGAATATGGGCGAAAACCTACTGAACAATATCTCCGATATACCACACACATACTATCATGACTAAAACAGCCAGGAGACTCACAAATACCTGGAATACTCACAAATTTCGGAGAATTCTCCCGGGAGAGTAAGTCACCCTCCCAGATATCTTTCCTGCACACCCCCCCCCCCCCCCCTACAGCAAAATAAGTGCCCAGCATACGAGACAATGGTCTCCCTCCCTTTACCCCTCTCAACGCACGGACACCGTTGAAGAGAGAGAAGGTTTCCTGAGGATGACCAGATACCAGTGTGGTGCGTCAAGCAAACGTTTAGTCTCCTCCCTTTTCATAGGTGCTCATCCACCCTTTAGACCTACACCGCCACACCAGACAAACAACAGACTTGACAAAAGAAAGTAAACGGACATTAAAACTGCAACCTCGCATGTTGTCCCTCACGTAAGTGACTCCAACATTGTTGTTTGCTGGAGCACTACAATTCCTATCATGTCATTATTATTATTATTATTATTAATTTTTATTTATAGGGCGCCACTAGGTGTCCGTAGCACCGTACAGGGACAAACAAAGTTACAATACAAGGTGAGACAGCACAGTACAGTAAACAATAAGCACAATAACTCGGTGAGCTCAAAGCACAGCTAGAGGGGCGGGGGAGGGGAGAGGGGAAGGTCCTGCATATGGCTGAGCCCGAGAGGGAGGGCCCAGATGACAGGGAAACCCCCAGAGGGGAGAGGAAGGAATGACAGGGGACGGGAAAGGGGGAGAGGATTCTCGAGGAGGAGGGCTAGGTAGCTGGAGAGCCGAGTTAAGAGTGGTGAGGACAGGAGGAGAGATGACCCTGCTCAGAGGAGCGTACAATCTAAGGGATGTCATGTTTATTAAATGTGCACGCTGTTCCTTCTCAAATACCCGTTTAGGGGTGCAATACCTAAAATGAACCACAAAAGACAGAAACTCCAAATATAACAATCAAGACGCGCAACAAAAGTAAATCAAGATATGGCTCGTCTAACTAAGGCGAAAAGAATCAATATGGAGAGATCCTCTTAAATATTTGGGAGTTTGATGCATGGTGAAGAAACAGCAGTTTAAGTAGTCACTCTTGGAGATCAAAACCAATCAGGTAATAAACATTATAAAGTATTGAAAGGCTGTGTTGTATAAAGCACTTCCGCCCCCAAGAAACGGATTATGAAGTCATTTCTGCCCACAAGATGAGCCCAAACGAAATACGTTCCCAAACGCTGTCCGTCAAGTCAGAGAAGTCTGTGAAGAGTGAAAGCCTGGTCAGTCTGAGTATGGGAGGTGAGTGTGAGTGGGGTGTCATTGCATACCTAACCATCAGGAGACCCCAAATACAGATTCTGGGACCCCACTTGGTGGCCAGACCTAGAGGTCTAGCACATCTATTTTAACTTACTGTTAAAACAGAGGTGGCGGCTTATAAATTTAAGCCACCACGTATCTTGTGTGGCCTAAAAAAACTAGGGTGAAACCTGTGAATAAAACTTCTGGGAAGTTTTACGTCATATAAAAATACATTCACTCTGTCTGTATAAAACCCTCCCCACTTATTTAAAACAACAAGTTTATACTGTTTTCTGCTTCTAGAGATAGTCTGTAAACTTCTAGAAAAGTTCAAATAAATAATCACAGTGTCTAACACATTTTTCTTTGTTGCATTGCACATTAATTTAACATTATATTTCACTGTATTCACCCACTCTTCTTAATGTCAGTGATTACAGGATCAGATCTGCGCTCACACAGTGAGTGACAGGTACTATTATTTTAATGTACTGCATGTAAATTCGGCACTCACGAAAATTGTTGTGCTCTTAAATTCATTTGTATGATAATGTGCACACACGGAATTCTGTGTAGAGGATGTGAATTCAGAACAAAGGTTCATATTAAAGCTCCTGGGCCTGAGTTTTAACCCCAGCAGCCCCAATCAGAACAGTTTGTCCACATATATAAATGATTAAATTACACTTTCGCTTGTTCAGGAGCCCAGATGAACAACCTCTTTGCAATGATTGTTTTGAATCCCACACATAAAGGCTCGTGTAGAGTTAGATGCATTTGCATCCAAAGCACAAGCATAAAACAAGTGTGTTACGTGCTTATATTGAATAGCACATATATTATATTTTGTACAATTCAAAATAAACATGTAAATTCTTCTTCTTGACAATATGTTGAAAGAGCATTAAGGTATCGTGATGAGGCAACAGATTCGAGACATCGTTCAGCTTCATCAACTTGATGATTATGATGAATGGCGCGTTACAGATCATAAATAAAATTCTCATTTGCACCAAAACTTTGGCCTTGCAGAAACCTCATTTCTCTTTGAGTTGTTTGTAAATAAATACAGCTGGATTTTAAATTTGGTCATTCAGGTTAACTGAAATTTTCAAAAAATCTGCAATTTTTAATTCCTAATTGAATGTTTTCACGTTCCTATAGATGTCCATTTTGAGGGTCCATCTAAAATGATCAGACATCTTTAGTGGAAATGTACTACAGCATCTACTTGCCTTTTATGCATATTTTAAATAAATTAAAAATGACAAGAACGTGGCAAACTTTAGAGGTTTAGATTGAGAAAGGACTTTGTTTTCATGCCAGATGGTATAAGGAAGGCAGAAGAGAAGATCAAATGTGGATGCAGGATGCTGAAATTAGTTAGAACCGAAGGTTATGGGAAAGTAACAGAAACTGGCACAATGAGGAAATGGTGATAGACAATTTTAAAGGAAGTAACGATACAACATTATAATACAACGCATCAAATAAAACAAAAATGTCAGGTAGTTTGCCAAATTGCAAACTTCATACTAGTGGCATATTAATATAATTAGAACGGTTATGAACTTATGACAGTCCACCAGTGAAAAACAGGATAAGGAGGGAAATGAAGTAAGATAGGGCAAATAATTTAAATGGAGTCTAACTTCAACCAAGGTTAATCTCAATCAGATGATGCAGCTTGAGATTCAGCAAGAGGTGGTGTAGATAAAAGCAACAGAGCTGCTTGTATAGGCCTTTGGGTGACCACTTGTTACTCCAACCAGAGGACTGTGGCAGGGTTGTCCATACAAACGGAAATTCAAGGTCGAGTGGTGTATGTCCAGATTCTGCTCACCTTGGAATGACACTTTGGCAGAGATGCAACAACCCATGAATGCCAGTATGTACACACATCAGGGGGTAAATGTATCAAGCTGAGAATTTTCCGGCGGGTTTGAAAAGTGGAGATGTTCCCTATAGCAACCAATCAGATTCTAGCTGTCATTTTGTAGAATGTACTAAATAAATGATAGCTAGAATCTGATTGGTTTTTCAAACCCGCCAGAAAACGCTCAGCTTGATACATTTACCCCCAGGCATTCATCCATTCAAATCATGTAAAATATCTTCCATCCAACTCATAGTGCCGCTTCCTATCCTTCTCTGGTTCTGTGTTCTCCATGCTTGTGGTGATGTTGAGTGTGGGAGAGGTACAGTGGTGTCTCTAGATGATTGGCCAGGTTTAGATCCTTCTAATGTGACTCTCATAATCATTAGCAGTTCATCCTCCTTCTCTGGGGCAGCATGAAAGGTGCTAAATCCACTACTCCGACCTGGAACATGATCTAAGTAAGCAGAAGTGTCAGGACAAGATTGAACGACAAGATGCATCCTGTGAAGACGTACCAGGGGACCACTAGACCTCTGGTGGCGTCCTAAAATGGCCTGTTGCCCTGAGGCATTGAAAATTAGGCAAGTGGCAATCTCTGAGTCACACACTTCATGTATCAGGTTGAAGAACACCCACACGAAGAAGGAGGTGCCCAGAGATTGCCATCTACGCCAGGCTCCACATGCAGGCTAAGGCACAGTGTCTGCAAGGCCAGCTTGAATCTATACTCACCCGTCCTAGCTGAGCCGGCAACCGGGGAAACTCGCGCTTCATCCCCATCTGTGACAGTGCTAGGGTTAACTTGGCCAATGGCCCCTTCAATGACCAATGTAACACTAAGGGCAGTACGGTGACACAGTGGTTAGCATTGGTTCAATTACTGGGCCCTGTCAATGTGGAGTTTGCCTGTTCACCCCGTATTTGCATGTGGGTTTTCTCCCACAGTTCAAAAACATACTGATAGGGGAATTGGCTTCTGACAAAGTGGACCCTAGTCTTGTCTGTGTGTATGTGTTAAGGAAATTAGACTGTAAGCGCCAACGGGGCAGGGACTGATGTGAATGATTACATATTTTGTTCATAGAACTACTTAATATGATTAGCACTATATAAAAAAACAATAATTATAATAGCCAACCTGGGAGACAAAGCTTCCTGTTCTAGAGCGACCTCCTGTTCTAGAGCGACCTTCTGTTCTAGAGAGACCCCTGCTCTAGATTGACCTTCCGTTCTAGACTGACCTTCTGTTCTAGAGTGACCTCCTGTTCCAGATCAACCTCCTGTTCCAGAACGACCTCCTGTTCTAGACTGACCTCCTGTTCTAGAGAGACCTCCTGTTCTAGACTGAACTCCTGTTCCAGAGCGACCTCCTGTTCTAGATCGACCTCCTGTTCTAGACCGTCCTCCTGTTCTAGACTGACCTCCTGTTCTAGACCGACCTCCTGTTCTAGAGAGACCTCCTGTTCTAGACTGACCTCCTGTTCCATCCCCATAGCACCATTCTCTGCCTCACCAACAAGTAACAATATATCAGATGGCATCTGGCAAAGCTGGCAGTGGTACAATAATTCTGCCAGGTTTGGAAACATTATCAACTTCCTGATATATAAAATATACACCTTACATTATAATTTAATCCGGAATCCTAAAGCAAATATGTAAAACCATAACAACTCTGTGTTTTTCTGTAATTTTTATTTTAATATATGTGCTACATCTCCCCCATTACATAGTTTATCCTATATTCTTGTGGCGCAAATACGTCTCCCAACAAACTGGCCGGGAATCACTGGACTCGTTAATGATAAAACAGAACAAGACTCAACTACATTTCATATTACACAACCTAACTGTGGTCATTTTACTTTAATGTTGTCAGAGGTTGAACCCTTGATGTATTTATCATCATCATCATTTGTTTATATAGTGTCTCCAATTCCGCAGCGCTGTACAGAGAATATTTGTCATTAACATCAGTCCCTGCCCCATTGGAGCTTATAGTCTAAATTCCCTAACACACACACACACATACACGCACACACACGTTAATGTTGTTAGTTAACCTACTAGTTCTCCAGCACCAATTTTTAAAAAATGATACTTTGCAGTAGCTATGTCTGTGGTGACGTCACTAAATTAAGTGAAAATACCAACTACTGTTATAAGGCTGTGGGAAATTCATGGTGCAATAATTCTGTCTGTGGAGCATTTGCGTAATTCCATTGCATGATAGCAACGTCTGACGTCTTGCTTGTATTTTTTTTATCAGACAAACTGGCATGAATTCACAGCGGAGAGAAAATAACATGCAATTTGTTAGCAAACTTCTAGTGTGCCAGAGGGTCCCACGGTGAGATGTGCGCAAGGAAGCAACGGTGGGTTTGATTGAAGACAAAGGACGGCGTTTGCTCCAAGTGGGACTGCAAAAAAAAAAAAAAATCAACAGCAGAGATTTGCTTTGAAGAAGTGGATGAAGTTGAGCCGGAGGGGGTTGTATAACGGGAAACTGAAACCATGAGGTGATGTAATTGCATTAGTGCACATCTTCAGCTGTCTCTGATCCATTAATCACCACAGAGGATACGATTAGAGCAGGAAGATGGCCTGGGCTCTGTATCCCGATGAGCAAAATACATTACACATTAAAGTAAAAGCGCTCGCTCACATGAGAACATTGTATCTGTATCTGCGGTGACCTCTCAAGTAATTGCTTTTTTAGGATACACAGGAATCTGTCCTTCCACCATTACGATTCCTAATATTTTATGTAGTCTTTGGTGGATTAGTTAGATCCATCAATTCACGTGTTCAGACCGATAGGGGGACTTAGAGGAAGGGTATATAACTTACTGTGTTCTGTTTGTAATCTGTCTTCCATGTTATTTAAGCAGACCAGCAATAAAGAATCGTGAAGTGCGATTAAAGAGCCCCACCATCTACATACGGGTGCGAGAATCCCCAAAATGCTAATCTGTGTTCAGTACGAAAGCAATGGAAATGTGCTGAGGCCTGAATCTGCAGGCCCTCTTCAGAAGAGGAGAAGCCAATTTAATCCCCAACCCGCTGGGCTGGGCCAGTGTTGGGATATCCAGCGCCACCCCTGCCCGGAGTTGGCGCAGGTGCTGTGAAGCCTCTTTAGCGCTTTACTGCGCTTGTTCCCCTCCCCAAAACCCAGTGCTTGTTCTGATCCCTGCTCTATTCAGAATTGGGACTCGGAACATAAGTGGGCATATCGCCCATGCCAACACCCCAAAAAACTATATATTAGTCTGGCTAGCGGTGAGCCCTGGCAAGCCTTTGCCCTCTTCCACGCTTCCCATGTTCTGCCTGCCCTGCTGCTAGGCCATAACACTAGTTACGTCCTTATGATTAATTTGCAGTAAAGATTCTCCAATCCGATAACTGTGGTTCCAAAGCACATAGGTTCTGTTCGCAAAAAAAATTGCAAAGCAAAGGTTGGCATGCATACTGTTTTGTCCGTGTCCATCGTCACCAATAGAGATTGTCCAATGCGATCAGTGTGGATCTAATGCACAAAAGAGATTTAATAGCAATAAGCAGCAAAATAAAATAAGAATGTTACAAAGTATAACCCATACATACACAGCACACCCTGGATCCAGGAACGGTCATCAAAGCTGTGTTGGCAAAGAGACCGTTCCAGTTCCAGAGGCCAGTTTATATACAGTTTGGTTTGCAAAAAAACAGTAATGATGTCACAATTATACACAGATAACACTAAGAATGCTGGCCACTCCAACTGTTGCATACGTGTCTTCCCGCCGAAAAACCAGTTTAAGCTGACCCATTACAAGAGTGCTTGAGTATTAATCTCATACTATTCATAACTAGTGATCGCTATGTGCAATCGCTGCTCTGTTGATACCGGATTCCTGCTAGTAAAATGTGGATTAATATGAGACTAATCTCTATACATTTCTGGGAACCTGAAACATTACTGTAGTTTTATCTTTGTATAAATAATCTTTACGTTTTTATTAATAAATGAATGTGTGATGGAACTTTCTTAAATGTGACCTATTTACAAATCTAGGTGTGAATGTAAGTGTATGTGCTGTTTACCTGGGCGGTAAACCAATATTAATTAATTTAGCCGACTTCATCCAATTATTTGACTTTGACAATACGCATGCACTGTTAGCACTAACGCAAGCTTCTATCAGTATGTTCTGGTTTACAAAGCCAGAGCAATTTATACACATACAGTTGTAATAAGCAGTGACATCACAAAGATACACAGTTACAGTTTCAAGGTCCACATTCATAGATCAATGGGTCTTGACCCCCCAAGAACTCGAGTGCCATTGGTGGATTCCTCTAGCCATTGTTCTTTGAGATAGCCAGGTGTCCTTCCTCAGGCTCCCACCTCTATACCTATATAAACCGGTTCTTTATGACATTTCTGGACTTGCTATTTGGTGTTTGAAAAGTGATATTATTTATAACTAGCGGTCGCAATGTTCGAATGCTAGTTATAAATAATACTAAAACGTTTTCATGCAATTGCGAATAGATTGATACCAAACGGGATGTCCTTTAAATGTTGGAGACATTAATTAGCCTCTTCACCTCTTTATATTTTTTATGAAAATATAGAAAATGCATTAAACATATTTAAATGTTGCTGCAATAATAATTATGTTGCATATTTATTAATGGATTGTAGTGTCCAAAAATTATTTATTACCACCTTTGTCCAATTGTTAAATTTCAACACTCTGGGAGGTAATGCTAAGGGTGATCCTTCACCCTGGGATTAGCCAGAGCTTCACTCAGGGGCTGACTAGGTTCTACAAAAGGGGTAAAAGTGGGAGGGTCAGGAAGGAATTCCATGGCCACACCCAGGGCCGGTGCTAGGGTCCTTGACGCCCTAGGCACACTTTTACAATCCGCGCCTTTCCTTACCTTTACTTGCCGCATAAAGCTGCTCCTCTCTGCTCCGTCTCCTCCCCTCCACTCACTGACACTGTCGGGCCGTGATGATGATGTCATGCCCGACAGTCAGTGAGTGGAGGGGAGGAGACGGAGCAGAGAGGCGGCGGTGGTGATCCATAGCCCCTTCCCCCTCACCGTGGATTTATCGGAAGCTGTGCGACGACCGTGGAAAGTATGGTCAGCGGTCACCGCACAGTTTTAAAGTAATTTTAATTCTGTGGCGCCCTAGGCAACTGCCTAACCTTGCCTAATGGGAGCGCCGGGCCTGGCCACACCTCTTCATCTTTTGGAGAGGGGTGCCCGTAGTAACGACAAACAAAGGTGAACAGACAAACAAGGAGACAAACAAAAAAGGGAAATAAATGAAAGTGTGCTGAAATTATAAGTTTTTATGGGCCACCATTGCTTGACACAACATGATTGTAAAAAATACTGACATGCAATGCTTTGCTATTTAAACTTATTGCCCTGCATCAGCTCCTTTCAGTATCATCATTTATACAGCGCCACCAATTATCTAAAAGTTCTAGGATCTGTCTGTTGCAATTTGCAATGGAGGGTGGAGTATGCTGCTTTATATCACTTAACTATTTTACAATGCTGCAGTTGGAAGGCCGGGTTATACTGAACAGCGCAATTTGCTTCAAAGTTGAAACTGAAAATCTTTGGGTTCAGTTGTTTATCAAGAGCAGAATGAAAGCTCTAGTGCTAATTTATTTTTCTCCAAAATCATTGAGTGTTTAATATGACACATTCATAATAGGAAATACATTTTCAGAACTAAAAGTGTGATATGTAATTGCAATACAATTTTAATGTCAGGATTTCTTGATTATGGGTTGAGAACATTTATTAATCAATGGAAAGGTCACATTCATCTGTTTACCTTTCTGCAGCATAGAGAGCACCAGGAAAATACTCAGCGAGACCACAAGAGGATTATCACTGTCATATATTCGAGACGGAGGGCTCTTCTGTTCATCAGTCAGTGAGAGTCCCAGCAGACGTGTGATTTCTGCCTCATCCAAATAATGTGCATTATGTACACACTGAAGACCAATGTGCCAATCAAAAGTAAAATATATTCGCCCCTAACGGACGTAGAGGCTGCAATTCTCTGAGCTGAACAAATATTTATCTATCAATTCTCTAAGAACTACTGACAAAAGTGAGACATCTGACTGATAGGCCGGTGCTGGCTAGGGATGAGTGATGTCGTGATGGAATTGGGTGCAAATTAAATTTGGATGTGGGTCAGGCACGATAGAATATTGACGTTTTACTCTTACTTCATCGCTCTGCGTAATGTATAGTCCATATATAGAGCTGAGAGAATAATGGTTAATTCATTCATCTGTGCTGGGATAGTTGGGATAGGAGTGTTATGAGCTGCCCCAGATCACTCTTCTCTGCTGGCCCCGTCCAGTCACTTCCGGTTTGTTCGTCATGGTCATCACCAGGGCAATGGCCGCGACGACGCATCGTTCAGCGCCGGCATCTGCGGCAGCCGTGCTCGTGCGCAGTTAATATATAATCAGTTATGCACCTCCTGGGAGCTAATTGTTCCTGACTAAGAGCCTGACCTCTGATTGGTCACCTTGTGTATTTAAGGCAAGGAGGGCTTAACCTGCCTGATAGTTATAGCGTATGTGTAGTGCATTCGCGCTGTCTGCTCCTTCCTGTGTTATCCTGTGTATACTCTGCTTTTGACCTGATTTCCGTTGCGACCTTTGGCTTTGACATTGACACTGCTTGTATGCTGATTGCCCCTGACCTCTGCCTCTTTATTGGATTACCACCGTCTGCAACCTGTCCTGACCTTAGGCCTGTCTTCTGGTTGGCCCGCTAGCTGCTGACCCACGAACTTTGGCCTGTCTTCTGGTTAGCCCGCTTGCTGCTGACCCACGACCTGTCTCTGGTAATTGCTTTCTGTGTTCCAGTTATCCTCCATTCTGCTCTACAGTTATTCTAAAAAGCTTTTCCTACCTTAGAGTTAAGTCCTGGAGGCATCTGAGTACCTCCAAACAAATCCAGTTATACGGGAAAGGCTGCTAAAGCTCTATTAGCTTGGTTCTAAAACCTTATCAAATAGCCATGGTCCTAACAAGGAGAAGGGACAAGACTAGCACAGTGAGAACACAAGCATTGCAAGAGTAATGACTACAACATCTCAAATTCATACAATGGGTGTATTACAACTAATATAACTTCTGCTTATTCAATTGTAATACTGTTAGCGACTGAAACATCTACTGTGAGCATTGCTCTGTCCTTTTGCATTTAGTGGTTGTCTCCCACAAGCCTAGAAAGGTGTCAGTTGTCTGCTGCACTTGCTGTCCATCATCACAGCGCACTGTACTGCCTGCAGCAGAAGGTTAAATTCATACAACTGATCGTGATGGGGTGTACCAGAGGAATTACTAATGTGGATATTCATTTCTTGCCCAGTGGCTCATGGCAAACACAACTAGTGATCCCTGGGAGAACTGCTCTGTCCTCGATTTGCGACATTTCATACTTATCACAGTTTCGTAATGATTCATTTTGCCACATTAAACAGTCATCGTTCTCGACACTTTTCTTGTAATACTACCAATTAAACATGCTGAAACTGTATGGTAAATATAAAAACCTAAAATATGGCTGCTAAGGGAAGTGATTGACTATAATATTAGGAAACACTTTTAACAGTCGTAGCAGAAATGTATTTAAGCCATCATGAGTTAAATGAGGAAGTACAAGTTTCCTGGAGCAACCTGACTTATGCATCGGTGGCATTATAACGTGGAAGAGCAACAGCACCGCACCGTTGTAATCAGCAACTCCTCCGCAACATCAGAAGGATAATGACGTTCTCAGGTGAAGGCCGTACAAAGGTGAGAGAAGAGGTATTTTTACTCTGAGTTTTCATGTAGGAAGGAGATTTACATTTTACAGGAACATAACAATTATGCTTCCTTCAAACAGAACCATCTCAGGTCCTGTGATGTTTTTTTGCCGAATTCTTTATAATTTGGTTTTCTACTTTGTTTCTGTGGTCGGGTTAATAAGCGCCTTCTGCATTCATTGGAGACGTGTTGAATAATCCATCCCGGGGCAAAAACAGTCTGAATACGCCACCTCCAATTAACTACAATGAGATGAAGTTATTGCAAAATATTTCTCCTTCGTTTAAATCAAATTACAGGAAAATCTTTAATAAAACTCTGCATTTCTTTTAAACCAAAATAAGTTTATTTTAATGAGAAACGACCTACCCCTGAGGGGAGAGGTGCTGCAGGGGCTTTATATAGATTTGTGAATGTCATGTTTGCAGATACAATTAGACTTATTTACTGCGCAGCGCGGATACGGGTGAACGCACCCAGACCGTATATTTAGGGACCGTCTGCAAAATCAGTACAATTTATATCTCCTAAAATACTGCATATTTGTCTATCATTTATTTCTCCCAGAAATCATATAGACCAGCCAATGTTCCTTTATTTTAGCTTCACATATCTTACATTGATTTATATGAGCCTTTCAATACACTTTTAAAATACGCAATGACCGAGCAAAATGTGTCCCTTTGTGTTGGGTTAGATAGTAATTCTGACACCTCAGAGTTGGTGAAATATTTTATCTGATTTGGCTGAAAATACTCGAAACTTTCCTAAATCGGAAATGTTCGCAGATGTGTCTAAGCTCCACCTGTGGAAGTTAGTTACAATATCTTGACTGTAAAATTAAATATTGTTACTTTAGGTTTGTATGTAAAATAGATGTATTATTGCATCTATATATCACATGGCACCCGGACCTGCCAAAGTTTAGGCACCTCCATAATAAGAATAAATCCCTCTTTGGAGGTATGTGCCAAGGTGATGCCATCGGAGAGAAGTGACATGATTGGAACCACTTCTGGGGTGGGCATGTGTGTAGTGATCAGAGATCCCCAGGAAAACCTTCAAACCCACCTGAGCTCGGTCTCACATTAAAACGACCTTGTGTGAGGGACTGAGGGCCAGAATCCATAAGGAACGTAAATGCTGAAATGCAGCGGATTTTGCATTAAATCCCTCTGTGCAGGTCCAGAACCGGACCATACGCCAATGAATTCAGTAACGTCCAGGGGACACTTATGACAGTTTACAATTTCAGGGAGGAAATGGGGAGGGGACTGGGCGTATGCCCGTAGTCAATGTACAGTAAGGACGTGCCAAGCTCGAGCGCACGTAGCAGAATCTGATACAAGCTTTGGGCATCTCTCAGGTACATGATTATCAGCCGTATCACTTGCACCAGCTACAGGTCAGGAGTAAGTGCTGATTACTAGAGATGACGGCTGTGTATGATGCTAGAACATGTGTTTGTATCAGGAGCAACTGTAACAATGTATCATATGTACAGGAGACATTAATAACATCCTAATAAATATATTTTTTGAGGAAATAAACGCCAAGTAAGAATGGGATTCAGCACCTCCTGCTGTCACAGCCGGTAGGTAGACAAAATCGATGTGGAGAAGGGGGTCTTAGACAAGACTCCCTGTGCAGTGTCTACATTTTAATTAGCGGTGGTACAACATTCTGTGTCGTTGAGATACATAGCAATACATAATGATGGTTACCACCACCCCACTGGCCCAATGATAAAGAGATCACACAGTCACCAAACCATTTATCTGCCCAAACAGAACCTCTTTGGATGGGTTTAAGAGATTAGTATTTCTCCTCTTTTGCAGAAGTTAGTAGCAAATATAAATACGTAATATTGTAACTGCTGATTGTTTAGGTTAAGTAGCCTGATGCAAAAATAAATCCTGTAAGACCTCCTGAATTACTAGGTTCTAATCCCAGTGCTTATTTTGATCGTGAACAAGTGTCTGTATGTTCCAGCTTCTGGTTGTAGTGTCCATGCTCAATGCTTTGCTAGTCTGTTTATGAAACGTCTGTATGTTGAATTTGTCTCAAGGTCTCAGCTCTTCTATGATAATGACAGTAATGTTTAACAACAGCCTCACATTCTAACTACACCCAGTTAGCGCAGAATCAGTGCAGATGGACAACTTGTAGTAACGGTGATTTGTTCCTAAACTTCTGGCTTTCTCTCCAAGTTCACGAGTCCACCAAACCATTCATCTGCCTAAAAACAGCCTATCCAGATGGAGAGATCACTGCGCCTCTCCTCCAGCAGCATTTAGTAACACACATTAACATAATAATATCACAGCTGTTAACCAGGGAATGAGCCAGCTCACAGCTTGTACGTGCTGATGGCAGGAGGAGACTTCTGAGGATACCGGTTCTAATCCTGGTGTCTGCTACATGTGACCTTGGATAATTTTATTTCATATGTGTCCTGTCATGGAATCATCTGATTGTAGGAGGTTATAGTGTCTATGCTGAAATATTGAAGATATATATATATATATATATTACAAGTTAACCCGTGCATGATACTCATGCATTCTAGTCAAATCAAGCTACTTAAGGTGTTAAAAAGGTACTTGTCATGCATTTGGGCCTAGCCCAGGCCTCCTCAGGGGAAGAGCGTTACTGTCAAATAATGTCAGTATACCAAATTTCAGGTCATTCGGATGAGCCCTTTCTGAGAAAATAGGCAATGTTAGGGGGGGGGGGCGATTTAGGCCCCACCCCCTTTCCGACTTCTGAGGCTGCCGGGGGCTGCACACTATGTCCGTCCAGCCGTGACAGGCAGGGGCAGTGTGCTGCCCGGCTGCTCTGATTGTGTTTAAAACACAATCAGAACAGCCGGGCAGCACACTGTCACTGCCAAACGGATCTGCACATACTGTGCAGCTGTCGGCAGCAAACCCCTGCTGGGGGGGGGGGTGATTGCCCCGATCGCACCCCCCTGGATCCGCCACTGTACACATGTGTGTTCATGAGGTAAAATTACCTCACGAAAATGAATTTGACCCCTCAACTCGTCAATAATGTCAGTATACCAAATTTTAGCCCTTTTTGAGGTTTTTTTTCCACACACACTAAGAATTAAGTAGGTCAGTTAACCCATGCATGATACTCATGCATTCTAGTCAAATCTAAGCTACTTAAGCTGTTAAAAACTCCCCACTGTCACCCCCGGCAACCACCAACCACTCCCAACTGTCACTTCTCCTTCAAGAAATATATAGGTCAGTGTATAACTCTGCCCAGCAGGTGGCGCTGCAGCTTGTTTTGTTTTTTTTCACACACGCCACTAGGCATTTATATAGTAGATTAAAGTTATTTTATCACTTACAAATAACCAGTGTCCAATGCGATTGTTGTGGTTCCAACGCACAAAGATATTTAATTGCAAAATATAGCAGAATTTACAGCAAGCCATTTTTACACATTAAAGATGTACAATAAAGCAGGAAAGTATAAAAACAATGAATACATTACATTTTCCTTAAAGTGCTTCACCCAGTCATGGTCGCATGCAGTCTGATCAGAGAGAGCGAGAACAAAGACCAGCATGCTTGTATATAGTATACAGATAACACTTAGTGAGGTCTTCATTGGTCCGGGGGTTAATGATATTCCAGTTCCCTGCTGGTTATAGGTCAGTTCATTTGATCCTTACAAAGGATGAGGGGCAACTTCCTCCAACCATTGTCCACATGTTTTCACTCTGAATGACCAGTTCAAACTGACCCACACAAAAGTACTTTTGAGTATTAATCTCATATTGCTTGTATCTTGCAATCGCTAGATGCGATCGCTATTCCGTCCACACCGGGATAATGCTGGTGAAATAAACTTTAATATGAGACTAAACTCTTTACCTTTTAAAACACCTGAACCATAAAAACCTTTACTATAGTATTATCTGTGCATAAATAAACAATTTTACCAATAAATAAATGTGGATTGGAACCTTAATAAATAGGAACTATATACAAGTGAATGTGTAAGTGTAAGTGTGCGTCTTTTATCGTGCGATTGCGTCGTGACACGTGGCGTACTGAATGCAATCACACGGTAAAACAATATTAATCAATATACTTTCATCCAAGTATGCGACTTTGACAATATACATATATATATATGAAGAAGCTGACTTAAGAAGAGTTGTATTCTGCGTTTCACATTCTTAAAATGTTGTGCACAGACAGAGAACTCAAAGTTATGATGAGCTGAACCAACACCTACAGCTTTACAGCTAAGATCGCGGATCCACCAACCATAGACACCAAGACCTCTGTCTGCTGGGACACGACCTCTCCAGATGCGTTCATGAGATCTCTGCTTCTCTTCTACAGCAGGATTTAGTAACAAACATAAACAATTACTATCACGGCTGCTGCAGGACAATGAGTTGGCTCGCTGGGTAAGTACCCTCCTAACTCAAATTATGGGAGACTTCCTGAGGACACTGGTCCTAATCCTGGTGTTGGCTCCTTGGTCCAGTAAGTAATGTTGGTGCCTCTTAGCATCAGATTGTAACATCTATGGAAGAAGCTTTGACACTTTGAAGCTGCTCAAAAAAAATCTTATTACTTTGAGAGTAATCAGCAACATACTGATATATCTCTTGCACAGTGAGTCTGACAACATGAAGCTCTGTAGATTTGAACCTACACTTTTAGCTTTACTGCTAGATTTCCACCAAATACAGCCACCTAGACATCCGACCACCCAATCACATTCTGCCCATACAAACGGGTTTATGAGATCACAGTTTTAACTCAAAAGCAAGATTTAGTAAGAAGCACATACAAGTAATATCACAGATTGTAACAAGGAGGGAGCTAGCTCACATGTTACGTGTGATTGTGGGAAAACAATCCCATGGAGACTTTCTGAGGACCCAGGATCTAATCCTGACATTACTTATTGTGACCTTGGACAAGTCACTTATTCCTTGTGTGTCCCCACTTGTTGTGTCTCTAGGGAATATATATCTTATGTAAGAACCTTCTATATAATAGAAGTTATCTCTGAGACAGCTGTTAATATAATACAATATCATTGTATTTATGCTTTTGACACACATACTTGCTGCACCCATTTAGAATATGTTTGGTGCAGATATTTAACTTGTAGTAATGGGGATTCAAACTCATGACTCTGTCTGACATACAAAGGGAAGATTCCACCAAACATACCCACTGAGCCACTGGTTTTCTCAGCTACAACTACTGCTGAGCGAGTTTATGAGGTTGTCATCTCCGGCTACCTATAGCAGCAACATCGTACAGATGGCAAACTCGGTGCTGAATGAGGTACGAGTGAGGTCACAGGTTAAAATGAAATCCCAGAGCCCCACCAAAGGCACTGGCTCCAACCTCAGCATGACCACCCTGAATCTGTTGCCTTATCTCCGCCAGTCCCAAATGTCAGAGCATGTTGTCATCCCGTGCAACATTCCATGGAGAGAAGCCATATTACGAAGCCTGTGTGCAGCATTCCCCTGGCAGTATAAACTGCTCTCGCAGATTACACAGGGGAGGACTGGCAGACTTCAGCACCTGGGAGGGGTGGGAACTCTGCTCAGTAGTCTATAAGGAACATTTTAAAGGACAAACAAATGCAGGTGGCCCATTGATCCAACCCAAGGTAGCCCACTAAGGGACCGGCCCAGGGAGCAGAGGGCCCCCTGCCCCACATCCCAGCCTGCCCCTGAGTGGACATAATGGAAGTAACAGAGTAGTATCCTGAGACTACAGTATAACCTGGGAGCTGTTGACCTCACTGAGGAATGAGGCACTTAGTGCCTCGTCTGTTTTTTCTATAGTTTTGAGTGGATCAATATGTGGAAAATGGATTCAGCCCTCAAATCCTCCGACTCCATCTGTGAACCACAACTACACTTTGAGATGTTGATTTTCTGCCACTAAATTTTTAGCCCTGGGGACAGAAATGTGAGACAGCAGCTGACACTTGAATTTAAACCACGATCCTTAGTTTGTCTTTGTTTCAGCATTTGGAGGACAAGAAGTGAGTGTTTAAAATATTCCCAGACGATGGCTGCCCACACGTACTTAAATGTTCCGTTGTATACTAAGCAGAAGATAATCACAGCAAGTTGTCTATGGACTAATATGAATTTAATTGAAATTTATTTAGAAGTATTTTATATGTATTTATATACAGTATTTGTCATATCAACCTCCACCATTTAATGGTGTAAACATATATATTCAGTATCCCTTTCACAATTGAAAGAAAAATGCATAGTACCGCCAGATCATTGTTATTTACCTGCAGTGGACGATATCAGACACAATAATCATCTCAGATATAATCTATGTCGTTCTCAACAGAACTGCGTCTTGGTTCCCCTCCCCCGTTCCCATAGAGTCGCCTGATTCATTAAGTGGCGTAACTGGGGTTTCGTTGCGTATAATGCGCACAATTACTCTGCGCAGGCCTAGATCCGGACAGTACGCCATAGAACGCAGCCGCTTCCAATTCACCGTTGAGTGCAAAGGACACTTACTGCAGCCTCCGGTATCAGGGCTGGGACGGGGAGGGGACTGGGCCTATTGATGTATTATTGCTTGAATATTCAATCTGGGTTACAAAATGGAGACTAACAGCCATTACTGTAACTATCTGCTACAGCTTTAATGACACTAAGTCTTGCAAGAAATGTTTATGACTTAAATTCTTCATGGAAATGTGCCCTTATATACAAGGCTGTTTTGTCTTGTACTAATGATTATTTAGAAATATTGATAAGAGAATCTGTGTCTGCAAAACCTCAGACAAGGCCTCATGTTTAACACATTGTGGTTTGGGAGGCACATTCTTTGAGTAGAGATGCAGGTAATTAATAGTTAACCAATCAGTATAAATGTCAAGTTAAACGCCCCTCAGCGCAAAGGTGCCCAGATCGTTGCTTATAAAACTTATGTAGCAATGTATCGTCGTTGCCTTCTACACTAACCAGTCCAGAGAGTCCGTGGTTCACACATGCTTGAATAATCTTGTTTTAAATTATTCTCAGATCACCCGACTCCTTCTTTGAAAACATCTACGACAGTATGCCCGTAGTCAGTGTACAGTAAGGGCGTGCCAAGCTCGAGCACACGTAGCAGCATCTGATCCAAGCTTTGGACATCTATAAGGTCTGTGTTTTTCTGTCGTATCACCTGCACCAGCTACAGGTCAGGTGTAAGTGCTGATTAGTGATGACGGCTGTGGATACAGCTAGAACATGTGTTTGTAATCAGGAGCAACTGTAACAATGTATTATATGTACAGTAGACCTTAATAACATCCTAATAAGTGTTTTTCATGAGGAAGATAAAAAACTAAATAAAACAAACTTATTTTCGAATGACTATATATTATTAACAGGTGACATTAATTTAATATTTTTCTTTCTGTGCATTCTTTTGGGACTTTATATTCCACTTATATATTGGACGTATCCTGCAGTGTCTGTTAGAGCAGAGCGGACCTAGATCCTTATTCATCATCAGACGCATTTTCCGCTCGTTGTTGAATACGGAAGTGTGTTTTTAAAAACAAACAACTGCACATTATATTAGTTTTGCGTGACTTAATGACTCAGATCCAGGATGAGGGAAATATTTTATTAATACCTATGTGCGCACTGATCCATATTGCCAGCAAAGTACAACTTCTGTATATAAATGGAAAATGTCCTGATATATTTCTGATATGATCGATAATCCTCACAGCATTTTTTAGATCAGTGATGGTACATAAGGACGGTATGTGACACAATTTAACCCTCCAAGGGGCCACACATCACCCTTACTCTCAGTAATAAATTTGCCCTCAGTTGGTATGCACTTCAGAATTCACTTCTTACCTACCCAGATGTCAATCAAATCCACTCACTCACCCCATACTGTCCCCACTCAGCTCTCACTGTGAATACTAACAACCACCCACTACTAATTTAATGACCATTAATTAGTCACGATTTAAAAATCCAGCAAATTGAGGAGGTTACATTGTAACGATAGACAGCTCAGCACAGATTAGGAGGCAGGGCCCTCTTAAGAACCTATTGGGCCCCCGGGCACAGCAATGCACCGGGGCTCCTATATATACAAAAATAAAAAAATAATGATTATATATATGGGCCCTGCAGCCCATCGGGGGCAGGAAAAAAAGAAAACCCTGAAAAAAAAAAGAAGAAAATACTTACCGTGCTGTCAGCTGGCGATCCGGCTCCCTCCCTGGTCTCCTCCTCCGTAGCGCTCCGCAATGGATGTTGGGCGGGCGTGATGACGTCACACCCAACATGCACTGCCAGCGCGACGGAGGAGACCAGGGAGGGAGCCGGATCGCCAGCTGACAGCACGGTAAGTATTTTCTTCTTTTTTTTTTCAGGGTTTTCTTTTTTTTCCTGCCTCCGGAGGACCCCCCGGGCACCTGCCCAGCGTGCCCAATGGGAAAGACGGCCCTGTTAGGAGGGAGTGAGATCCAGAGGTCAGGATCACACAGAGAGTGGTAGAGAGTTCCAGAGGTCAGGATCACACAGAGAGTGGTAGAGAGTTCCAGAGGTCAGGATCACACAGAGAGTGGTAGAGAGTTCCAGAGGTCAGGATCACACAGAGAGTGGTAGAGAGTTCCAGAGGTCAGGATCACACAGAGAGTGGTAGAGAGTTCCAGAGGTCAGGATCACACAGAGAGTGGTAGAGAGTTCCAGAGGTCAGGATCACACAGAGAGTGGTAGAGAGTTCCAGAGGTCAGGATCACACAGAGAGTGGTAGAGAGTTCCAGAGGTCAGGATCACACAGAGAGTGGTAGATGCTTTGAGGGAACGTTGTAAGTAGATGGTGTAGAATATTATTACACTGCACTTTGGTTTTGTATTTTTAGGTTTTGCAATGTTGTCTCTACGTAAATACTGATAATACAACTCTAAAGAACGTCTGCACTGTTACAATTTGCTATTGACAACAGCCCCTGTTCCATCTTCGATGTAAATTCAAGTGGAGATCTGAATCCATTGTAGCGGCTTTGTCAGATTAAAAGCTTTATCGACAGGCATTCCGTATAATTGAATCGGGGCAGCTACTGGCCATTAGCGGCTTCAAGGTCAGGAAGCTTTTTATTTTAGTCAAAGAAGCAGAGAGAACATTGCTTTCCTTTTACTAAACCACAAAACATTTTCACAGAGGACCTCCAATGTCCCAAACTACAGTCCTATAAATAAGTATACATTGTCTTTGTATGCAGTAATCACCAGTTATACATATCAATCACGTATTTGTCTTATTGTACTGTCCAGCAATTGGGCTAATTGCACCTTTTGATCAAAAAATTATTTAACAATGAATCCTCAGCTCTTTACTTAAATTGTGCACTTCCTCAGACTGGGGGCATCCTCTGCAGAAATCACTGCCCGGTATGTGAGGCAGCTGCAGAGTAGGACTGGCGGCTCCGTATCATCACCACAAAGTTCCAGCACCAAAAATAATCATGCAGAGGAATCAATATCCTACCCAATACCATAATGCAGGGACCTTGTAGTTACACCAGGGGGCACATTTATCAATGTTCTCAAAAAGTGAAAAATAGTTTTCAATCATTATCGCATCGATAAGGATTGAACTTTCTCAAATTTATGAAGAACCCAACACAGAAACAGCAGTTCCGATAAACTACTGACCCCGCCTCTTTGTAATGCGCTGTCTCCGGATCTCCTCCTTGTCGGCTTTGTTGCTTTTCTTAGTGCAACTGCGCTTGTGCAGTTTGAAAATCTTGAGGCTGCGCACAGGGAGGGATCGCATGATCCCTCCGCACATGCACTGTCCAGCAGCAACTGTGCTTGCGCGGCCCTTGGTCCAACAAGTCCAGTAAAAACTCTGGGTCAGAACACGGAGTCTTCAGTAGAAAAAGTCCTTGAGGGCGGCCTCCTATTGGACGCGCTGTCCTGACATGACTTGTTTATTAAATTGCTACTAAATATCAGCGATGACAGATGATAATTAACAGGCAAAAAAAAAAATGTTAGTTATTAAATAGGCCCCTGTCTCAAACAGGGAACACTCGTACACAGCCCTTCTCCAACTACATACTCCCAACTTAGACCCAAATGTTCCTTTAATAATGTATAAGATTCCGAATCAAGGCTTAAATCCAGCTGGGCAGCACAACAGGGGTCTTATCAGGGGAGTTGGAACCAGAAAATTACACAAGGGTGTAACCCAGCAGAAACAGACCGAAAATGAACAACTCCCCGAAAACCTGGATATAGACTGCCCTATATCTATGGGGTTTAAAGATGTGTATCCACAGTGACTTATGCATTGTATTAATACATTACCACTATAAATATCTTCACTTATTTACTTATAATCTCTGATGACGGAACTCAGCGACTAATATCATCACCATTCATATAGCTCCATTATATTCCGCACCTCTTGATAGTAACCTTACAATTTGCACAATATCCCGTGTGTCATGAAAATCAATGGATTTTCCATCAAACTCGTGTCACATGTATTTTTAACATACATAGGGGCATATTTAAGAAATCATGGTAGTGCACTATCGTGCACTTACCGTGAAAATCAGGTCCCGATGTGCCCTCCGCAAATTTATTAAAGGTGCATCGCAGCAGATATCATGGATATCTGCTGCTTTGCACTCCTCATCGTTTTTGCGAGCAGTCACCATTCAACTGTATGGTGACTGCTCTGGCCGCAATCTAACAAGTCCCGAAAAAATGTTTTTTTGGGGAACTTGTCATGTTAATGTACCAGCTGCAGCTGGCGTACATTATCATTATTGAAAAAATCCAATGCTGTCAGCTCTGCTCCGAAGAGCAGAGCTGGACAGCGCATGTGTGGAGGGATCACATGATCCCTCCCTGTCACTCACCGCTCTCTCATTGCAGAGACAGAGCGGGGATCTTTGTGCGCATGTGAACTGCACATGCGCAATTGAAGAATGAAGATGACCAGTAGGAGAGCCTGAGACAGCGCGTCCCAAAGAGGGAGGTAAGTATGATTTTTTTTAATCACAGAAACAGCAGTTTTTCGGAACTGATGTTTCTGTGATCCGTTTTTAATAAATTTGAGAAATACATCCATGCGATAAGGATTGATAAGTATTTCTCATTTTTCCCGATAAATGATAAATGTGCCCCATAACTTCATTATATCCTCACCGCATGTCATGTATTACAGCGCATCCATACAGAGACGACACTGCAGTCGTAGCTGGCTTATTAGTTCATTTTATTACAAATGTACAGGATGCGAATCAATGATTGACAGTACAGAAAATCAAACAGGAAGGAGCGTTTAGAAACACAAAAGGGACAAGATGACATTTTAAAGTGGAAGAATATAACACAGGGTCCTATAAATCCTTTCTATAGAACATAGAAATTGCTGGGCCTGACTCCTGACCTCTGTGTCGTAACCCAGATATAGCGCAGGGCAATTATTAAACTCCTGGGCGACTCGGTAAGACCAGTTTTCGGCCCATAGACTGCTGGGCTGTACACGGATTAGAGGCAGCGTCCGAAGCATAAGGGGGAATTTGAGATGGGGCCGATATCTGTCAAACATATAATTTCTTTGCCTCAAGCAAATGTATCAATGTTGTCAAATAGAGTTTTAAACTGCAACAAAAGTAACAATGAAAAGTTTTCTGCACTTCTCAGAAAGGAGTAGAAATATGGGAACATTACGATTCTACACAAACACAAAAGTATTAATTGCTTCAAAACATGAAAACCAGTTACAATTAAACGAGCGGCGTAATTGCAAATCATGCAGATAAACGTACATAGGTCTTGTATTTCCATAATACCCTATTGATTCATTTATCAATGTGTGTTTCTTAGGATTAGCAGTTGCCACATAGAGTCATTTGTTTTAATCAAGGAGGTTTAATTAGTCGGACACTTTTTGTTTGACAAAGAACAGACTTACTACTGTACCCGACAAATGAGTCATTATTTCATATCACTAAAGCGCTAATAGGCGACGACTCTCCAGGTCTGTGTGTGACAAGCCAATTTATATCTGAATTATGTTGCTTGAGGAACTTCCAATTAACAACGTTTTTTTGGTCCCCTTTCCAGATCGGGGTCAGATTTTTCATCAATAACTATTCCAGTTACTGATCTATTTCATTTCAACTCTAGTTTAGCAGACGAGTGAATTAATCACATAGAGCTGGAAGCGATGGACAAAAAAACATTATAGAGGAAACCAACTGTGGACATTTCTAACAAGCGGTGCACAGGGAAAAGGTCTCGTAACCCATAACGTTCAGACGCTTGCTTCATCTTCTAAACTACACCAAAGGAATGACAGGTTGTTACAGGTTACAGATCCTTTTCCCCTAGTACCAGCTTTCAGATATGTCCTTCAGTCTGTACAACAAGTACTCCCTGGAAGTCAGACATCCAAGTGGGGATTCAGAGCTTCTTCGTGATAGAGGTAGTTACAGAAACCAATATATTCTTTTTTTTTTAAAGTTACAACATTCACAAGACTTTGCTAAAACGAAGGCTAGGTACACACCGGAGAAATTATCTACAATGACTTTACCTTTGACCGAAGGTCCGATCGCTCGGACGATTAATGCGTACACACTAGTCACGTTTTAGACAATTAACAAAAGACCGAATTTTCACTGCCATATTGTTGTGAGCAAATAATTTTGTACACACTGAATCGACTCATGAGGTCCATGTAACAATATCCCCAAGAAATTTAAATAAAAGATAGAGCATGTTCAATAGTAACCACCCCAAACCTCAAAAAAAAGGTAACACGTTTTTTTTGATTCATTCGCTTTACTGTTAGATGCCCCAAATTACCAAATGAGCGACGTGTGGACACCGCACAACGTGGGACTGGTACAGGCATCAGAAATTAACACACACATGCCGGCACTTGGTCGTGGATCAATCTGAAACTTCTACACACTACATGATCGTTAGATGATTGGTCAGAAAATATTAAACAGTACGACCAACCAAGAGAGCTGACAATCGACATTTTGAAACGACTTTCATGTCGCTATACACACTAACCCAACTTCCGACCGAACGGTCTTATGTCGTCTGATTTGTCCGATTGTTGGACGAAAACGCTCCAGTGTGCATCCAGCCTAAGCAAAATACAGACAAGATTGTAACCACTGGGATAAATCCTCTCTCTGTGCATCAGAGCTCCTCTCTGCAGACTTACGGAGGAACTCTGCCGGCCGCCTCTTAGCGGATAATATGCAGTTAAAAGACAAACAACTTACATATAACTAAACAAGCTCACATTTAGAGGTAGATTTACTAAAGTTATTAAAAAGGAGATGTTGCCTATAGCAACCAATCCAGTTCCAGCTATCATCTTCTAGAATGTACTAAATAAATGGTAGCTGGAATCTGACTGGCTTTTTCATTTTTACTACATTAGCTTTCACTTTACTTTCAGCGGCCTTTATGTTTCATACCGTCCGTCAAAACAATAGCTGTTGTATGATCATATGTTTAATGTTAGAACGTGACCCTTCTTGAAGAACACAGTTACTGGATCTAAGGATCCCCCACGAGCTGTGATATTACCGCCAATATCACTCAACTGCCCGAGGATTGTAGAGGCTGTGGCCTGAATATTAGCATTAAACCCAGGCCCGGCGCTCCCATTAGGCAAGGTTAGGCAATTGCCTAGGGCGCCGGGCTCTGCAGGGCGCCTCGAAATTAAAAAAAAACGGAAATCCATGGGGAGGAGCGGAGGGAAGGGGCTATGAATCTTTCCTGCATGAAGCTGCTCCTCTCTGCTCTGTCTTCTCCCCTCCGCTCACCGACAGTGACAGGCTGTGATGATGTCATCATTACGGCCCGACAGTGTCTGTGAGTGGAGGGGAGAAGACAGAGCAGAGAGGAGCAGCTTCATGCAGGTAAGTTAAAGAAAGACATGGGGAGGGGAGGGGAGCTGAGGGGAGGGAAGCGCAGTGGCGATTTTTAAAGGGGGGGCAGCGATTTTTAAAGGGGGGGGGGCGGTGATTTTCACACTGTGCCTAGGGCGCCAAGGACCCTAGCACCGGCGCTGATTAAACCCCAGTAAAGACCCTTCAGAAATTGAATATGCGTTTGGAAGAGGACTGTACATAGTATCACAGCAGTCATCTTCTAAATGTACTAAAAGACTATAATGGAGTCACATGTGATTCAGACAGTTGTCAGATTTGGCCATCCACGCGTTTTGCCAAACTGAAGCTCAAATGATAATGGCTCGACTTGTAATGGATCTTATTCCAGCTTACACTCAACTGTCCTGAAATCAGGTTTGTCCTGCTGAAAATCAAACAACAAAGGGGGGGAAATTGGCCTATTCTAATACTTGCCCCCAAGAATCCCAACTGAATACTAAGGAATCCATCCACCAGGACCGATGACAATATCAGTACATCCCCCCCATCAAACTGCAGCTATCAGCAGTTACAGTCGGTGAGGGGGTATAGGCGTCAGCCCAGTGAATATTACAACTCTTCTTTCTGCTGTATTATTCCTCATTTATCTTTTACACAGAAAGTTTTGGCTACTCAGACAAGAACCCACCGTTCGCGCCAACATGTTTCTAAAACTTTTATGTTTGTTTGCAAATTGTTACTATAAAATGTTTATCTACAGCCCACTAAACTCCAGGAGAAGAATGAAAAGATGTAACAGATATACAAGGTGTTTTGAGACTGATGGTGTTAAGGTTTCTTGCATAAAAGAAAACAGGCCGCATGCCAATTCAAGTATTATTAGTGTATTTTTAAGCATTTCATGGTTAATCGTACGATACAGTCAAATAAAACATAAGAACAAT
Organism: Mixophyes fleayi; assembly: GCF_038048845.1. NCBI lineage: Eukaryota > Metazoa > Chordata > Amphibia > Anura > Limnodynastidae > Mixophyes > Mixophyes fleayi. The sequence continues at coordinate 5,846,262 of NC_134407.1, read as the reverse complement.
GTTATCTTAACCTGCTTCATTTTCTGTGCTGTTACACAAGTGTCTCATTGCATCACCCTCGGTGTGCGGGATCCTGCGGTGCTATAGATTATATAGTGTATAACGCATTAAGGCGGTGGTTGAGCCTCGATATCCCAGAGAATTATTGTACTTAATACCTGCAGAGGTTAAATGTTCATGAGGAGATCACCCCCTTCCCAGCCTTGTAAAGTCATTAAAGATCTGCCCCCAAATGTACTGTAATATATTGCTGTTTCCTACCCCCTGACCAGCACATAGGTGTAGAAGTGTAAGTTCTAGTGTGTCAGGCTCACGAGCACTTTTGTATTAAAACAAAATATTCTAGGAAAAAGTGAAAAGCCACCACCTCAGGAACGGTGGTCCTGACAGAAGAACGCGACAAACTACATTCATAGGGGGCGGCTTAGTGATTCGGGGGGGTGGGGGGGGGGGGGGTCTCCTGTCCGACAGACAGATTATCAGACATGAATTAATCACTTATGGGTACTGTGCTTTGTGGGTATTCACGATGAGGTCCCTGACTGCGGAAAACCACAGTGATTTGCTTAATTTGCCGTATCTAACATACTAATCATATTCCAGAACATTGCAGAATATTGAAATATATAGACGAAAACTTGCACCAAGTTGGAGAGAGGGTAGAGAGTAAGTTCTGCATTATCCCTGCATCCTCCTCACTAATAAGGAAGAAGATTAGTTAAAAACGAAGATCACTAGTGATTACTGATTGACCCTAGCTCATAGCTGTAGACGTATTATTGCTCTGTACAACCACCAAAATGCTGTGAGCTTAAGCACAAGCTGCCGTCACACAATGTTGTTTACAGTTTGGTTTTTTTACTCCAATAAGTATGTAAATAAGAACTAGACAGTTGAGGAAGGGAACAAACTCCTGTAAATTATACAGTGTAGTGAACAGCATATCAAACATTTTACTTAAAAATTCATTTAACTTTAATTCACATCCTTTAATAGTTCTGAAATAAAGCACTTACTATCGCTGTTTTAACACAACCGCTTGTCTGCAGGGAAACCCAGCAACCATTCAGAGGAGATGAGTCAAGCTTTTAAAGCTCTTAAATGGTAATTAGATACAAAAAAAACTATAAAACCTTTATGCTTAGTACTAAACATTACTGGAATAAATCCCAATACTTCAAATATGGCTTTTGCCTGAAATTGCCTTTTGAAGGCTTAGAAACACACTGCTGATGCAATTTGTCCACTGTTTGTTTCTATGGTTACAGATGTTGCTAAGGAGAGCCAATTCTTAAAATACTATCAACTCTCATTAATAACTGTGTCATTATGAGTCTTCAGCGGGCAATTTCAGGCAGAAGTCCTGTTTTAAGTTTCAGGACTTTTTCCAATAAGCTGCAGTACCCAGAACAATTATTTTATTGATGCAACTAGAATCTTTTAATGGAGTTACCCTTTAAATCATAGCAACATAATGGATTCTGCTGATAAGCTTAGATGCTAAATTGGAACAGTACGAAATTAGGAAAACAATACTAGCAATAATTTTCAAATATATCAGCAATCGAGGAACATGAATATAGAAAAAAAACGACAAAACAAAACCCGGGTTGAGCTTCCTCTGTGACTGGTTATACGAAGATCTTTACCTCGTCCGTTATAGGAGACAGAAGTAAGATTAGTACCAGTTTCCTTATCCATATTTACAAATCAAACTGCAATTAATGAAAGCAAATTAACTAATTAAATGCATTAAAACTTGGTGATTTCTCACATTTATACTTCAGCATTGTCTAGTGCGTTTCTCCAACCCGTTCAGGATTACGGTACAAGATAACGAATCTAACGCAGAGAGTAGCATTAAACCTAGTATCTATGGTAATAAGTCTTACGATAAAAAAAAAAAAAAAATGTAACAGGATGTTATCGTTTGAGTAGAAACTTCATATTAGAGTAAGAACCACGAGCCCTGGGGCAATTTGAACAGTAGAACACAAAATTGCACCCAAATAAATTCTATGGCGATATTTTTTTTGCGCGAGTTTCCTTACAAATCCCTGCTTTAGCACAGCTGGAGTGGCCAATGGACACAGCTCTCTAACTGTGCTCAAGCAGTGGCAGCCTTAAAGACAGGTATATCCTTAAGACAGCCATATTATGGGCTAGACCAATGACAACACAGTTTAGAAACTTCACTACAAACTAGTAACCTCACTGAGATTAGTCTGAGAAATTGGCCTAGTCCGTTACATAAAAAATGGCTGCATCGTCTCTGATTGAGACACACGTTCTCACCGATACACTGAATTGTTAGGAACCTTGGTCCAGTCCACACGATGGCAGCTTCCAAGATATGAGCAACAGACTTTACGCTCTTTGCACTGAAATTTCAAACCTCGTTACATAATCAGCCCCACTGACTGCAGGAGAAACTGATAACATGAAAACACCAAAAACAACAAATAGAAGCCATTAAGACCATGCCGGTTGCGTTCTTGGTACAAGATTTCACATTCATTTGAAGAGGTAAATCGCATCTGAAATTCATACACTAGGGCTCTGCAGGTTAGTTGCAAACAGGTCAAGAGAACCCAAAGGACCATAATACCATATAAATTTATGGTACAAAAAAAAAATACTTGATTATTTGTCTGACTGTCACCTCGTCTATAAATAGAAGTTATTTATGAATTAGTTTATCGGTTGAGTCTCCAGATGGGACTTGTTTCTCGCCGGTAAAAAAATAAAAGGTCAGATGCTTTTGATGTTCACAGTAGAATCCGCGCTGGAAGCTCAGGTTGGCGTGTAGCAGGCACTTGTCTGTCCAGCGATGGCGCCAGGCCACAGCGTAATGCAGCCAGATCCGGCAGTACCGAGTGAGTAATGCCGCCAGATCCGGCCGCGTTTACAGAACCATGAAACTGACGATAAATTCGAGCAGTTTGAGTCGGTTACTTTGAGGTAGGAAAGTGCTGCTTAAGTCCAAAAGGTTACTGCGATCTGCTTCATGAACTTGAAAAACCTTCAAAAAAGAAAAAAAGTGAGATAACGTTGGTTGGTAATTCTGCCCTATACAAAAAGTATAAAAACTAAATAACACACAAAAGTCTAAAACAAAATAATTTGGATCATTATCAGGCATCATGGATGATGACCGCTATTGCCTCATGTGTAGGGTCACCTTCTAACCGTACTGGCTGACCCTAGTTACACCGGAAAGGAACCGACATTTGGCGCTACGAGCGGGATTGTCAGATCTCATCCAACGTGGTCAGTGAGGACAGATAAGTCATTGTTCCTGTCGCTCAATACTCCTAGCAACTGGCAGACCGATTCCTGTAAGAAGCTTGTTCCACAAAAATGATAAAATATATTATGGGCAGGAAAAGCCCGGTCTTCATTCCTATTGCCCTTGAACATGACACAGATCTACTGAGCACTATACACTATTATAGTATGTTATTCTTTTTAATATCTGAAATGTAACATCCTGTATAATATTCTTATAAGATGACCAGTTGAAAAGGGGACAGAACCAGTTTTCAGCACCTCTCTTATACAGACACATTCTTGTAGATTTTAAACAAACCTTTATGAGAGGGTAACTAGCTTCCTATGACTGCATCTAGAGCCACCAGGGAAACCATTCTAACTGGGAGATCAACACAGGTGTAAAAATGTTCCTCACTTGTCCCCCTACGTCCAGCGAGGTTATCAGAACGGCTGAGGTAGAGGAGGGAGCACGCTCCCTACCACACCCTGTCCCAGACAAATAGAGGGGAGAGGTAAAGATGTGACCCCCTTATGGACAGCTTCGGCTATATAGACGGACCTACAATTATTACTTCTTGTATTGCGTTTGACGCCCTGTCCACCTGCACTGAAATATTACAGAGCACTATCAGCCCCTGATTGGCTGTGGCTTTTGCCCAATCAGCTGTCGCATACAATGCAGACCCTCATCCTTGTAAGGCCAGGAACAATCTGCTCTGCCCGACATCACCACATTCTGTAGATCCCACGTACCAGGATCAGAATGCAGCGTAACAGTGGAAGTTCCCAGGGGTTACTCACACCTAAAGACGGCACGGAGGAAGGGGCTATTCACACCTACAGACTACACGGACGGGGAACAAGGAGAGGTGTTGGATAAATAAAAGAGCACATAAGTGGAGAACCCCTTTAAGTGTCTACTATCAAAGACTAATTAAATAAATGATCCCTGTTTCCTACAAATTAAAGACCTGCGCTGGTACAGATTACAGCTCACCTGGGCCATTGCCACCATTAAACAAGCTCATCGGTGTAGGAAAATATTGTCAGGAGATAGAGAAACCAAAGAGAAACAAGTTTAATTCTTTTTAACAATTGGAGGACATAATGGCATTTGGTTTTAAAAGACTGCAATAAAGAGGCCGGGAGATGAATGCAACGTCTAGAGTGAAGCTCACAGAAGAGGCTACAGAACCCCCATAGTAATCTGTTAGATCCGTCTGCGAGTATCGCTGTCAGAGCCTCTATCCTCTCTGCAGATATACGGCCTTTATCTGTGCTATGATGTCCCCCCCCCCCCTCTCTTCTCATCCCTGCACCGCAGACCCCGGCTCTCTTACATATCTGCTCGCTGGGGTTTAGAAGCTGTTGAGGTTTTCTTTCTACCATTAGATAAAAACACAGCTGAGCAGTTTTTCTTTCGGCTTTAGAAAACCCAGCAGACAGTGATCCTGGGGGCAACATTGTTCAAAGGAATTGGATTTACAAAGAACAGACCGGCAGCGGGAAAAGGTCGCATTCGCTGGATGCAAATGGACAGGAACTGATAATTCTCAGAGAAGAAAGCCAGAGAGGGGCTTTAAGGGAACCCTGCTTTATTCTGTACATAAACAAGTGTTTGTGCACAGGCAGAGAGCACCTTACACCCAGCCGCCTCATGCAGCCTGTATTGTAATAACGGAGCTGTATACAGTCAGAGGGTGCAATAAGACAGACATCAGAGAGATCTCACATGGCCGAGAATTGTTCGTTATTATATATACGAGATGAGCCCCACAAGTACCTACCCCAAGGTCCATAAAGGTCTTCACTGCGTTTCTTGCCAGACACAAGGTGGCGCTCTCAGCTGCAGGAAAAACATCATTACCGTCAGTGCTACATTGCAAACAATCCCCTTTTACTTGGGGTAAACATCAAATTTTCTCTGTGAAAGGGGCAATATCCTTGTATTAAAAGAAAAGCCACGAATTGGCTTTAAATTCATATCTCCCAAATGATAATAAGATGATTTGCACATTATTAGCTTGTGATCCAAACATTACAGCGGTCACATAACAGTTCAGTGTGAAGATGTAATAGTCTGAGCCCCCCCCCCCCCATTACCACCGTTAGTGTCGCACATTGTGGCTCTCCGCACCACAGGTGACGCTGCAGATGAGCTGATGGCTTTAAATCTGATTTTTAAACATAAGTGAGCAGGAGAATGAATCACATTTGCAGATCACCTCATATCATTTGGAGGACATGGTTTTAAACAGACAGGATGGAGGAGAACAGTCTTCTAAAAGGTACAAAGGGAGAGAAGGAGGGGACGGTGAAAATCACATTAATGGTGTAAGATAGAAAGAAACGTAAAAGTCGAGATTCATCAGAACGTGCACAAACCTGGAATATGGTGAAATCCACAGGGGGGCGATAGTGTGTCTCAGTCGTCAATGCGAGAGAGCACAAGACCAGTACAGTACTAACAGGTAGCTGTAACTTTGTTTTGTTTGGGTTTTTTGTTTTTTTTTGGGGGGGGGGGGGGGGGGGAGGGTTAGCTTTTTGAGCAATGAATGTTAATAAAAGCAATTCCAACAACGTTACAGTTTCAATCATGTGTGACTTTGACAAGACACTTGAGAACTCCACCCAAACACTTAAAATTCTCCCAGTTCGGTTTGTCCCCCAAGGACATTTGGGGGTAAATGTATCAAGCTGAGAGTTTTTCGGCGGGTTTGAAAAACCAATCAGATTCTAGCTATCATTTATTTAGTACATTCTACAAAATGACAGCTAGAATCTGATTGGCTGCTATAGGCAATATCTCCACTTTTCAAACCCGCCGGAAAACTCTCCGCTTGATACATTTAGCCCACGGGGTCTTTCCAGGAACCCACCGGATTGAAATCATAACGTTTGTTTGTTTTTTTTTAATAGATTTTAATAAATGTCACCAAAGGAGATTTAAAAATTTTGAAGGACGTTATCCCTTAATCTCCCTATGTCTCCGGCAAGTAAATTAGACAGTAAACACAATGTATTTAATGCTGTGTAAATATATATATATATGGCTAACAATGGAACTAACACAATCTTGCAGCAACTGGACACATATTTCTGTACTATAGAACGAGACGTTATTTAATCGCTCTACAGTCAGATCCTCCACTGATAGCAGCAGCAGCCTACAGTGCACTCCTGGACCTTGTACACATAATGTAAGGACACATGTGGGATCTAAAGTGCTAGAAAAACAAAGCTGACAAGTTAGAGAACTATATCAATATAAAGATGGCTGTATAAGACGACAGCTGGGAAGACGCTCGAGGGGATCATGTTCTAAGTGCTTTCTGCTAATCTGTTCAGCAGTTCGGGCAAACTTGCTTCAACGCTGCCCTCTAGTGTCCTCTCATCATAGTGCCAAAAAATACCTCGGCATAAAAACCAACACTATTCTGGGATGAAGCTTATTGCAGAGAATAGTTGTAGGCAAAGCTGGGAATTTCTCACCCACGAAGATTCAGCAGTTACAGTGGCCAATTACTTCATCTAATGGCAGAGGGACTTATTGAGAAAATGCATATAGCCCAAAGATGATGTAGTTAACGCTGCTGATAGTCTTAAAATGGGATGAAAATCCTGGCCGCATGGTAATATTTATCTTGATTGGCCATGGGACCTTATCAGTAGCAGCGAGGCATGGCAGGAAGCAGGACAATTACGCAATGTTCACACCAGTATGGTGGCGTAGTGGTTAGCATTGCTGCCTCACAGCACTGGGGTCATGAGCTCGATTCTGACCAGGGCCCCTATCTGTGAGGAGTTTGTATGTTCTCCCTGTGTTTGCGTGGCTTTCCTCCCACACTCCATAAACATACTGGTAGGTTAGTTGGCTGCTATCAAATTGACCCTAGTCTGCGTGTGTGTGTGTGTGTGTGTGTGTGTGTGTGTGTGTGTGTGTTAGGAAATTTAGATTGTAAGCTCCAATGGGGCAGGGACTGATGTGAGCGAGTTCTCTGTACAGCGCTGCAGAATTAATGGCGCTATATAAGTAAATGGTGATGATACAATGCAGCCATGCAACTGGCTAATGCAAGCCGCTGATAAATCCTCAAAGAGAAAACTTCCCTGGGGCAATCTATTAAATCCCGCAGTTAGCGAGAGAAACAGACAATCAGGACCACTTGAACAGGACAATGGTCGACCTAAATGTTCTGCTATCTGAGGCAACTGACAGAAATCCTCTCTCTTGAAGTCCATCGCTTAGACCAAATTAAACATTGACTTCAGTGCGGTATACACTATAGAAGACAAATATCGTCCCCTTAGAACAGCAACAAGTTAGAAACTACTAATTTAGGCTCTTGCAACAAGAAAACTGATATTTCTTTAGAAAAAAAAATCATAAGCTTGCACAAGTGCATCACCTAGTGGTGAGCAAGGGAAATAGGTCAATAAAATAATATATAAAATCAAACTCCCTAATCTAACTGATGGTGGAAGTGTTCCCGGCCAGGCAGGGAGAGAGTAGAAGAGGCGATCATGGATTTCCTTTCAGATAAAAGAAAAATCGGCAGCGTCTAATTCTGTTGTTGTAAAATAGATAAGAGAAATGTGAGAGCAGAAGTGACACATTAGATGGATAACGAGCAGGGATAAGACTCACAATACACAGCCACGTTCTTCTCCGTCCTCGCCAGCAGGTATTTGTGCAGACTCTGGGTGAACTCTCTCTGTGGAACTGGCTCAGTAAAGCCGTGGATGAAAGAGGCAGCGGAGCTGTAAGCCTCCAGGATCGGGCCCAGCAGTCTCTGCAGGAAAGCGATGAAATTCTGGTGTTCTTGTGATGGGCTCATCTGCACAAGACAATTAACGCTCATTGTTGTTATTATACATTAGGGGAATAAAAATTCAGTAAATACTGAGTAGATGTCCTGCACAATCCCTCATATTGCACCCCATACAGTCCTGTGTCTTACATATAAACCAAATAAATGCATACCTGCAATGTTCCCTAACCATGCCTATTTTGGATGAGTCCATGAAAATCGGGACTGTTCCACAAAGTTAGGACTGTTGGCAAGTGAGTAAGACTGGCAGCACTTTAACACTCTGTAAGTGTGTGGCTCTTACACGCTCCGTTTGCCTGGCAGTGTAAACACAGGCAGCGTTCATTGGGTGTACAGGCGATTGTTTAACAGGAACATGAATGGCAACAGCTTTGTTACCTAGGAGACTGCAAGCTGAGCTCACAGGCTCCGATTCCTAAACTGCTCACAGTGATGCAAGAGAGAGGAGCACCTGCTGTTCTACAGACCCAGGAATGTCCCAAATATCAAAAGAAGCTAAAAAAAAACCTTTAGATATTGCAGATATACTATTTATCGAAGTATAACAGAGTATTCAGCATATTGTAATATCAATATGCAGCAACTTTCCTTGTTCTTGAACATCATTTCCAACAGGTATTCTCATGTTCAAGAATACTTTGTATTACAACTGGCCCTGTGAGGAGGCTCCAAATAATCCATGGCCCTCGAAAACATCAGACAGGGTGTATACTTATCAATAACTGCAAAGGGATTGCAAGGGAGATGTCTCAAACATATACAAACTTGGTTAATGGTTAAAACTGGTTAATGGCTGCCTGTAAGAGCTTTGTACACACACAGGTGCTAGTTTATACTTAAAAATAAGTAAAACCACAACAATACAATCTCAAGAGGGCCAACGAAAATCTGCACCTGACACAGGGGCCACAACCAGCCCAGCTCTAGAAACACATTAACTGGAGATCACTGACTTCCACCGGGATTCCTCGAGAGCTTGTGTAGGAATCCACGATTGTGGTACAGTTTCTAAACATTGTGTATAAAGCACACGTCTTTGTACCTTGAGGTAACGATCTCTTTGCTCCTCTCCAAAATCACTATCTTCATCCTCCTCTTCACTCCTCCATCGTACGTGGTCTAGAATCTTGTTGTCCCACGTGGGCTCTGCAAGATTCGGGCTCCCGTCCTCCTGGTCTTCCTTAGGGAAACAAACGAATAAACAGAGTTAATACCACCCACGAGTGTGGCGAGTGTAAGAGGCGCCACAAGAAAGGTCTGCAGCTTATAAGTGTCCATTAGCAGCGCAAGTATTTGAAATCTGGAGCCTAACGCATTTCCTGTATTACAAACATTGCCTACGCGGTTTATCAATCCAGTCTTAAAGGGCCTCTAACCAACATGTTTCATTGGTTAATTGTACTTAATGCAGGTTAAACCATATGATCGTTTAATGTCACATCTACGTACAAGTTATAAGGAAATTGAATAAGCTGTATCTGATACAGTCCTTTATGTTATCCGATATATTTATAAGACTCCGGTACCTGACCACACCCCTCATGATGTCATAGCTTGTCACTTATGTTTACATTCCTACCCAATGAACATACGCCATGCCCGCAAGCTGCCATATTGTGGGAGAATGATCACACGTGAATAAGACTGACAGGAGGGCTCTGAGAGGAGAGAAGGGGATTATGAGACAGTGACAAAAAGAAACGACAGTCTACTGAATGGCGAGCTCTTATCTACTATATAAATGCCTAGTGGCGTGTGTGTGGGAAAAAAACAAAAACAAGCTGCAGCGCCACCTGCTGGGCAGAGTTATACACTGACCTATATATTTCTTGAAGGAGAAGTGACAGTTGGGAGTGGTTGGTGGTTGCCGGGGGTGACAGTGGGGAGTTTTTAACACCTTAAGTAGCTTGATGAAGGATGTGGCGATGAAGATGAAGGATGAGGTGATGGAGTAAAATGATGAGGTGGTGACATGTGGACAAAACCCCGTTAAAAAAGGGCGCTTACATCGGGAAGTAACGCTCTTCCCCTGAGGAGGCCTGGGCTAGGCCCAAATGCATGACAAGAACCTTTTTAACACCTTAAGTAGCTTGATTTGACTAGAATGCATGAGTATCATGCACGGGTTAACTTGTATATATATATATATATATATATATATATATATATATATATATATATATATATATATATATATATATATATATAGATGTATAGATGTATATGTGTGTGTGTGTGTGTGTGTGTGTGTGTGTGTGTGTGTGTTGATAATTATATAAGGGTCTTTTTGGTTACTGGGTCAAAGAAAGACAACTGAATTTGGACCGGTGTCTTCATATACGTCTAGCGGAGCCGCGTCAGTCAGTGCAAGTAACCAATCTTCCTGGGGCAATCTCTTGGCACAGACAGAGAAATCTCTGCACATAACAGAACTAACACCCAATAATTACCTCGGCCACCATAAGGATCCCGTAGGTGACCAGTCGTTGTACGGCCTCGTGGCACACCTGATAGAACATCTGACATGGCTACAGGACAAAAACACGACAATAAAAAGGTCAGTACAAGGGGCAAAGTACAGTCCATATTACTTACATACAGGCTGGTTGTTTCTGCCCGATACCGCGGGTCCACCAGTGTTTGCCGCAGCCCACCGATACTCCACTCACTCCTGCCGGCAGCGAGTTGACATTGCTCTGACAATATCGCCCACTTTGGCAGGAGTGAGGAGAGTATCTGAAAACCCACCGGATCAAGCGGAATGCAAGTAATGTTTTTCAAATAACACAAAACATTTGGGTCTCCACGTAAAATGGAGTTTCGGTTTGTAATAGAATTAGCCTTTAACTCGGGAAGAGTTGGTTACATGTTTTATAATGAATGAGAACATTCTGTAGATTATAGACTATGATGATATCTAGTGTGTTAGTCCACCCTCTGTCGGAAGCTCAGGTAAAGATTTCATTCTTGTAACAAATACAGTTATTAGGTCAACTCTGCAACAATTGCAATTAACCAGATCATAAAATTATAAAGTATATTAAAAAAAAAAAAAGAAGCTTTCAAGAGACAGCCCACCGAGTGCAGACCCAGGATTGCTGGAGAAATCAACAAAGATTTACTCAGATTATCTTCATTCCTGACGGTGATATAACTACATACAAGTTATCGGGCTCTGAATGGTCTCTGCGGCAGTGGACACCAGCGGACGTTCTCAATATTTAGTCAGATTCTTTAAACATTTTATCTTCATACAACAAATTTCATAGTTTGGCTAAAACCAAAATCATAGATTTCACTTTTACTTTCTATGCAGATTTTATTTTTATTTTTCTATAAAAGTGGAGGAATCTGAAAATGTTCTTAAAAATGTCTTTGATGGAACATTTCCAGAATTTGCCACCACATTGCATTAAAAAATTGAGGTTGTAAAAAATAAATAAATGCATTTTTGGTCTTTAATCTTATTTCCTGTGGGGTTTATTTGTTTGTTTTTTCAATGCAGACTGCTGATTTAGTATTTCTATTCCTCCTTTGTTACAGAATACCCTACTGCATAGACACAACATCCAGTATCACACAATAAACACATTTAATAACCGAGCATGTGGTATGCGCTAAGCCCACGTACACGGTACTTTGCCATTCAACGTTCATACACGTCCGTCACCGTCACCTTACCCGAGCAATCATTCCTTCATTAGAGAGGAGGTAACACAAAGCAGCGGCAGTGCGGAGCAGCCTCTCTTGGCTGATCGTTCCATCAGAGGCTCCGGGCGACCCGTTCGTCCTCCTCCTATTGAGCTCAACGTGCAGAGCGCAGGCTGAAACGCAGCAGACAAGAGTATCCGTAATCACCCATCACTAATGTGTTTTAAGGAAAACTCCAACCAATACAAATAATGTACTCTTGGGTGGAGTGCATCCCAAAAAAAAATTAGAACAATTTATTTGGGGGCTTGGTAGCCCCTCTGATTGGGGTTCCACTTGAAGACTCCAATGGTCAAGCTCAGCTCTCCCCTCTGACTCAAAGACACAGCAGTGATGTTGTTGCTCCATGCTAGAAGCTCACATGAAAGAGTGAACTTACCTGGGAACTTCTGTCGCTGCGAGTTTGAAACAAGCCCCCATAGTAGGGGAGAGGAGAGCATCGCTGGACTGCTAGAACCCACCCAAACCGGAGTAGATTGCACATAAATCTTAGACTGTTTACTATTATTGGAAATAAATATTTACACACTAAATACATATAGTCATATTGACATCAAGTGACAACAAGAACATCCATGTCTAGGTTCTCCTTCCATTCCGCCTTTTCTCCTTTACTCGACTGAAGTATGATCGCCATCTACACCCGTATTCATGTGGATACAGCCAATAAATTACCAGGAACCAGTGATATCAATAAGTCATGAACTGGGTTCACTGGTTCCCAGCAAACCTTCACCACACTCTTCCCATAGTGCTTTGCGTCATTTCCCATATCCAACCTGTCCTCAAGTTGCCCATGGTTTCCTCTGCTGTTACTTAGCACTAAACCGGAGTCTTCATCTAATCTTTTCCCTCCTGCTTAATAATCTTACTCAAAATGTAAACCCACCCCAGAGACATCCGATAGATGGCGGTATCCTCACACCCTCCGACCACATTAGCAGGACTCTTACCGACAATGGCCTCCGTGATGTAGACGTGAAGGACCCCGTTACTGTAAAAGTTCAGCTCAAACACGGGCGGGATGTTGGTGTTGGGAGCGATGAAGAACTCGTTGCTGGAGCCGGTGTGGTTGATGTTCACGGAGTTTCCTAGTAGGTGTATGGCGTGCATGACCACATCTTCACAGCTCCCAGAAAACCCCAAATCAAACTCCCGAGCCAGAACCTCCTCCTTCATGGAGAAGAAATCTTCCACCAGCAAAGAAAGACTAACACCCTGCAGGTGGGAAGAGCATAAGAGGGTTGAGTTAGACCTCCAAGTACCAACAGGACTCTGACGAGGAGAAGATAAAACAAACATTCACCAGAACTCACCTCCCGGTACCGATACAGCAGAAGACAGGCCACTATGTGAGTGGACATCACGGCGCAGCACTGGTCCGCAGCTGGGGGAGAAGTACAAACATCAGGACAATTGTACTGTCCCAACCTGGTCTTACACAAGCTGCTATTCCAACAATGCAGATATCATGTCATACTGTGCAGTGTTATACGTTAAATCGTTGACCTGAGGCAGACCTGTATCACTGCCTCCAATAAACAAAAAAAAAAAAACAACTTTTATTAATATTCTCGGTAGTGGCCAAAAAGGCCAAACGGCATCATTTGTTTAAGAAAAAAAAACTTTAAGATCTTTGACGTGGATTGAATCATTCATGAACCCAGAATCTCACCTGGAGGTTTAACCAGGTGAGTGGAGTTCCTCAACAGGCAACGCTATGGATTTAAATGTCAAAATCCTGGGAACGGTATAAAACTCAGCTTGGTCATTGAGAAACACCGATCTCTACAGGAAATGGTTAAATGACATCATCCAACGAACCTTAGAAAGCTTAGACAGGACGGCGAGTGAGATGGTTTGTAAAGAATATCCACTACATTCTCAGTGTTTTTATTAAACTTTCAAAGTGTTTCAGCCCTGAAATTAAACTGGAGTTAATGATCTCCTCCTCAAACATCTCTAAAGAAGTATCATCCTGGGACTTCAGCTGGACTTAAACTCTTTGGGATAAGGTACAGTGTAGGAGGGAATATTCTATAAGTTCTTGTAATAAATATCCGCAGAAACAATGAAGTCTTTTAAGAACCACAAAAAGTGCGGACCACAAGTGCTTAATGTGTGCAGGCACCTACTGGTCTAATTAACGCATTTCACGCTGCGTGCCCCCTTCATGGTCCTTGGCGCTGTCCCCGGAATATAAGTCTGATCCTACAGAATTCACAATGAAAATGTGCCTAGTGAAACGCGTGAAGCATCAGATCTTAGTCCAACTGGCTTTCACTTTAGGATTGTTCAACTTCTCAGCTGTTCCTTTAATACTGCTGGGATTAGCTTCCTTTATAGCTTAAATTTATCATCAGCATGAGAGGACATGACATTGGGACAGTCTTCATCTGTGTAAATTGTGTGTTTGAAGATTTCGATTGCATTGGTACAAATGCACTCTCAGAGAATGGCAACGGGAAGGGCCAAAATGCTCCTTATTAGAAGTATAGAGGGTGCAAGAAGAGGCTCGATCCTCAATCGGGTGGAGACTTGACACGTCACTGCCTTTATTTATTAGCATAAACCCCAAAGTGCCTCATACCTCAACATCATCACTAGCTCTATGACTGGACAGTCTGTATTATCATAACTACAGTCCTAGCCCATAATTTGACTGCCCCCAGCCATATGTATAGAGGGCAGGTACTCCGACAATGTTGGATGTAAAGAAAGAATATACTTACTAAACAAAACGTGGTTCGCCAGATTTGCAATAATCTGCCTTCTGATTGGGCTGTCCACTCTCAGGTCAGGAATAACGGTCAGATCATTCTCAGCCACAGAATCACTGGGTCTAAAACCGTGAAAATACAAACAAAAAGTTAATAGAACTGTAGGTAAAATCTGCAAATTAAATATATATATATATATATATACATACATATACACACACACACACATACATACACACACACACTTTATATGGACAAAAGTATTCAGATACTTGACCATTACATAAACAGGGACTGTAATGACATTTTATTCAAATACATATCCTTTAATATGGAGTTGGTCCCCCTTTTGCAGTGATAACAGCTTCCCCTCTTCTTGGAAGGATTTCCACAAAATGTTGGAGTGTTTCTGTGGGAATTTGGGCCCATTCATTCTGTAGAGCATTTATGAGGTCAGACACTGATGTTGGACGAGAAGGCCTGGCTCACAATCTCCGTTCCAGTTCATCCCAAAGGTGTTTGGTGGGGTTGAGGTCAGGGCTTGAGGTTTAGTTCTTCCACACCAAAAATGTCAAACCATGTCTTTGTAGTCCTTGCTTTGTGCACTGGGGCACAGTCATGTTGGAATAGAAAAGGGCCTTCCCCAAACTGTTGTCACAAAGTTGGAAACATAGCATTGTCCAAAATGACTTGGTATGCTGAATCATTAAGATTGCCCTTCACTGGAGATAAGAGGCCTAGCCCAAACCCTGAAAAACAGCCCCGTACCATTATCTCTCCTCCACCAAACTTCACAGTTGGCATAATGCAGTCAGGCAGGTAACGTTCTCCCGGAATCCGCTAAACCCAGACTCTCCCATCTGACTGCCAAACAGAGAAGCGTGATTCATCACTCCACAGAACACGCTTCCACTGCTCCACAGTCCAGTGTCGTTGTGCTTTACACCACTCCATCCGATGCTGGTCATTGGTCTTGGTGATGTGAGGCTGCATGCAGCTGCTCGGCCATGGAAACCCATTCCATTAAGCTCCCGCCACACAGTTTGTGTGCTTACATTAATACCAGTGGAAGTTCAAAACTCTTCAGCTATAGAATCAGCAGAGCGTTGGCGACTTTTACGCACCATGCGCCTTAGCAGTCGTTGACCCCACTCTGTGATTTTACGTGGTCTTCTGCTTCGTGGCTGAGTTGCTGTTGTTCCTAAACGCTTCCACTTTCTAATAATATCACTTACAGTTGACTGTGGAATATCCAGCAGGGATGAAATTTCACAAACCGTCTTGTTGCAAAGGTGACATCCTATCACAGTACCACGCTGTACCACACAGTACCACACATCCTATCACAGTACCACACATCCTATCACAGTACCACGCTGTACCACACAGTGCCACACATCCTATCACAGTACCACACATCCTATCACAGTACCACACATCCTATCACAGTACCACACATCCTATCACAGCACCACACATCCTATCACAGTACCACACATCCTATCACAGTATCACACATCCTATCACAGTACCACGCTTGTAGTCACTGAGCTCTTCAGAACAACCCATTTTGTATCACAAATGTTTGCAAATGCAGACTGCATGGCTGGTGCTGGATGTTATACACCTCTGACAACGGGTCTGATTGAAACACCTCAATTCAACAATTAACAGGTCTGGCCAAATACTTTTGTCCATATAGTGTGTAATATATATATATATATATATATATATATATATATATATATATATATATATATATATATATATCTCCATCAAAGGAAAAATACAATCTACATTTTAAACCTAAAACGTTGACAGAGGAATAGGAGCCAATTGCAGAAAACAAAAATAATAGATTGGATGCATTTTAAAACAATTTTGCTGGTTTGTCCTAAACACAGCAAGCATACGAAAATGATTCCCGGTTGACTCGTGGTCACGTTTAAGATATTCTGGGTCCCCCGAGAACTATTATTCTTTTAAAATAGCTAGCAAACCTAAATTACAAGTTGCTTATATAAAAGCTTTATTAATACCATACACTATATATGTAAAAGTTTCCACACCTTCACAGTACCCTATATATTTAACATTCCATCTAAATTTGTTGTGCAGCTGACCTTGAGCTATTGCTCTGCTACCTTTTCTATGAAAGGAGATTGGAAGATGCTGCAATGCCCTTCAGTGGGATTACGGACAGGAAGTTTTCTGTGTGCAGGAAAATATCTCCCCCCTCCCCACAGTCACAAGAGAATCATTTTTAGAGGTCTCTGAGAAACAAGTTCCGCTTAGCGCAGGTAGAGGGCGATGTTGGGCTTGAAATGAAGATATCTAATTTCTAATTATTCAAGTTACATTATACCATTAAAACATTGATAAACTTGCAATGTCTCACCTGGAGGAGAGGATAGCGGGCAACAGAGCTTGCTCCAACGACAGGGGTGCAGGGGACGGCTTCTGCCTCTGGTTCTCCAAATACTCCTGCAAGTACACAACATCACAATGTTACAGCCACAATACTCTGCTCTGCATAAATTATGCAGCCAGATACCGCATAGGACAGATGTATCCGACACCATGCATTCATCGCAGTGTAACACCTACAGATTGTAATCCTGCGAGCACAGCCCTCCTACCCGTTTGGCGTCTGTTATTACCAGTCTTGTTACATTAATAGGATGATTCTCAACTGCAATGCACTATGGCATATGCTGGTGCTATATAAATGTAATGTAATAATTCATCTTTTATCTAAGCAATTTTCAGATTGAAAAACTCACAAAAGGGGGGTGGGGAGTGTACACCTTCAGATGACAATTTATTGGTCTACATGTGCCCTCCTAAAACTTTTTCTATACATTGTATTTTCTTTCTGTCCGTGCTTCTCAGCCATGTCTTTCTACCATCAGACGGATGTTTATTTCTTCTGTGTGAGATACATCTCAGCTCTGCATTATAGAGAAGCATTATGTCCTATCCCAGGGTGATGGAAAGTATCTGCATATGGAAATAGGTGATTGAAAGGCACCAAAGAAAACTAGAATGATAAAGTTACAAGAGGGCAATAAATTAAAATGACCTGAAGGGGAAATCCGTTTACACCAGAGATTCTCATCAAAGATTCTAGCTAACAAAGTAGAATCATCATCTGTGATTTTCTGTGATTACTAATGTAGACTGAAAACACAAATCGTTTGCAGCAACCTGTATGACTGATAAATGCCACCCACAGAAAATAAATTGAAAAGATTCCCACTGAAGACTGGTGCACAAAAAATGTGTTGTAATCTATTGTAACCAAATGTTTGCTTTCGATTTCCAAACCGAATTAGAAAAGTTAGTTAGGATCAGGTTCCTGTGGATTGGAACACTTTCTATGTAGCGACGTTCACTTATGTTTCCCAAGAAATGTAAAATCCTGTTGCAAAGAGATAAGACCTAGACTAGCTAGCTTTAATATAGACCTAGGCATGACCACATGATGTCCGACTGTAACCTCAGCATATCTTTATACTAATAAAAGCCTGGGGCGTATATAACGGTACATGCTGCCAGCGGTACTAATAGGCGAGGATGACACAATGTTACCACAGTGTTCTCCATACCCGGGGACCACTCACTTTCAGAGAAAACGGCTGAGCGAAGTCCACGCGGACGCAGCCATAGTTCTTGCGCAGCATCGTGAAGACCCCCCTTGCGATGCTCCACAGACTCTCGTTCTTCTTGGGCTTCCCCTAAAATTGTAATAACGGGTTATTGAACCAGCGCGGGGGGCACACAACAGAGACATCGCCAGAGGAAACAAAGTAAGTAAAACTAAAATTCACTTAATGGAGTTTGTAATATAAACTTATAAACCAGACCTGAAAGCTGGACAGTGAGCGGTCACTCAACCAAGTCAGAGACATTGGCCAGAGGACCCACTCAGAAAAACAATGTTTTACTTTCATAGTTCACATCTGTAAGTTACAATTTTAGGGGTTGGGGTTCCATTAATGCTTTAATAACGGTGCATTAAGCACATGTCAAAAGTGAGTACTGAGACAGAATCCCAGCTTCAGACTGTTTCACTATTAGTGATGCTCATTAGTGTAGGACAAAGTGTTCTGCTTAGTATGTGAAGAACGATTGAGACAAAACAAACACTAAAAAGTTTTATAGAGATTTTCAGCCACTTCCTAGTGACACTAACTGCACAGTAGCAGCAATGACACCTGGGAACAATGTGTACAAAGCAGCCACTAAAATCCTTCCCCATAAACTCCTACAATAGAGATGTTTTGGAAAGTTTCCCTATGGATGATCTTAAAAATTCCCAAACCCTGCATCATCATCATCATCATCATCATTTATTTATATAGCGCCACTAATTCCGCAGCACTGTACAGAGAACTCATTCACATCAGTCCCTGGCCCATTGGAGCTTACAGTCTAAATTCCCTAACACACACACACAGACTAGGGTCAATTTTGTTAGTAGCAAATTAACCTACCAGTATGTCTTTGGAATGTGGAAGGAAACCGGAGCACCCGGAGGAAACCCACACAAACATGGGGAGAACATACAAACTCTTCACAGATAAGGCCATGGTCAGGAATTGAACTCATGACCCCAGCGCTCTGAGGCAGAAGTGCTAACCACTGAGCCACCATGCTGCCTTCTCCTTGTTTCAATTAGTCTACAACAAAATAATATAAGGTGCAACTCACTGAAGTCCCAGCTCACACCTGTCTACTAGGCAAAGGTGAACATGGTCATCCTTACACTGCCTGTGCCTAGTCCCACCCTCAATTAAACCACGCCCATTGTTCTGCATAACTACCCACAATGCCCATCTCTGCTCACAAATCTGACGACTCACCAGCTGCTCGCTGTTGTAATGTCCTTCAATGATGCGGTCGTAGGAGACGCCCACGGGTATAATGAGGACATCCGGGACCGTGCTGCGGCACAGCGTGTCCACGATGACAGAGAGCAGGCCGGCTCTGCCGCAGGAAGTCTTCCCACTCCGGGAGCGTGTCCCTTCCAAGAAGATCTCCAGGAACTGCTGCTGGCAGAGGAGCTGCTCGATGTACTGAAAGACACAACCGATCTGCGTCACGTGGAGACGGAGAGAAGAACGTCACCCGCTGCAAGTCCCAAAACCTTCACTACTTCCATCTCTAATGAGGATAAACCAAGGTCACAACATTCCGCAATGTGCAGTAAATCTATTCATATTATAAATGTCAGCAGCAGGGGGCGCTGCAGATCAGTCTTTCCTCTGTGTGCAGTGACCTCAGAAAAATATGGAAATGAGCCAGTATGTACCAGCTGCCTATGGTAAATAATGATATGGGACATTTATTAACTGTGTATTTAGGTCTAAGGTTGGCACTAAAGCACAGCAAACAGACAGTTGTTTTTTTTATGGTGGAACTTGCAGATAAGGGCTATTTGTCATTTGTAGATTACCCTCAGATGCTCTCACCTTGGACTCAATCCCACTTGTGCAGATCTCACCTGATTTCAAGCATTTTTTATTTTTTTAATAATTAAAACACACTTCAGTCTCCAAAGTGTTAACGAGCCTTTAATGCAGCCCTCCGTTCATATCACTGAATTAGAGCACTGAACGTCTCGTGGTTAGGACACCTGGATGTCAGCTCGGGAATATAACCAGCTCTGGACTCATGAATGATGGGGACCCAGATTCAGAAATATGATAATGAAAGTGATAACACCTGGCAATACCTACCCCGTGGAGCAAGGAACGATATAGGACATCTTTCTTGCCGTCAGAGGTTTCGTCCAGTTTTCGTCGGATAAAGAAACCGCCCAGCAAGTGAATTAAAGTGCTGTCAATTATGAACACAAACTAGTGTGAGATCATTAATATAATGGCAGATACTGGATGTCATTGTTCTTAAAAATCCTTACTGATTATCAGTCATCAGAATGAAAGAAAGAGGCCGTGCGAATCCCGTCTTTGGCTCAAGGACCTTGTATAACCCCACTTAAAATAGACAATAAGAAACCAAATATATATATATAGACTGTCTCCAATGTATTATATCTGTTGAACTTTTATTGTACTATTTTCTTTAGATATTGTTAGAAAACGAGCTGCTCCAAATCTATACAACTTAGATCAGTGGTCAGGGAACAGGGGTAAATTACCCCAAATGGGGTAAAAATGAATTTCCTGAGGGTAATGTTGCCGATTCACATGATGTCAGTTGGATTGTAGACCCCTTTAAATGTGAAATTGCTGTTGTACCAGAAGAGCCTCAAGGGTTGGCAGAGGCACTTCTTGAGCTTCAATGCAATAATGAAGCATTTGAAAACAAAGCAGATCTGTCATATTTTTGGATGTCAACAGCTGCAAAGGCATCAAAATTGCACATGAGGAGGCCGTCAAAAAGTTGCTGCCTTTTGCAACAACCTACCTTTGTGAACAAGCATTTTCCACTGTAACGAACATAAAAAAAAAGCCGAGAAATCGATTGGACGCTGAAGACTGTATCCAAATTGCTCTGACATCAAAATGCCCCAATATTGATGCTCTCGTATAAAAAATGAAGCAACATCTTTTCTCCAAAACCTGAAGTTTTGAAGTTGAAGCTTTCAAAGAAATTTTGAATAGATTCAATAAAATTGAATTCCAATAATTAATAATATATGATTTCCTTCCTTTCAAATCAAGGGGGTAACGTCAGTGTATCTAAATATATTTGGGGGTACGAGGTAAAAAAGTTCCCTGACCCTGACTTAGATTATGCATAGCTCTAGAAATTGTCTTTTGGCTCTTTATTCTGGGTAGAGTTCCCCCACGTTGGACTCAAAATGCTAAACAAAGCAGTGACTGCCGGTGACGAGATCACAGCGGGTAACGAGAGGAAAGAACGGACACTGACCTGAAAATGGGGAGGTTGAGGTTGTTCCCTGCAGCAATGTGAGGAGCTTTGATATTGTGGCAGAACAAAACGAACGTGAGCAGCAGGTAGTCGATGTGGGACTTGTGGACCGGAAGAAATATCAGCGGAGCTTTGGTCTACAGAAAGAAGACATGGAATAGTTCTGAATTACAGCTGCCGACAGACCCGCACACACAGCTGCCGACAGACCCGCGCGCACACAGCTGCCGACAGACCCGCGCGCACACAGCTGCCGACAGACCCGCGCGCACACAGCTGCCGACAGACCCGCGCGCACACAGCTGCAAAACAAAGCGATCACCAATTCACAGATACCTCCGTGGCAGCTTTCTTAACCATCTCCAGCTGACCCTTGTGGATTTGAACATTCCAGAAGAAGCCATTGAAGAGTTTCAGAAGAACCCAACCAGTCAATCTGCAGAATAAAATAATACAATTATATAATCATAATAGAAAGCAAGAACTACTAGACTGCTAAACTTCAAGCATCAAGACACACAGTCACTTCACATCAGTAATTACTGACTAAGCCTTATGTGCCACTTCTATCCCCACTGGAGATGTTATTAAGTCAGCGAGATATGAAGCTTGAGGGATTTTTTACATTATAAATAAAATACAGGATCTAAATCTGCCTGTAATCAATGATTGGAAACCTGACTGCAATTAAACATCATTAAGTATTTAAAAAAACATTCCATTATCTATTCCAGGGAGTCCATAATCTGCACAATGTTGCAATATTATTGAATCAATAAATAAAAATTATAAAAAAAGCCACACTGAGATTTTGTGTAGTAAACTCATAGCCACCAATCAGCAATAGGAATAAATAAAAGAAGGTTTTAGCAACCAAAAGAAGTTTATTCCTACGGGGGGGGGGAAGGGGGGCTCTAGGGCTGAAATATTTAAAACATGTATTTTATTGATATGCATTAAAAACAAAACCATATTCTTGAAATATTTAAAAAACTAAATGTGATTTGCGAAAATGCTGTGAAATAAAATCTTAAAAAATGAACTGTTGTACTCTACTTGTTTATAAACAGTATTTAATTTTGCACGTCTTAATAATTTCTTATTTATATCAAGTTACTGACATCACAATATATGTGGATATAGTTTATATAATCAGATTATTAGTATTCACCCATTTTTGTACTCAAAGCGGATAATAAAATACAGCGTTTAATTATTTCATCCCTATAGTGCCCCCTATAGGAATACACTTTATTTTGATTGATAAATGATACTATTGTATTTGGGGGTGCAGTACTTATAGGTTATGTTACCAGTTGGCGATTTATGATAATACTTATTACAGGACAGCTGATAATCTGTAAAAAAGGTTCTAAACCTCATCCTATACTAAGTAAAGCCGGGTACACACTACAGAATTTTCCACCAACTTTTTATGCCGAGCGATTTTACATGCGATCGATGTTCCGATCGCTCGGTCCATGGACTGCATACACACTAGCCTTGTTTAGGGCGATAAAGGGAAGAGCGGACGTCCCTTTAGCGACTTTCTACAGCCATGTTGTCGTGAGCAATGACTGTAATTTCGTACTCACTGTTGTGGATCGGTCGGAAGTTTATACACACTACACAACGGAAACGAGATTGGAACGAAAATATTAAACGTTACGACCAACCAAATGAGGCGACAATCGTCCATTTGGGCAGACTTTTGACCATCGTGTCACTGCACACACTGACCCGACTTTTGAACGAGCGGTCGTATGTCGGCTGATTTAGCCGATTATTGGATGAAAACTGTGTAGTGTGTACCCAGCTTAAGAGATGCTACAAAGTTTCTCTATCCACACCCTACTATAACCAGACAACACATCCTGAGCGGTATATGTTTGTGGAGACAAAGAGATACTCCTCCATGTGCCTCATCGCCTACCTGATCATTGCGGGGGAGATGCAGGCCACCATTTCCTGCAGAACTTTCTTGGCTTTTCTCCTAATTTTGTTGGTAGATTTGGGGTCAGCCGTTCCCGTCGTACTGCTTTCAGAAGCCACGTCTTCAATGGCTTTCATTACCCTGGCAGGAAGAAAAAAATCACTCTCATAAACCTGGAATAAGAATCGTAGACCTAACTATAATGTAACGAGAGAGAGGACGAGCTCAGCCGGTCGCTCCACCGACGGATGAGGGGACAAGTGTGAAAGTAGAATTGTTTCTCCTGGAAACAAAACCTTTGTACGTTTTTAAAGTGTCTCCAATTTACCGTTTCCAAAAGTGTAATTTGCAGATTTAAAACCTCTCTGGAGAACATTGCTTTGTATGAATATGGGGCCTGATTCATCAAGAGACGCATAGTGAGGGCAATGTGTGTTTGTTTTAAAATGCATGTAATTCGGGAATACGCACGCCCATGGTCAACAAGGAGAGGATGTGAAGATACGTCTGGTGATGAATACGGGTCTAGGTCCGCTCTGCTTGAACAGACAACACATATGTAGAATATAAAGTCAAAAAATAACACAGAGAAAAAAAAATTATTAATGTCACCCGTTATGTATAGGAATTAATGACAAAACATTAAAAAAATTTAATGTCACCATCTGGGTAAAGCACAATCTCAAAGGGCTTCAAATCATTCTCCCGAGTGGCTTATTTAGACTTTTGGAGTCTTACATACAATAAAAAGTAAGAAACAATACAAACATGAACTCAGGTGTAGATGGTAAGCTCTTTGGAGCAAAGAAACCCCTTTCAATTCCTGTTCTAAATGTCAGATCACGACTTTATTCAATTTATTTTTTAATAATTTTATATAAAAAAAAAATATTTACTGGTAAGTATAGTACAGACAGTGGACAGAAGAAAAAAAAACATGGGTACAGAAGGGACAGCAAGCAAGGGCTTCCTAAAAGTGTGGCTTCTGCAATAAGTAAATGACCAGTATGCCACATCGACCATGGTCATATATTAAAAAATGCTGCACTATACTGGCTGCCTATAATGATGGCTGCAAGAGGCGACCGTGAAAGAGGGACGATTGTTGGAGAACATTTAGTTGGAACTTCAGTGACCAACACAGCTCAACTTGCTGATATTTCATTAGTAACGATGTCTAAAGTGATGTCTGGATGGAACGCAGAGGTAAAATCATCAATCGACAATAGTGAGTAGAAACAAATACTCCAGAAATGTGCAAAGCAAAACAAGCAGCTAAACGAGCAACAGCAGCTCAACTGACTGCGAATTTCAACCAGTGGAGCGAGCAGCCAGTTTCATGGAAATCGGTACGATGATAACACCACAGAGCAGGATAAACCGCCCATCACACCTGGCAAATTCACGTTTATGAGTTCAGTTGTGCAAATAGCACAGGCAATGAACTACCGAGCCGTTGAGAAAGTTGATATGGTCAGATGAACCATCCTTCACCATGTTATCAACCAACAGACGAGAGTCAACCTGAAGAACCCTACAGCCGCGAAGGCTGGTTTCCAAGGGTTCCGGTGGTTCTACAATGTTTTGGGGTCTATTTCCCTGGTATGGTTTGTGTGCAGTCATTGCCTTAGAAGGCAAGGTCAATCTTAATCACTTCCTAATGGTTCGGATGATCTCCACATCGTCATATCTTTACCGACAGGAGAGGTGTTTTCCAGGAGGACAATGCACCCATCCATAAAGACTATTAGTGATCACCCAATGGTTTGAGGAGCATGACACTGCTATTATCCATATGTCATAGAACCATTCAGTCGCCCAATCGAGTATTAATAGGATATGCTGAAAAGATATCGGAGACAGTGTTTACCCATCAACATCACCCAGGTATCAGATGAGGGTGCACAGATCCAGACATCGGTAGACTCAAGGGTAACCCACATACAAACCCTATTAAGTCACTATTGATTGGCGTTTCCACTTCTGTCCATTACCTATATATGTTTATGTTGGTCCTCGCTCTATTCTGCAAACAATTGGTCAAAACAAGATTATTAATGATTAACACAATATCCCCTTTTCCAGATATTGGTTTCCCTTGTCCTTACCTGCTCTGGTTCAGAACGGTCTCTGCCATGTTACTGCAAAACATGCTCTTATCGACGTCCCGCTCCTGTACAAACAGCACGTAGCAGAGGCGACGAGCCAGCCAGCCGCGGTGCCTGGAAGAGAGAACGCCACGACCTGGTAAGATACAGATCTGACACCGTGTTGTTATCTGTACAGAACCATCAATAGTAAACATCAAAATACAGGAGAAACATCACCGCACAACTACCGGCTGCTATAAGACACTTTAACTAGTAGCTGCTGTTATTGGGTAAAGACAACACAATTATGTAACTTGCTCAATTATGAGTAATTAAACTGCAATGTACAAGGCAACTGATTAATTCATTTAATTAAAAATGAATTCTAAAAAATGAATTTATACACATTTATGAACCCCTGTTTTTTTTAATACAGGTTGGATAACCATGCCCTTGGGTTTGTTAAAAGTGCAATAGCAATAAAATATGTTAATACAGATACACTTATTAATATTTTTAGCCTTTTAGAAACTGAGGGCTCGTCCGTATTACTGGAGAAACACTGTAGCACAGAATTAATGTATCCTCACGAACCGCAGTCTTGTTCACAGCTCAGAGGCTGCCGGGAGACAATGTCAGCAACAGTCTGCGTGGACTGTAGAGGTAGCGCCACATAGAGGTACATGGACCGTTAGGTCACACTTACTTTTGTAAGTTTCTCATTGAGTTCCAGAACATTTTTTTTCATTGTATACTGTCTATTAGACACAATATAAAGATAGACACAATGTTACCATCTCTCTCATTATCTCCCGCCTTGACTACTACAACCTCCTGCTAGCTGGGATTCCCGACACCCATATATCCACACGTCAATCCATCCTAAATGCTGCTGCAAGACTGATCTTCCTCTCTCACTGCTCATCTGCTGCACCACTTTGTAAATCCCTACACTGGCTCCCTGTGTCCTCCAGAATCAAATTCAAATTACTCACCTTTATCTACAAAGCCCTCAACAACAACACCCCTACATACATCTCAAATCTCATATCACAATAATCTCCCTCCCGCCCTCTTAGATCTACCTCTGACTTGCGCTTTGTCTCGTCTCTGGTAACCACCTCTCACTCCCGCCTACAAGACTTCTCCAGTGCTGCTCCCCACTTCTGGAATTCCCTACCACTCCCAATCAGACTTTCCCACAAACTTCAAATCTTTAGACGCTCTCTGAACACCCATCTCTTTATTAGAGCTTACTCTGCTCCCACCTATACTACCCACACTAATACACCCACACAAATATCCTAATCTTCACTCTGAGCCACACTCGCTCCTCTTGTTTCAGCTGTGCCCTCTTCCAATTAGACTGTAAGCTCTCTCATGAAGTCCTTGCTTCACTTTATTTTCACACCTGCATTTATTTTGTCTACTTTTTATGTCCCCGTTTTAGGTACGTCCTGTGTTCCCCACTAGCCGGCGCTGCGGAGCTCTGTGGCACCTTGCAAATCAACGATAATAATATAATGTTCAAAGGTTGGACAATGAGCAGGTGGCTGTTCTTCCACTGTTACTGCCGTACATTGCTACGTTAGAATTTTAATTCCAAATACTTTTCTATGTTGGTATATTGTAGACTCTTTGCATATAACAGACACCACAGATTCAGACATATGTTGTGGCTAAATATAGAGGAACCTAGTAGACAGAATTGAAGTAGACACGACACAGGACTTCAGTTACAGATCAGGACACATTTGCATATAGGAAAGTACAGTATTTTATTTTTTGCCCATCTATAAAACGAGATCGGGGGTAAATGTATCAAGTTGAGAGTTTTCCGGCAGGTTTGAAAAACCAATCAGATTCTAGCTATCATTTATTTAGTACATTCTACAAAATGACAGCTAGAATCTGATTGGTTGCTATAGGCAACATCTCCACTTTTCAAACTTGCCGGAACTCTCAGCTTGATACATTTACCCCCAGATGTTAATTTGCAGAGGGAGGGGGAATAAATCTGTAACCACTGTGGCATTGCAAATAAAAGTCATCATCATTTATTTATATAGCGCCACTAATTACGCAGCGCTGTACAGAAAACTCATTCACATCAGTCCCAGGTCCATAGGAGCTTACAGTCTAAATTCCCTAATATACACACACAGACAGAGAGACAGACACAGACTAGGGTCAATTTGATAGCAGCCAATTAACCTACTAGTATGTTTTTGGAGTGTGGGAGGAAACCGGAGCACCCGGAGGAAACCCACACAAACACAGGGAGAACATACAAACATCTCACAGATAAGTCCATTGTCAGGAATTGAACTCATGACCCCAGTGCTGTGAGGCAGAAGTGCTAACCACTGAGCCACCGCGCTGCTCTAGGATAAAACAGTCTATCCTCAGTCCTCTATCTCCTTTTTCTTTACTGCATGGACAAAATAAGCAGTAGGAAAATTAAGTGATAATTGTCCTTTAATGCACACTGTGAACAAAAACACAACTCGTTCAAGAAATCTAATTATATTTACCACCTATTTGTGAGGTTTGCAAGAAGTGTCCTATGGTTGTCAGATTACTACATGTATCTTTCTGCACAATCAAGATTCTTATTGTGAACTGGAGGACCCTATATAATGGCCACAGAAGAGGCTGCAACGTGTACAAGCTGCACTTAAGTGAAGACAGATTTCATAACAAAGGTTACCACCTTGCAGCAAGCACTAAATTGTCAGATAATTATAACGTGAGCCCTTGCCTGGGAAACCTAATATACTGAGCTGATATTAAGCTACACAAAATTGTTCCACTTTACTTAAAGCTTTTACATTGATGTTTGGCCACTTCAAAGACGTTGTAGCATCAGGTTGAACAAGTGGATTACTGCGTTACCCTGTTGGATATATACACAATGTTTACACCCAAATATATGAAGCAATGAAGGAATTGATTGATAAATCAGTTAAAAAAAAAAAAAAAAAATGTAATTGTTACTATGCAGGATGGGCGACCAATAACAAATTTCAAATTACGTCCCAAGTTCACATGCAGTGGACTCTTCCACCATTTAACAATGCAACTAAAACACTTCCCATGTGACCCCACCGACAGGACTACGGTACTAATTATACACATATGGGAAAGGACGTCAGAATCTACAGCTGCAGAAGCCTGAAGATGATTTACAAAATATGAATAAATTATAAAAGAACTGTTAGAATACACACTTCTTGCTGTAGACCCCCCAGTGTATTCACATCTATAAACATTATCTCCTATATAAACAAAGAACGGGGAGATGGAACCACTAAGTTCATAAAAGAAAATGATCTTCGGAATGTCTCCCCAAAGAGATACTAAAGGCAGAATGTTCAACACAGACAGACAACGAGAAATACATTGTAACGACTC
Source organism: Mixophyes fleayi (assembly GCF_038048845.1). NCBI lineage: Eukaryota > Metazoa > Chordata > Amphibia > Anura > Limnodynastidae > Mixophyes > Mixophyes fleayi. Next base: position 5,817,389 of record NC_134407.1, on the reverse strand, counting down.
TGCGGCTTCCAGACGGGGAGGAAGACAGTCTCCACAGGAATCCTTAACAACGAGTGAAGGAAAAGTAAGGGAGGATAGTAGTTGTGGGAAGCACTCTGTACAATACACTAGATGCCGCTCTTTTATTTCGTTAAAGGAAGGGAAAAAATTAATAAAAAATAGTGGTGCTGTTCATTGTACTCGCAGACAGAAGGGAAGGGTTTGTTGAAGAATACAGGACGTGTAAAAACATAGCTGGGCAAACAATGTCTGGTAGCAGTAACTCTGGACGTGGCTCTGTTGCCAGTACGTGAAGAGCATTTCGAAGCAGAGGCACTTTTCTCGGGACTGTAGATAGGGATCTGTACAATCTGAACTTGCTACTTCCATCCATATTGTGTAAATGTTACCACCATAGGACGGGCCAATGGAGTTGCTGACAAGGTAATTTAGGTTGGAATGTTGGCATTGTTCTTCAGATTCTGCCCAGATCTACATCTGTGTATTAAAGCAGCGGACATGTCGACGACGTTCTGCCTTGCCCAATAGAGGAGCGTTTCTGTTATTTTGTTGCATAAGATCATAAAAAAAAAAAGAGAAAAAGTCTCATTGACATTAATCTAGGACCTGGCAGAAGACTCCAGCGGGTAAAAGTATCAAGCTGAGAATTTTTCGCCAGGTTTGAAAAACCTATTCGATTTTAGCTGTCATTTATTTAGTACTTTCTACAAAATGTAAGCAGGAATCTGATTGGTTGCTATAGGCAACATCTCCACTTTTCAAACCCGCCGGAAAACTCTCAGCTTGATACATTTACCCACAGGTGTGCTCAGTGGTTCCTAAGTCTTGATAGGTCCTGCCCCTGTTATTTGCCCCCAAACCATTCATCTTCCAGGTGACAATTGTTCCCAACCAAAATCACTGCCAGGTCCTCGGTGTCTTTGACTCAGAGGATCTGTTCTCTGGGGTACTGTAAATCATTAATCATAGACCTTATCCAATTTTCATATAAAGTGACCGCATTGCTGTGAACTGCTCCGTTCCTAAGATTTGTTGACCATCAATTGCAACTTCTATTATTGGGGCATATTTGTCAACAAAAATTCCTTGGACAAACTGGACAGTCAGAGTGGAAGTTCCAACAGCTCCTGACCCCAGGACAACCAGCTTGTGCCAAGACTTTGACTTCACCAATCCACACCTTGTAGTCTGCCCACTACTGGATGGGTCCAGGAGCTGCTATTCTCACCCCCCCACCATAGGCAAATTGATGGGTACCCCCCTCCCAGCCTGGGGTACTGTATGCTTGAGGTGGCTGGACCCTGCTCCGGAACCAGCCACTTTGCAGATTGTGTGCAGATCGTTTCTGTCTGCACTGTTCACAGCCATCTCTCCCCAACAAGTATTGAAAGCAGCAAGAACAGGTAGGAGAGAGCAGACAGTTCTGATACACTCAATCAGGACTTTGCCCTGACTGTAGGGACAGTTGGGAGGTATGTCTCGCTTCACACGGCTCTGCTCGAAAAGGGAGAGCTGTGTGCTCCTAACAGTAATACACGCAGCATTGTCCGTGTATATGATGGGGATAGGAAGAGTTGGAAAGCAGCCAAGCACTGTCTAATATTATAGCCACACCCTGAATCATGCTGGCCACGCCCACCGGTGGCGTGGTGTGGAAACCCCTCTCTACAAATCCATCATTTGCCCTTGCCCACCCCGTAAGTTCAATACTCCACACTGGCAAAATATATTCAATTATTCGTCCTCTTAGTGGTAAAGTTTAAACAAAGAACAGTCACAAACTGCCCAGGAGACACCCAGACATAATAGGACATTGCTGTATTCAACCTTTGTTTGGCCAAGTCTCACATTTGAGAATTATGCAGAGACTGCAGATATTTCAGAGACACAGACACACAGGGGTGCTCACACTAAGGTTATTTAGGGGATTTTCTATAAATGGAATGTGAAGAATCTCAAAATGTTCTTAAAATGTCTTTGATGGAACGGTCACACAATTTTGCACCACATGCTACTAAAAAGTATTTGTTTAGCTTTATTCCCCTTCCTGTCCAGAAAATAGAAGTGTAAATAGTCGCCCTCTATTCTCTTGAGACTGGAAATCTTTTTACTTTTGTGAATACATAACAATGATCTATATCCTCACGGATTTTCACCAGTCATCAGGTATAATAGCAAAAGGTTTCAGTTTTACACTTTGCTAATGAACACCATGTGTATATATAACTATGTCATACTTGCCAACTCTCCCGGAATGTCCGGGAGACTCCCGAAATCCGGGTCGGTCTCCCGGACTCCCAGGAAAGCAGGCAAGTCTCCCGCATCCCGCAATTCCCTGGCCAAAATAACGCAATTCACAATGAATCGTGTCATTTTGGCCCTGCCCCATGACAAACCGCCATTTCTGCCGCAGGGGGCGGGACCAAAATGACGTGATTGACCGTGCACCGCCCTCTAGTAACACCCCTCTCCCGGACTGCACTGCCTGAAAGCAGGCAAGTATGAGCTATGTATTTTAAGTGATTTTTTTAGTGGCATTAATTAAAACTAACCGTACTCATCAATATGAAAAAGGTGGAAGTGGCTGAAATAAGGGTGGACGATCCCAAAGTCACACTCCTCCTCTTACACAATATTCCCATTTGATATTTTTGTTTACACATTTTACACTCAAATCTTTACCAATGACTAAGTAAAAACAAATTATTACTCATCTTTACAGAAATAGTGGTCTTGTTAAATTATAATTATCAATGTGATCCCGATTACATGAACAACAGATGCAGAATTATATAATCTGTCATAGTGCCGTCTGCAGCTATTGGGAAAACAAACCACCTCACAGACCACAGGTCAAAACAAACGCTGTAAATCCACCTAACACCTGTGGATGGCTTGTGTGACAGTCCACTGTGCTGTCAATTCATGGGAAAATAGAATTTGATGGCAGATAAGAACCACTTGGCCCATCTAGTCTGCCCATTTATTAGCCCATGGTAACCTCAAACCCTATTTGATTCTTAGCTCTTTGTAAGGATATCCTTATGTCTATCCTAAGCATTTTTAAATTGCTCTACTGTATTACCCTCTACCACCTCTGATGGGCGACTATTCCACTTATCCACTACCCTTTCTGTGAAGTAGTTTTTCCTCACATTTCCTCTGAACCTACTTCCCCCCAGTGTCAGTACATGTCCTCGTGTTCGAATACTTCTCTTCCCCCCAGTGTCAGTGCATGTCCTCGTGTTCTAATACTTCTCTCCCCCCCCAGTGTCAGTACATGTCCTCGTGTTCTAATACTTCTCTTCCCTCCAGTGTCAGTACATGTCCTCGTGTTCTAATACTTCTCTTCCCCCAGTGTCAGTACATGTCCTCATGTTCTAATACTTCTCTTCACCCCAGTGTCAGTACATGTCCTCGTGTTCTAATACTTCTCTTCCCCCAGTGTCAGTACATGTCCTCATGTTCTAATACTTCTCTTCACCCTAGTGTCAGTACATGTCCTCGTGTTCTAATACTTCTCTTCCCCCCAGTGTCAGTGCATGTCCTCGTGTTCTAATACTTCTCTTCCTTTGTAGAATGTTTCCCTCCTGCACCTTGTTATAACCCTGGATATATATGAAAGTTTCTATCATGTCCCTCCGTTCCCTTCTCTGCTCCAAACTATACATATTAAGATCTTTTAGTCTTTCCAGGTAAGTTTTGTGCTGTAGGCCATGCACCATTTTAGTTGTCCTTCTTTGTAGTCTCTAATGTATTTATATCCTTCTGGAGATACGGCCTCCAGAACTGAACACAGTATCTAGATGAGGCCGAACCAATGACCTATACAGTGGTATTATTACTTCTTTCTTTCTGCTACTGATTCCTCTCCCTATACAACCAAGTATCTGACTTGCCTTCCTCATTGCTTTGTTACATTACTGACCTGCCTTTATGTCACCTGAAACAGTGACTCCTAGATCCCTTTCCTCCGCAGTAGTTTCCATTATAGTACCATTAATACGCCAGTTAAGTCTCCGCCTTTCAGTCTCAGCGCCAGGTAAGGCTTCATCTGGACCATATCCCGCTTGCTGATTAATGAACCAGGGCAGAACCCTGAAGCAGCCTTATCCAGTCATCTCCAGGTGAGTGAATGTATAGTAAGACTCCATCAGACAATGAGCTAAACAAGAGCTATAAGACCTATATAGGAACTATAACATTATATCAAGTAATGCAGTAAGATATCCCATCTACTACACATACACTAAACACACCCGTCTCACACATGGGGCATATTGATGGGGTGACCATTACTTGTCAGACGTTTGTCTTGTTACTACCCGACTTCTTATTTATTTTTTACTTCAAGTTACATAAAACTGTAAATGTTAAATACAGAAAATCCAGCTGAAAAAAATGTGATTTTGTAATTATTTGTAAATGAAATAAAATAGCTAAATGCTGTCAGTGTTCTGTACATATATTATAGTATATTCCCAGGGGTGTCGCCACAATGTCAGCCTATTTCACAGTATGAGGAGTCATGTTTGATGTTCCAGAACTATGTACATGTAATAGGTCAGCAATCTATCTTATGCAAACACAGACGTCCTCTCACAGACGTCCTCTCACAGACGTCCTCTCACAGACGGCCACGGACAGTCGTTTCCTCATATATTGACTTTTTTTTAAAAAAAAAAATGTAAAAACCTTCTATACCGTGGTGGGAAACTTTCTTACTACTAATCATCTCACGTCCCCCTGCCCTCTTCCCCAGCTCTACTAAGAGGAGTAATCTCCAGAGGAGAGGCCGGGGGTGTGTAGACCTTCATTCCTCCGTCCTCTGAACAAGCTGGAACAAGAATCCAGGAGGTGTGAAGGAAACATGGAACGATTTGGACCCAAGTTTGCAGCTTCTTGAGGAAGAAGAGGAAATGCAAAAGTAACAGATTTCCCCTATGTGATTATTGTATTACTTGCTAGGTTCTGAAGTATATAAGTCTATTACGTTACCAGTTAAACTTAAAGCAGCAAATCCCACCAGGGAACCAGGTGCCTGGATCTATCACCAAAGCATACCATGTGTTTCAGCCCCAGAGCGGCACCGACGGTTATGTGACCTACTGAGCCGCCGGCCTGGTGACCTCACATGAACTGTTCTATGAACCCCGGGACCGCTGGTAAACACCCTGGGCACCGGCAGGGACAACTCTAAAAAATCTCACAAACCAGAAACACAGGCAGTAAACCTCGATATCACATTTATGGAATTAGAATATGTATTAAAAAGGAAAAAAATATATCCAACAATAAATAAATTTAAAAAAATCCAGGCATTGCAAAAAAACTTGGGAGCTCATAACACTATTCAGACCCAAAACAATGGTGCGGTGAATGCTATGCGGAATTTAGTACAAAAGTTGCTATTTTAGACGGATCTCGGTTTCGAATTCTTTTTTAATTACCGACAGGCAAAAATATGAGCAGTTCTGTCCGTAAATTCTATTGCCCATCAGTAAAAATAGTAATAGTTGTCAGCCATACTGTGGACAGTGTTCCGTCAAGTATAGAGTGGGTCCAATTTGTCTTATAGCTGCAACAGGTGGTCTGCAGAGCCCTCTATTGTGGCCCCCAGCAGACTGCTCCCAACCTAATTAAAACGGGGGCAGCCCCCTTCCCCCCCACGTGAGCTTATCTGCGCTGTGCGGGAGGTCACGCGGTATACCCGTAGGAGGCGGGGATGCCCTGTGCTCTCCCTCCTTCCTTTATGCCGGCCCCTTTGTAGGACGGGGGCCACACATGCAGACCTCCAGCTACTTCACGTTGCTCCTCAATGTCCTACAGTCACATCATTATATTTCTATACAATGGACACGTTGCAAGTGCTCTTTCAATAAAGTACCAATCGTTATTTACTTGGACAGGGTACATACAAAAAGCAAATAGAAGAATAGATCAAATAAATCATTACAAATATGAGGGGGGGGGGGGGACTCTGGCCCACAGAGCTTACAATCTAAGCAATGGTGGAGGTACATAACTGCATGGGAGTGAATCGACAGCAGAATTGGTAGAAGATAACAGTTTATTTTCTTTGCAGAAGGAGAGTAAAGTAATTAACTCCCCGTCTGATATGAAGAGTCAGCTTTTAGTTCAGCAAGTCTAGTACATGGATTTTATTGCTGGTTCCAGTAAAGAGTGTGCGCAAAGGATTCGGTTTTTATTATTTTCATTAAACTAAAACTTATTATCTCTATCTGTAAACAGAATTATTAGTGGTCATATTTTGCTGTATTTTGACTGCTTTCAAATGTCAACTTAACTTGATGTCTTTATTATACATTTTATTTTTAATAATTAACACAGATGTTCCGCGTTTACAAAACAAAGTAATGTCAATATTTGAAAATAACATCACTAAGTAAACAAAATACTTTTGCCCTGAAAGTGGTCGTGAACCCGGCAGGGACTTGTAAAAGGAAAATGACTTCTATGTAACACTCACTTGTCACCGAGTTATAAGTCAACTAAATAACAACACTGATGTATAGGACAAAGTGCTTCCATCTGCCTCCCGAAGATGTATAATACAAAGAAAAATAAAATGCTCATTTGGGATTTAAACAGTGGGTCTATAGTGGGGGGTAGTTCTAAACCAGGGCAAAAACATTACTGGAGATGGGGATCTTTTTATTCCCCTCCTATATGACAAATGCGACTTGGTTTTGGCCACGAAAAGGATCACACATTATTTAATATTTTCTATTAAGTATAAAATCATTAATCTGGGTACTGCAGCTACCTCCTGAAAATAAAGTGGACTGAAATTGCCCGCTGAACACTCAAAACTAAGTTAACAGTTCATGCCAGTTGACAAGATTTTAAGAATTGACTCTCCTTAGCAACATCGGTAACCATTGAGACAAACAGTGGACAAATGGCATCAACAGTGTGTTTCTAAGCTTTCAAAAGGCGATTTCAGGCAAAAGCCATAATTAGGCTTTATTGCAGTAAGGTTTAGTACCAAGCATAATGATTTTAAAGCAAATCACAAAAGAAAGAAAACAATGGTAGATACAGTATATATTTTTTTCAGGACACACTTACTTACTCATTTCAGTTACATAAATACTCCAAAATACACTTTTCCTTTAAACTTCACTAATTCGAACTAATTTGTGCCCATTGCTTTAAAGTTTTTCTAGCTGCGTCCACACGCGCCCGTGCCGAGCTGGATCGGTATAGCATGCGGATATATAACACCCTAAATCTAGATTACTAGCAATAGACACAATGAGGAACGTACCTTGTGTGTGTCTCATTGATGTAGATGACATTGCGGAGTCCTAACGAGGGGATACTGGGATTAAAAAACTTATCCTGTAACAACAGAGAAAATAAATTCACATCATTATATTTCTATACAATGGACACGTTACAAGTGCTCTTTGAATAAAGTACCAATCGCTATTTACTTGGACAGGGTACATACAAAAAGCAAATAGCAGAATAGATCAAATAAATAGTTACAAATATGGGGGGGGGGATTCTGGCCCACGGAGCTTACAATCTTAGCAATGGCGGAGGTACATAACTGCATGGGGGGGAATCAACGGCAGAATTGGTGGAAGATCACGGTTTATTTTCTTTGCAGAAGGACAGTAAAGTAATTAATTGCCTGTCTGATATCAAGAGTCAGCTTTTAGTTCAGCAAGCCTAGTACATGGATTTTATTGTGAATGTCTCAACAATTTTAAAATAGAAGTAATCAATACACTTGAAGGTAAATATAGTAAGGGGGAAATAATGATTGGTACCGTGAAATTGCTATAATTGGAAATGAGCTGCCGGCAGGTGATAGGTGAGCATTGCTGGATTGCACCAATCAGGATGAAGCTAGGTGGATAGCCAGACACCAGTTAGCCAACATTCACCAAGTTTGTCTTTTGGAAATCCACCCAAATATTTACATTGAGTTTTGTGTGGATTTCGATTAAGTTAAACATGTAGTTATCCTTTAAGCAGCAATGTCTCTATATCAAAATATTTCATACTAATATAAAGTCATTTATAGAAAGACATCGCACATAAGACTTACAAAGGCTCCATTAAATGAACAGATTTATAATAAATGATTTACATCATCTGTCCCCTCTTACCCGACTCTGCGGGGTACAGACGTGGCAGCACCTGCCCACAAACGGTCTCTTCCGGCTGAGCAGCGTCTCTTTCCACTTCAGCGTGGCAGACGTGAAACCGACAGGGCTGGGGAACCGCTCGCCCTAAAGTGGGCGACAAGACCGAGGAGAAAGCAACTAAGAACCCCAAATGTAACATATATTATTATTACAATGGGCATTTATTTATATAGTGCCACCACGTCACACAATGTTAGAGAGAATATTCCATCATTAACGTCAGTCCCTGTCCCAAAGGAGCTTACAATCTATATTCCATAACACACAGACTAGGGTCTATTTTGTCAGCAGCCAATTAACCTACCAGTATGTTCTCGCATTGTGGGAGCGAACTGGAGCACCCGGAGGAAACCCACGCAAACACGGGGAGAACATACAAACTCCACACAGACGAGGCCTCTGTTCAGAATCGAACCCATGACCCCGGCACTGTATGGAAACAATGCTAACCACTCTGCCACAGTATAAGTAGCTTGAGAATATGCAGAGAACGTTCAAGGAGCCACATGGCAGCTTACATCTATATATTTATGTCCTGAATACATGAACTGTGCCATTAATCATCATCATCATCACCATTTATTTATATAGCGCCACTAATTCTGCAGCGCTGTACAGAGAACTCACTCACATCAGTCCCTGCCCCATTTGTAGCTTACAGTCTAAATTCCCAAACATACACACACAGACAGACAAACAGAGAGACAGAGAGACAGAGAGACAGAGAGACAGAGAGACAGAGAGACAGAGAGACAGAGAGACAGAGAGACAGAGAGACAGAGAGACAGAGAGACTAGGGTCAATTTGTTAGCAGCCAATTAACCTACCAGTATGTTTTTGGAGTGTGGGAGGAAACCGGAGCACCCGGAGGAAACCCATGCAAACACAGGTAGAACATACAAACTCCTCACAGATAAGGCCATGGTCGGGAATAGAACTCATGACCCCAGTGCTGTGAGGCAGAAGTGCTAACCACTGAGCCACCGTGCTGCCCATTACTGAAACATCTCAAAGTCCTCAGCAACTTTGGTACAAATGGCAGAAAGTTTGAAACCAGCATTTACCGAGTGGCGTCTCGTGGCCCCATCATGTTACCCTTTCTTCCACCAGCGATTATTCTAACATGAATAGAACCGTTTGTATCAGACTCTATCTGTATGCAGGGCCCGATTAAGGGTTCCGGCCGCCCTAGGCTATTTCAGCCGTAGTGCCCCCCGCCCCCTAACCTGCCCCCTTCAGCCTGCCCCCTTCAGCCACCTCGCCTGCCCCCTTCAGCCACCTCGCCTGCCCCCTTCAGCCACCTCGCCTGCCCCCTTCAGCCACCTCGCCTGCCCATCTGCTGCCCCTCCCCCCGAGACATTAGAACAGACTTACCTGCTGGGGAGTCCTCTCTTCAGCGCTGTGTATGACAGGCAGCCTGGCAGCAATCGCTGCTAGCTGCCTGTTAGTGCGGCCCAGGCGCTTCTTATTTTGGTCACGTGAGATGTGGAAGTCCTGATCTCACGTGACCAGAGTAAGAAGCGCCTGCAGCCAGACTGACAGGCAGCCAGTAGCGATCCCTGCCAGGCCAGTGGCGCACGCAGGGGGGGTTTCTGAGTCTCTAGAAACCCCCCCTGCGCTAACTAAGTGGCCACTGTCCTATACAGCAGCCGCGGCGCTGTCAAAGAAGCATCCGCGGCGGTGCTGTAGTGTATACAGCACCTCCGCGGACACTTCTTAGACAGCGCCACGGCTGCTGTATAGGACAGAGCTGACGATACGGAGCTGCTGCGGTTTTTTTTTTTTTGGGGGGGGGGGCGGGGACAATCCTCCATACGCCCCTGCAGGCTGCCTATCATGTGATAGTGACAGTCGGGTCCTTTAGACCAGGGGCAGTCCCGATGACTCCGGCTGCCACATTTAGAAAAAAAACAAAAAATCTTGGCGACGCTGCGCCCCCCCTGGCTCCAGCGCCCCAGACTGCAGCCTGGTTAGCCTATTGGCTGATCAGGCCCTGTCTGTATGAGATCATCATACATTCATGTCTAGTAACCCACCCGCTGTAATGTAAATATTCCTATTTACAGACTGGTTCTATTTCATTTTGCATAAACAGATTTATGATTTTTGTGCTGTAGCAGATAGTAAAAGGACATTATAGTGAAACTTAAATGATTTAATATGAACATGGGGATATAAAGTTATTTTCGAAGAGTAATACAAGTCTGAAAGATTCTTTGTACAACAGTTTCACAAGACAATAAATAATTTATGACGATCTAACTGGTGGCAACAATCAATTGAACCCTTTGGAGAGATTTAAACATATAATAAGATTTACTAAAACAAACTGATCAAACTATTTTTTTTCTTATACGTCTCCCACATTCCAATAATATCTCTGACGTATGTGTAGAGCAGCATTAGACAAATACTGTCCGGTAACATTAGATACAAGCAAAAGTCTAATTGGACAATGTGGTTATTCTACTTGTGTTATTTGATTAATCATTCACCATTAATGTACAACCTCTCTAACCATTGTTATTAAAAAAAACTCCTATACAATGGTGTCTTATTTCATTCCACATTCACCTACACAGTGTTTTTGCAGATGTGACATCAATTAACAGTGAACCCCGACAGCGGAATACGACAAATCATAACTAGAATCAAAGTATCCATCGCCTTCCCTTAACGAGAGATAATCTTTTTATGAAGCATCTCTCAGATATTAAAGTACATTTGGTTTATTCTACAAGAAAACAGTCACAATACATTGTATTCAGAATAAGCTTTTCTTCTGGAATTCATATATGTATTACATGCCACATGATCTAATATTACCTATTCGGTTTTGCTCTTTAATGATTGACAACATGAGGGTTGAAATATTAAAAAGAATAATGTTCGCACCATCTGATTTTTATTACTTTAAAAATTAATTTTAACATATCAAGCCATAATTAGTTTATTGAATGTGTTTTGCTGACAAATATAAGTTACACTAAAATAAGAGAATTAAATTTGTTACAAGAATTGAATGACAAATATAAATAATATTATAGAAGCTTTTTAAATAACAAGGTGTGCACAGTGCTGATACACTGTAACACATATCCACCAATCAGAAACGGCCTGATAAGACTAAAGCCTACAAGAGTCTGACGGGATACTGTAGTCACATTATGTGTAATATAGTTAATAAATAGACCTACTTGTGTTTTAACATTTCCAGAGGTGACTTATTGCAATGAACACAATGAAAGTTATCACTAAACAATGTGACATCACTCACCCATTCTTCACTGCAGTTCTTCAACCTTCCACTTGTATAATCCACGGAAGAGGGTAGGTAGGAGAGATCGGCAATCCCCAGAGTACAGCTAGTTTCCTCCATCACACTCAGATCCGGGGCTGCACACTGTGCACAACCGCCTCCCCCTGCAGACAAACAATACAAATCTGCTTAACAAAAAAAAAAACTGGCCACTCTGTGAAAAGGACCAATGAGCCACTTAGTTTCTGTCACTGCCCCAAAACCCCAGGGGTCATGGGTGTCCAGCGTGTCTGGAAAAGAAAATACTTATACCTTCTGCAATACTTTAACAATAATTGACAAAATGAAGTCATTAAATGTCACCCATACACACCACTGTTTAAATTACCATGTGTGTGTGTGTGTAAATATATATATATATATATATATATATATATATATATATATACACCCTACTGTAATTTATAAGGATATTATAAAGTCACCATGTAGTAATGTGACAAGACCACCATTTAGTACAGGTCATAGACCTCCAAGGTGACTTCATTCCCATAATATTTTACACTGGGTGATGCATTATTCCAGTTAATACACTGGTTTTCCTTATGACAGCTGACATCCGATTATATGGATATCAATTTGAGGAGTTTATATATGACTTGTCCATTATACAGATATGAACATACAAACAATATAACCAGAGGACTGTTTACTCTGCACCTTACATATGTCATTTAAAATGACTCAACTTTACAATTTACACACAATATATAGGATATACCTGCTCAGGAAAGCAGTGTGTAATAAGTGTCAGTGTTTAATAACATCTGATGGAAGAAGCGGATATTAATGATGGACTGTTATAGGAATTGTATAAAGTGATGGGAGCACATTCTAGAGACAGATCTACAGTTTGGGATTGTCACGGCAAGGTCACACCACACAGGAATCTCTCTGGGCTATAGGAACATGCAGATGACTATAAGACACCAGATCAGGGGTTTATCAGCTGAGCTATTAATACATGCAGCGATGTGCTATAGGCAGAGGGTGCAGAATGCAGCAGTGGAAGCTGATGTAATAGGGATAGGGGCACAGGAGCAGGGAAGTGATGGATGGGACGCTGGGCTGTCCCTGGGCAGCACTGCAGAGCTGTACATACAGATCACTGTATCGTCAGAGAGATACAAAGTAACAATCAGGCTCACAGAGATACAATGTAACAATCTGATTATACATTTGTTACAATGTAACAGCTCAGCCTGTCAGTCAGTCCCCGGGATGTCTCAGCCACTCACCTCTCTGCAGCTCCGCAGCCCGGCTCATGTAACCCAGCACTGCACCCTGAGCACGCCTCTCTCCCCAAGCACCCCACCGGCCGGCGCGCACCCCTGACGTCATCGCCAGGCTCCAGGACCCGCGGCGGCCATCTTAAGTGAGGGCAGACTCCTCTTCCTAGTGCTGTAACTGTGATTTGGAGGGAGGTGATTGTATTATTATAATCATTGTATGTTATATCTGACAGCTGTCATCAATATTTTACTCAATCATACTAGGAATAGATTTACAGAGGTGTGTAGACTGATCATATTAAAAGTTAGGACTAGGAGATCACAAAACTATTTATTATCCTTCTTTATAGAAAGAACAGGACATTACAAACTATTCAGATCAGTTCTTGTTGAGGCCATCTGTATGCCTAGTATTCTGCCTAAACATTCATTATGCGTCTCTCCAAGTTAAAATAGATATTGCTTTATGTTCTGTTAATGTTAGTTTAATTTCTGCAAAGTTACTTTGATGATATGTTTCACAGTGTCTTGGAATACTGTGTGTTTGCAACTTGTTTGTGATATTTATTCTGTGGTCCATAAGTGTAACCTTAAGGGCCTGATGGTTCATCCAAGTTTTTTATCTTATATCTATTTATATTTATTTTATTGTACCTAATGTCACATATCTTGATAGTAATATATTTACAGACAAGTTAACCCGTGCATGATACTCATGCATTCTAGTCAAATCAAGCTACTTAAGGTGTTAAAAAGGTTCTTGTCATGCATTTGGGGCTAGGCCAGGCCTCCTCAGGGGAAGAGCGTTACTTCCCGACGTAAGCGCCCATTTTTAACGTGGTTTTGTCCACATGTCACCACCTCATCATTTTTCTCCATCACCTCATCCTTCATCTTTATCGCCACATCTATCCAGATGTCTATCCAGACACAGGGATCTCTCTCAGCGGTCCTAAGTATCACACTCCTCTCGCTCTGTCACCCCCGGCAACCACCAACCACTCCCCACTGTCACCCCCGGCAACCACCAGCCACTCCCAACTGTCACTTCTCCTTCAAGAAATATATATATATTTTTTTAAAATCTTTATAAACACTTTTAACAATTAACAAATTAAATTAACAAATTTAAAACATCTTAGTATACCAAATTTCAGCTCTTTCTGAGGTTTTTTTTTCCACACACACTAAGAATTTAGTAGGTCAGTGTATAACTCCGCCCAGCAGGTGGCGCTGCAGCAAATTTCAGCCCTTTCTGAGTTTTTTTTCCCACACACACTAAGAATTTAGTAGGTCAGTGTATAACTTCGCCCAGCAGGTGGCGCTGCAGCTTGGTTTTGTTTTTTTTACACACAGACACACGCCACTAGGCTTTTATATAGTAGATATTTCTATTATACTTTCACTTACAGGCCGGACTGTGGTAGTAATGATTTGCTCGCTCTGCAGGGCTTCGCAATGGGCATACTAAATGGACCAAATAGTTCTTATCTGCTGTCAAATTCTATGATCAAAGAACTCTGTTATTTTCCTGCATTGTCTAAAAGACTGTGAAAATCTGCCCCAGCATTGATTCAGAGACTCTGTGTTATATTCATGCAGTGTCTCAGAGACTGTTATATTCCTGCATTTCCTCAGAGACTGTGTTATATTCCTGCATTTCCTAAATGACTGTGAAAATCTGCACCTGCATTGTTTCAGAGACTGTTATAGTCCTGCATTGCTTCAGAGACTGTGTTATATTCCTGCATTGTCTCAGAGATTCTCTGTTATATCCCTGCATTGCCTTAGATACTGAAAATTTGCAACCACATTGTTTGAGGGACTCTGTTATATTTCTACATTTCTTTAGAGACTTGTTATATTCCTGCATTGCTTCAGAGTCTAAAAATCTGCAGCAGCATTGCTTCAGAGACTCTTTGTTATATTCCTGCATAACTTCAGATGCTGTGTTATATTCCTGCATTGTCTCAGAGACTGTGACATGTGCACCAGTATTGCTTCAGAGACTCTGTGTTATATTCCTGCATTGCCTCAGGGATTGTGTTATATCCCTGCATTTCCTAAAAGACTGTGAGATTCACACCAACAGAGACTGTGTTATATTACAGAATTACTTCACAGACTGTGCTATATCCCTGCATTTCCTAAAAGACTGTGAGATCTGCACCAATATTGCCTCAGATGGTGTATATCCCTGCATTGTCTTTTTACTGTGACTCTTTTCTGCATTACCTCAGAGCCTTTGTTATCACCTGTCTACTTTTTGATTACTGCTGTCTCCAATGTGTTTGAGCTCTGTCTATATTTATATGCAATGTGCCTCAAAAAAATTCCACATTGTTTTACTACAACATCACCTTGTAATACCTGTGATTTTCCTATCAGTTCTCAATCAGGGGCTAATGTTAAATCTTTTATTTAAAAGTGACAGTGGTTATTGTGACAATTCTTTACATGATACATTAAGCAGCCAATGGCTGCTGGTATTTCTGTGCAGGTAGCGGTGGTATGGTACGGTTGGAATAAGGAGAAGCAGTGGAAGGTGGAAACATGAAAGATAAACCAGACATTGTGGAAATATCAAGATAATCATCCTCTGGTAACCGTGACTCTCAGCCAAACCTCCTTCCTCTTCTGGCTCTGGTGAAGGCTTTCACTTCTGTCCTGCATGGGCGCTCTTTTGGTCACCTGCCAGGTTGGAGTAGATGTGCACATGATCTATTTGGTATCTTCCTCGCTGCTGGGCACAGATCCAAGGCACTCGTTCCCCATGTTGGCAGAAGTCATGGCCACACCAGCCATCACCGAGGAGGCCACGTCGATCTCTCTGGGTCCGGAAATTGAGCTGAGATGGTACCAGGGTAGCTTCTCAAAATAACTGTGTGCTTGGTATGATGACCCCATGGGACCCACTTGTAATGTCCCACTGTCTTCACACATTTCTAACTTTTATATTGGGAGAAGATAATTATATGGGAGGTTCGGCAGAGAGCTGGTCTATAGTGCAGCTATCACCAGCTGCCGTCCATATGCCACAATCTCTATTAGAAATATACTTCTTATGTCTCGTATATTTCAGATGTAGAGAGATCCAAGTGGAGATCTCTTATTTTCTTCCTTTGTCAAAGGACTTGTAATTAATCTCTAGAATATAAAGGTGAGAGGTATGAGCTGAGGCCAGTCAGTCATTAGACAGGATATATTGGTGTTCATTTCTAACCTTACTCTCTATCGGTTTATCCTTTGACCTTTCTGATAATCTTATCCCTAATAAATTTTATGTTTTTAAGTTTGATCTTCAATACTTTTCCTCCTGTCGTCTTAGCCTTACAATCCCCATATTTAACTTGGAGTTTCATAAGATAAATACAAAGTGTCCACAGTCTGAATCTATGGATTTTATTATCATTAATAAACGTTTGTAGCATTATTCCATCCCACCAATGAAGTATTTCAACTTTCAGTGGATCCTCAAATTTATTAAAACTGTTAATAATATCAAAGCTACCAACTTGAGATTGTTCCGATTCAAACCCATATAAATTTGTCTCCTTATGTATCTATTGCTATAACAGATAAAATCAACCATCATTAAATGCACAGCTAAAAGTGAACATAAATGTAAAAAGCTAAAAAAACAAAAAACCTTTATAGATGCTCAAATACTTAAGTGAAACTGATCTGTAGTTAAACAGGAAATTGCTATCTCCTAATCGTATACAAAGGAAAATAATGGCTAACGGCACTAAACCCTGTGATATTGTAATAGATAAAATTCAATAAAAAATCAGCTTATTATAAAACTTAGATATTAACATTTATTAAAAAAAAACAACGCACAAAAAAAAATTATAATAAAAATAATAATTATGTACTGTTAATAGCTGGATAGCAGAGATACTGTCAATATATATCTCTTATTTTCATGCAAAACATTAAATGTACATCTTACAGACAGGCTAATATGATTGACTACATGGTTAAATAAAGTGTTTAATGCAATCTCAATATCCAAAATGGATTGAAGCGTCCACTGTGTATTCTTATCTTGGATGGATATCAGGAAACGTCTCCAAATTTGGTGGTATTAAATTATTATGTCCTTATCTCTCCAGTAATATTCCAGTTAGGCACCAAATCACAGCAAGGGTCATTTAAATGCTCCAATCCCACCACCTACCCCCCAAACTCCTCGGCAGTGCAGGACACAGATACATCTAAGCTGTGGCACGATGTCTAATGTTGCTTAACCTTAGGGGCATAACATGCGGTGGTAGTTAGCATATCGATGCTGACATCCCTGACAAGACTTACCCGGACATCTTCACTCCGGACGCCTCCTTCCCGACGAGTATCAATGACGACTGTTCTGCAAAGCGACTTGATACTGTCGCCTTTGTCAATGACATCACTAATACCCCATTCATACTGCACCAAAATCCCGGGTTTTTGCCGGGGCGAGCTCAAACGACCCGGGTCTTGGTGCAGTATGAATAGTACAAGTCAAAAATCCCGGGTCTAAAAACCCGGGTCTTCAACCCGGGATTTATCGAGGGATAATTCCCAGGTCGGACCCGGGTTGCCTGCACTATGAATGGTCAACCCGGGTTGCACAGAAAACAAGCTGATTGGCTGTCTGCCTGTCTCTGGAGGATGATGTCATCGGTGGGAGCCCGTGGAAGATTCGAGAAGGAGTTTAGGAGAAATGGAGACATTTTTCAGCCAATGAAAACCGCTCTGGTGATGACTCCCACAAATTGCCAGGGCACAGACTTGTGCAGTATGAATGGGGTCAACCCAGGAAATTCCCGGGTCCGAGGTGCAGTATGAATGGTGTTTCTGAGCTGGGACGCTCCGAGCCCCGGCAAAAACCTGGCTTGAAAAACCCGGGATATTGCCGGGGCGGCAGTATGAAAGCGGTAAAAGTGACACCAGCTTCTTCCTTCATCGGGATTGGTTCAAGCCGCTTTGCAGATAAGTCGCCATCGATACTCGTTGGGAAGGAGGCGTTGAGAGTCAAGATGTCGGAGTAAGTCTTGGCGGAGTACTCAGCATCGATATGCTGTACCCTACCTGTTACATGAACTTTGGCATTTCTGTCAACTTTGCACGTACAGAGATTACAAACTTAGAATAGGGGAATAACTGTATGTTTTGCATGAACTGTGTAGAGGAGTGGTAATCAGAATGGAAGAGTGTGTAGGGAATTTAAGAGGGTATTTCAGGAATTTGATAAGACTAAGGGGTATATTTACTGAACTACAGGTTTGAAAAAGTGGAGATGTTGCAACCAATCAGATTCTAGGTATCATTTATTTAGTTCATTATACAAAGTGACAGCTAGAATCTGATTGGTTGCTATAGGCAACATCTCCACTTTTTCAAACCTGCGGCTTAGTAAATATATCCTACAAAATGTGATTTCAGGGAACACTTGAAAGTTTGGAGGAGAAGTGAAAGTTGTTGTACGAAGAAAGGAATTCTACGAAGTGTGTGCAGTCGAAAAAACGTTCTGTAACTGGGAATGGGAGCAAGTAATTTGTGAAGATGGGCAGCAAACCTTGGGCAAAGTGGACCATAAGATATTTTGACATAAGTGAAGAGATGTATGTCGGTGCAGTTTATTTCTTTCTGAGAGAAACCCTTTTAACTAAAGAATGACAAGCAACGCTGCCGGAAATATAATAATAAGAAATCTTGGCGCAGGTATAAACAGGGACACAAGTATACAGACAGACACAATCCCATAGATACAAGACAGACATAACGGGGAGTAGTAGAACTCACAGATGAGATCTGGAACGTGAGCTGAAGCCATAGACAAGCAAGCAATAAAGCCAGAGGACCACTGGTAGACTTATTACAAGCAGGAAGACCAACACAACGAACAACAAAGACAGAGCTGAAATGGAAACAATTCCCAAACCATCCTTACTATGCAATACCTTCGCATAAATATATCTTTTTATAACGCCATTAGATACATCACATGAGGAAGCTTGAGATATGATGTTAGTGCCCCTTTAAGAAATATTTCCTTTATTAAGATTATATCAACAGACCAGCACTAGATTCTCTTTCTCCTCTGTCTCCCCCGGGATAGCTGCGATTAGCAACTTGGAACAATTGTCGGAACACTCTCCTGTCCTCCGTGTATGGAAAGAAGCTGAATGACCCATATAAAGAGAATGTGTTCATATAAATTCCTTATCTATATATACACTGCAGATCCAGCCATCGGCACTGAGCTATTCCGGCTCTGCTATCCTTAACCCTCTAATGCTAGGATGTAGTTGCTCAGTATAGATTTTGGTCAGTATGTGGATGCCTTAAATCGACAGTGGCTTCCGTGGCCAGAAATAAATTAGTCTTTGCAAGTTTTTTCTATGACTGTTTAGATATTTGCACATACATAAAGGTCACTTCTGTTGTTTTCTTTTGCTCAACTTTTATCTTTAAGTACAAAGTACACTGAATAAGGAGTATTAGTTAAGATCTCACGCTAGATTTGGCAGCTTTGCCGTAGCCGCGAGCCAGCTTTTCTTTGAAAGGATTCCCATTTGTCTGTCGCTGGAGAAACACCATGCGGACGGCCAGAGTTTTTGCATTGTGAGCTATATGTAAAGTTCACGTTTGAGGCTGTCCAAGTATTTGTTCTTTGTGTATGAACATTGTTTGTAAAACTTAACAAATACAGATAATACTGCCTATGAGCCTTTGAGAATAATATAATCATAAACCCGCATTCATGCTCACAAATACAGTAAGTTCTCGGTGGATCTTGCAGCAATATAACCCCAATCGAGGGCAAGTTTGTAAAAATTTGCAATTATTTCAAAACACCTGTGACATCAACACCCCAGAATATAATGAGGTCGGATGGAGGAGGGGTGCCAGGGCAGAGCCTGCTGTAGGGTAAAACAGTGGCAGTCTAAGGTCCCAGGCTGTGGAATACTCAATGGGCCTGATTCATTAAGGAATCTAAATGACGGTATGTGCCGTATTTTGTGTAAAATGTTGTGAAATGCACTGTATGCACAAAACCGTCTTAACAGCATTATAGGCCCCCGGGGAAAGCAGTGCACTGGGGCCCCTACCTGGACAACAACTTACAGAAATAAAAATGTAAATTATACATAAAATTAAGCTTATATTTATTGGTACCTCCAACAAAATCAGTGTTTAATCATTAAGAAACATGCTATACAGCAGAGATTTATTCACACAAAAGTTTGGACAATATAACATGAGCCTTGAAGTTGAAAATTAAGCAATTTTACATAACAATGGTACTTGGTAAGTCATACAATGAGATGGTACAATACGAAATTACTATGAATTGTTTATTATTAATCAGGTGTTCAACACAAAGATTGGCAAAATTTCTTGGCAGACAACTGCTTCAAAAAATGATGTGTGTGTTGATTTTGTCTTGCTTATGTACAGTTAGTACATGTACGTTGTTTTTCTCAAGGTCACGATATGTATTCGCAACAAGAAGATGACATGTAGATAACAGCTGATACTGATGTGATTAGTCCACCTAAATGTTTTAATAAAGAGGGTTTGAGGTTCTGAATATATCTCCCGGATTAATATACCGAAAAGTTGGCAAGTCTATGCTCAGCGTGCCCGTGCATTGAGACAGCATTGAGACAGCTCGTGTACACAAGTGCATCCAATTCATCTTCGACCGCAAAGGACACTGCTGACAGCCTACAGTTTCAACGGCGGAACAGGGAGTGGAATGGGTGTACGCATGTAGACAATGTACAGTAAGGGAGTGCCAAGCTGGAGCCCGATTCAAGCTTTTAGGCATCACTAAGATATGTGACTTTCATTCGTATCTCTTGCACCAGCTGCAGGTCATCATCATCATTATTTATTTATATAGCGCCACTGATTCCGCAGCGCTGTACAGAGAACTCACTCATATCAGTCCCTGCCCCATTGGAGCTTACAGTCTAAATTCCCTAACATACACACAGACAGACAGAGAGAAAGAGAGACTAGTGTCAATTTTTGATAGCAGCCAATTAACCTACTAGTATGTTTTTGGAGTGTGGGAGGAAACCGGAGCACCCGGAGGAAACCCGCGCAAACACGGGGAGAACATACAAACTCCACATAGATAAGGCCATGGTTGGGAATTGAACTC
The DNA here is from genome assembly GCF_038048845.1 of Mixophyes fleayi. Lineage (NCBI taxonomy): Eukaryota > Metazoa > Chordata > Amphibia > Anura > Limnodynastidae > Mixophyes > Mixophyes fleayi. The sequence continues at coordinate 5,796,494 of NC_134407.1, read as the reverse complement.
ATGACCCCAGCGCTGTGAGGCAGAAGTGCTAACCACTGAGCCACCGTGCTGCAGGTCAGACGTAAGTGGCTCGTGATAGTGATGACAGTTACGTATACCTTCCATCAGAGGTGGTAGAGGCTAATACAGTGGAGGTGTTTATAACCATTTTAACATTCTAAATGTTAAAGGAAAATGATTTGAGGTTATGAAGGATTAAAAAAACAGGCAGAATATATAGGCCAAGAAGGTCTATATTATGTTTCTTTATTGCATTCATATTAAATAAGTTACCACTGAAATATATTTTATTAGTAGTTTTGCTTTGTTAAACCTGTTGCAGTTTTTACAGCATCACTGCCCAGACGAGACTTCCCATTGCTCTGCCAGCTCTTGCTTGTAACAATGTAACAGTCACCCTTTCACATCCTCCGTCACAGACAGGTAATCGCACTACCAGGCAGCGTTAGTAACACAACACAGAACCATATGGCTGCTCACAGCTGAGACGAAACATTACAATCTGATTATGTCTCTGAGCGGCTTTTCCATTCATTCCGCCTCTCACCTAATGTGTTTGTTATTTGCAATAAGTAGAAGCGAAAGAACCTAACTGCTGATAAATCACATTAGGAGAGAGCTGCTCTGCAGAGTAGATACACTGATCTATGTTTAACTTTTATGGGAGAAGTGCTGAGCTTAGGTCTGTAGAGGCTCCTCTGTCATTTCTAATAAATTACCGGCACCAAATGTTATAAACAACCAAAGAAGCAGAAAACGCGTCTCTCAGCCACACTGTGCAATAACTCTTATTACAAGCAAAGCTAGATATAATAACAGGATAATAAAATATTTTGTTGTACTTGAAAGTTATCTCCTTATTCATAAATATTTTACACCTCAATGAAAAGATCAATTTTTAACATATTTTTTGTTTATATTCGGCCTCAATCTTACAAGTCTTCATCATCATGAGTATTTTCATGTGTCCAATTGCAGGCGCAAAAGATAAGCCTTCTAACAGGGGGGCAGCATGGTGGCTCAGCGGTTAGCACTTCTGCCTCACAGCACTGGGGTCATGAGTTAATTTCCCGACCATGTCCTTATCTGTGAGGAGTTTGTGTGTTTGCGTGGGTTTCCTCCCACACTCCAAAAACATACTAGTAGGTTAATTGGCTGCAAACAAATTGACCCTAGTCTGTGTGTGTGTGTGTGTGTGTGTGTGTCTGTCTGTCTCTGTCTTTGTGTGTATTAGGGAATTTAGACTGTAAGCCCCAATGGGGCAGGGACAGATTTGAATGAGTTCTCTGTACAGCGCTGCGGAATTAGTGGCACTATATAAATAGATGATGAAGTCACTTAACCTATCAGAATGTTTTTGGAGCATGGAAGGGAACCAGAGCACCCGGAGGAAATCCACACAAACACAGGGAGAACATACAAACTCCACACAGATAGGGCCCTTTTTGGAATTGAACCCATGACCCCAGCGCTGTGAGGCAGCAATGCTAACCCCTGTGCTGCACATACCTCTTGTTTTAATTAAACTATCTGTGAACATGGAAGACATTAGTCTGTATTTATTTTGAGTTGTGTTAAAGGATAATTCAACCTAAAACTGAATTTCCAATAACAACTTTCTGCCAGGTTGATGCTCAGATTCAAACCACACCCCCAAATTACCTGGCCACTCCCTTTATGCCACTGGAACTGGGACAGTGCGTGGGCTGTGTAATAACATGAAGCGATACCTACATTTGCTGTAACCCTGGCAACTAATTACATGTTTGCTTCCATTCCCTAAGCTGGAAAATAGCAGAATCTGTCTGGTTGCTGTAGGTCACAGCACATTCTCACCTTCTTCAGTATTCAGCTCTCTGTGGTGGGTTTAGTCACAGACTAAATTCTTCATAGATCTCAGCAACAACAGTGACACCTGCTGGTCGTAACTGGCATTATAAACATTATACTGAGAAGAAGGTTTATTATAACAAACCGATACATCTAAAAACAAGTGTATTGTTTCTTTTGAAATAAAGGATAATGTTCCATTACATTTAATTCAACACAACATTAAAATACGGAATCCTGATGAGCGTAAGATACTGTTTTTTGTGTGCACTATTTATGAATTCCTGCAAACGTGTATTATGTACAGAGGAAGCTCTGAAATATCTGCATTGTTTTGCATGAAGAGAGCGATGGCCGCTAAAGGGCCCCCAGACCGCTGTGTTTTGTACTTAGCCCATCGTTCGGGCATTGCCATGGGAACGTTCCCTCTGCCAGTTTCAGAGAATGTTCTCAGTGATGGTTTTTGTTTCCTTCCCTCGTCCCTGCCAATCTATGCACTGACTCCTCATATCCTTCAGAACGGGATACCCCATAAACAGCAGTGTATACAGTGAAGTAGCTGGTGCAGTAGCTCAGTGCATACAGATTCAAGCCAGGTTGGTACACAGAGCAGGTAGCACACCTCACAACATTCAGGCCAAGATAAGCTCAGCCCCCTAATCGGGCAAACCACACACCCAATTTATCCAAAACCCACAGTAATCCGGCCACACATGCTATCAAAGCCCCACCCACTTCCCTGCAATCCCCACCCCTTCTGTGGTCACCGTAATTAGTGGGAGAAGTATAATAAAGGGTATGGAGTCATTAAGTTATGAGGAAAGGTTAGCCAGTTTAGGCATGTTTACTTTAGATAAGAGGCGTCTAGGGGGAGATATGATTACTATGTACAAATACATTAGGGGTCAATACAGAGAACTTTCATGGGAACTTTTTACCCCAAGGACTATACACAGGACACGCGGTCACCCCCTAAGTTTAGAGGAGAGGAAATTTCACAACCAGCAAACGAAGGGGTTCTTTACAGTAAGGGCAGTAAAGATATGGAATTCACTGCCAGGGAAGGTTGTGATGGCAGATTCAATAGATATGTTTAAGAAAGGGTTAGACAAATTTAGCGGAAAAGTGTATCCAGGGATACAACAGTTAATTAAAATGAAGGATAGTAGTGGATATAGGGGAAAAATAAGACTGCAATATTGGGTCTGGGTGGATTTTCACAATTGAAACAGATTGGCGGTTGCTTACTCTGGATCAATTTCAAATATAAGTGCAGGATCTCAGGAGATCCAAAGTAGGTTGAACTTGATGGACTGGTGTCTTTTTTCAACCTCATCACCTATGTTACTATGTTACTATGTTACTATGTTAAGTGATACTAGAGTCTTATTAATTAATTGGCCGACAGTGAATCTCTTAAATTCGGCCAAATTTCCCAATTTGTCAGATCTATTCGTCCATCTCTGTTCTCCAATGTCAGATACATTTATGTAAAATGAGAACTGATGCAACAATATTAAAAACACCTCCTAAATCGTCTCAAATAATAAAAGACAAAAAAAACAGATGTATCCGCACAAGTAGTGACTGTGACAATGTGAACGTTTATGTCACAGAGATCCAAATTTCCAGCTATATATATTCACAAATTCTCAGCAAAAACATGATTGAGGTTTGTTTTCTGTTAAATAAATGTCCTCGTTTGCCTGCAGCCATCACGTGTCAATCACCTAATTCATAAACGTCTGGACCTATCATTATTTTTAGAAAGAATTAACCTGAGCACTGTTGTGTTATGTAATATAGAGTATTACTCACAATACCTTCCGGAATGTTAATTACACATCTACATCCTTCCACTTACACTTCTAAAAGAGCTGTTGTAATTTTGCAGCTAATTAATTTAGATTTAGCTGTGAAAATAAATGATCTACAGGTGATTTTATTCCCGGTCTCATAAAGCAGAAATTAATTCAGATAATCAGATAAATTCTGCAGAGTTGGTCCTTTGTCCTAAGTAAAACAACAAGTTATAAAGAACCACATTAGGGATCGAAAATCCAAATCTGTGTTTAGTACTAGAAATCAGAACAAATTCTCTTTTATTTAATGTGTAGATTCAAAGCCGGTTTCATAGAGAAATTAAAGATGGAACAAACAAGCATTTTAATGTTTTCTGACATTTCACCTTGCGCAACAAGACACTTGGGGCTTATTTATCAATCTGATCCAATAAGGATCATATTTTTATCTCTGCTGTTGCATATTCTATCCACATGCAAATAAAAATGTTGTTTTACGGGAAGAGAAATTAATATTATATTTGACAGGTGGAGAGAATTTATGGGGGAGCTGCCTAGTTTGTGAATGGAGCATTTTTTCTGATGCGAGAATGGAGAAGTAGACGGACTGAAGGGCATTTTAGTGCTAGATAGCTTGGTCATTTATCCTCTGTGGTGCTATACACTTGGGCGACTAAGTCGCAGTATCCATTAGGTTGAAAAGTTGACAACCAGCCCATGGGAAGGATGCCCATAAATGGGGACATTATAAAGAGGGAACACTGTACTTGAAATATAGACAGCCTTCATATCACCTTGATAACCTCTTACAAGCTGACATGATACATAAACAAGGGTCAGTTGTTCAATGTGAGAGTAACAGCCTGTTGTGAGGATGTTGTTACTTTTACTGTATTTCAATCTGAAATCATTCATAAAATGTCACGTAAAGGAGGGGTAACTGCAGGCACCCCACCCCTATCTAATAAAATCTATTTATTATTGGAGAGATTAACTGCTGACCAGATAAATTGTCTCATTATATTTTATAGGATGACAATTTGGGGGATGACACAACTAATAAAAATAGTTTTAAAAAGTAAGTTTGCCTGAGTCAGACAGAATTATCGACTTCATCATCATCAGCTATTTATATAGCGCCAATAATTCCGCACCTCTGTACACAGAACTCATTCACATCAGTCCCTGCCCCATCGGAGCTTACAGTCTAAATTCCCTAACACACACACACGGACAGACAGACAGAGACTAGGGTCAATTTCTAATAGCTGTCAATTAACCTACCAGTATGTTTTTGGAGTGTGGGAGGAACCCACGCAAACACGGGGAGAACATACAAACTCCACACATATAAGGCCAAGGACAGGAATCAAACTTATGACCCCAGTGCTGTGAGCAGGGCCGGACTGGCAATCATACACTTCTGGCAAATGCCAGAAGGGCCGATAGCTAGATGGGCCGGCCGACACTTCTTGGATTCCTGGGCAGAGGTGGCTGGTTCCTGGGCAGGAGCCAGCCACCTCTGTTGCGCGACGGACGAGGGCTCCTCTGTTCCCTCCCCCTTATCCTGTGCACTGTGGACACAGTTTGTAATTTTTTTCTGAATAGGGAGGGGATCGCGGGTGGGGGGGGGTGCCGCGATTTTTGCACAGGGGTCGCGGGGGGTGCCGTGATTTTTGCAGGAGGGGGGATGCCACGATTTTTGCACAGGGAATCGTGGGGGGGGGTGCCGTGATTTTCGCGGGAGGGGGTGCCACGATTTCTGCACAGGGGTCGCGGGGGGTGCCGCGAATTTTGCATGGGGTCACGGGGGGGAAGGGGGTGCTGGAAGAGGAGTGAGAGCCAGGAGGGAAAAGGGTGCTGGAAGAGGAGTGAGAGCCAGGAGGGAAGCGGGTGCTGGAAGAGAGATGAGAGCCAGGAGGGAAGGGGGTGCTGGAAGAGGAGTGAGAGCCAGGAGGGAAGGTGGTGCTGGAAGAGCAGTGAGAGCCAGGAGGGAAGGGGGTGCTTGAAGAGGGTGAGAGCCAGGGTGAAGGGGGTGCTGGAAGAGGGGTGAGAGCCAGGAGGGAAGGGAGTGCTGGAAGAGGAGTGAGAGCCAGGAGGGAAGGGGGTGCTGGAAGAGGAGTGAGAGCCAGGAGAGAAGGGGGTGCTTGAAGAGGGGTAAGAGAGCCAGGGGGGAAGTGTGTGCTGGAAGAGGTTGAGAGCCAGGGGGGAAGGGGGTGCTGGAAGGGGGTGAGAGCCAGGGTGAAGGGGGTGCTGGAAGAGGGGTAAGAGAGCCAGGGGGGAAGTGTGTGCTGGAAGAGGTTGAGAGCCAGGGGAAAAGGGGGTGCTGGAAGGGGGTGAGAGCCAGGAGGGAAGTGGGTGCTGGAAGAGGTTGAGAGCCAGGGTGGAAGGGGGTGCTGGAATGGGGTGAGAGCCAGGAGGGAAGGGGTGCTGGAAGAGGGGTGAGAGCCAGGAGGGAAGGAGGTGCTGGAAGAGGGATGAGAGCCAGGAGGGAAGGGGTGCAGGAAGAGTGGTGAGAGCCAGGAGGGAAGGGGGTGCTGGAAGAGTGGTGAGAACCAGGAGGGAAGGGGTGCTGGAAGAGGGATGAGAGCCAGGAGGGAAGGGGGTGCTGGAAGAGTGGTGAGAGCCAGGAGGGAAGGGGGTGCTGGAACAGGGATGAGAGAGCCAGGGGGGAAGCGGTGCTTGAAGAGGGGTGAGAGAGCCAGGGGGAAAGGGGTGCAGGAAGAGGGGTGAGAGCCAGGGGGAAAGGGGGTAAAGTGAGAGGGACAAAGGAGAAGATGGTGCAAGGGCATAGGTAAAAGAAAGTGTAAAGTGAGAGACATCTTAAGAATGGGAATGTCAAGGAAGCAGCCATCATAAAACACAAGTAGTAATGAAGAATGGGAATGCACAGAGGGGACAAGTGTTAAAATAAAATAAAAAAGCAAGCCTTCATACTCCATTCACTTATATTTTCCATACCCCCACTAAATTTCCACTTTGACCACTGCCCTTAGCCCGTGCTCCCGACTGGCTGTGTGAGCTGACAGCTGCAGATCCCTTCTTGCCCAGCACGCCCAATAGGAGAACAGAACACAGGATGCCATAATCAGGTAAGTTCATATATTTTCTCGTGTGCAATGTGTTTTTAACCATCCTTCATTGAACTGGGGGCACTACTGTGTATCCAATGACGTTTAAAACACTATGCATTGCTCACTATTGCGCTGTAATTTTCTTGCATATTTATCTGTACAGAGACTCTTAATTAAGAGGAAAAAGCACTGATTGTCATAAATGTTATCTGTAATTATGTCAATATATCTATTTTTGTTTGCATTGTAAATGGTGTATTAAGTTGCTCCTGGGACTCACACTCTCAGTATCTGATATACTGTACCAATTTTTATTTGTGAATTAGTTTTTTGTCTGGGCACTACTGTATGGCATAATGTTATTTGGGGGCACTATTGTGGCATAATATGATTTGGGGGCACTATTTTATGGTATATGATTTGTGGGCACTACTGCATGGCCAAATATGAATTGAGGGTAATATTATGTGGCACTACGGTGTGGCATAATATGAACTTGGCGCACTACGGTGTAGCATAATATGAACTGGGGGCACTACGGTGTGGCATAATATGAACTGGGCGCACTACGGTGTGGCATAATATGAACTTCTGTCAAAGGCAAGTCTCTCATTGTTGAATATGACGGGGGCCCAAAGAAGTTGCTGTACTGGGTCCCAAAATTCCTCTTGTCAGCCCTGCCTGTGAGTCAAGGGGGTAGATGTCTCCAGGTAAATAATCTAAATGTTTCCTATCTAATCAAACTGATGGATCACATCCAATTATCTCTCACCCACCTCCTCTATCCCCGTTAATTAATATACTGTGTTATTTAAAATGAATAGAAAGGACACATATCCAGTTACTGTAGTATAAAAAAAAAAATTCTCTGACATTTTTCTGTAGATGGAAATACTTTTAATGCGGCCGTGTGGGTTCAAATGATCATTCAATAGTTATGTTTTTTTCTGATATATTTGTTAGAGTTTTATTTCATGTGGAATGATTCATGAAAATTCTGCCATTAGTATTTAATTGAGGGAAAAGGGTACCTGTTACCTATATGTGTGTAAGTATTCTGTTCGTTGTTGCTATTTTGTGGAAGATTTCAAAAAAGCAAAACATTGGTTTCCTACAGTGGCACCTTTATAATTGGTGGTATTGCTGTTGTATGGGGTGACGTAGTAGTGGAAATGTTGTAGTGTGTTTGGGGCTTAGTATTGCTAATAAGTATGATAGGGTATTGCTGTAATGTGAGGATGATGTCGGTTGCTGTAATGTGAGGGATGATGCTGGTTGCTGTGATGTGGGTGGGTATCGATGTAGTATGAGTGTTGTGTGGGGGGTTATTTATTGCTGTAATTTGGGTACTAATAATGTATTGTCATGGTATTTATTGATGTAATATGGGTGCTAACAATGTAATGTTGAGGGATATTAGGAGAAATAAATCCCCCCCCCCCCCCCCCCACACACACACACACACTCATACTACATCATGTTGTACTGTGCCAGCATCAGTGTGCAACAATATAGTGCATGGAGCCCGCAGCAGGTGGGCCTGTGTGCTTCAAATGCCAGGGCTGATTTTAAGTCTCAGTCCGGCCCTGGCTGTGAGGCAGAAATGCTAACCACTGAGCCACTGTGCTTCATCATGATTATTAGAGAGGATTCTTTATTTAAACACAACCAACATTACAAAGAGCCGCGCAGTAGTGAGAGGAGAAGACACAGCAAGAAAACTAAACCAGGGAGATGTAAATGTGGTTTTCTCTTTATTTACTGTTGTGATTTTTAGTAAGGGAATCAGAGGCTGCTGTAAATTCTCATTCCCACAGCGTTCTATTCTAATTCTTTTTAATCCATTTTTGCTCATATTTAGAGCTTGGATTTAATTGATTCCCTTTGTCCGGCACTTTTTCTGGTCTGTGTGAATGAGGTTGCCCGGGAAACATCCGATGTGAAACTCTCAGAGTTCCGTCCTCCTCTCTGCAGTCCCTCTGACTGCTGCCTTATAGATGGGGGACAAAGGAAACAAAGGCTGTTTGTCTGAAATAGGCCAATAGATTCGCCTTGATTGCCCTTTACTGCGGATTTCATTCTGAACATGTTGGGGAGAGCTATTAACCCTCTCAATACCAACACCCTTCTAATTGCAGCGTGATTAATGACACACACAGACAAGGGACATGCTATTCTAATATATAGCATACTAAGCCTAAATCCTAAACCTGAAATACATGCTGATTCAGTGTTACATGATTGAACATGCTAACACATATGTTACGGTTCTCATACTTTAACAGAACTTAGATATCTAGGACCTGATTTAGAGTCGGACGCAAAGTCCGTTTAAGAAGTGTAGGAGTGGGAGTGTGTCGCAGTTTGGTAGAGTATTACGAGTGGCATACAACCCCAGTTACGTCCCACTCTTAATACCCTATGGAGCTGTGAGCAGTTCCTGCAGCTAGCTATCGCTTGCGCCACCTAATTCCTGCCGCACAGCTTTAGCCCTGTTTTGACGTGTGTTGCGTCTGCGCTTCACTGCGACTAGAATGTAATTACATGGTCACGGCTTCACAATTCAATGTTCCTCCCATTCTATGGTAGTGACTCGCAAGCTGTCACAAGTGTTAATTGCGTCCAAGATGCAGGCGGATTTGGTGCTTTCTGCACATGTGTGGTAGTGTTTTTTTGTTGAATGCACCTAAAACTTTGTGTCCGACTCTAAATTAGGTCAGAGGCGCACGCAGGGGGGGTTTCTGGTTCTCCAGAAACCCCTCCCCTCCACGAATGAACGGGCAATAAACACTGCCCCTACCAACAGCACCGTACTGTACAGCAGCCGCGGCGCTGTCAAAGAAGCGAGAGAGAGCACAGCACCGCCGCGGAAGCTTCTTTGACAGCGCCGCAGCTGCTGTACAGTACAGCATCGCCAAAATGGAGCTGCTGCGCATGCGCACCAGCCGTTCTCTCTATATTTTTTTGGGTGGGGGGAGGGAACCTCCCTTAAAAATCCTGCGTTTGCCCCTGGAGGTCCCTAATGTTCTATTTACATTTCTATTACGGTTGGTTGATCACTATTGTTCCTTATCAGCCACTCTCTGCAAAAAAGTGGCTGTAAGGTGGGTGACAGCAATGTCCTTCAAAATAGATTTAAAGACAGGAAGTTTGGTGCACGTAGATAAATTCTTTCCCCACAATCACAGCTTTCTCTCAAATATGTTCAGCTCTGAGACTTGTACAACTTTCTTTGTAGCCTTTTTCTATATCTCAACTTGTATTTAATTGTAGTGGTACTTTACAAGCAAGTATAGTTGTTATTTTAATTTTCTTTTTCTCCAAAATAATAGCACTCATAGGCAAACCGAGTGTGGGGGGGGGGGGGGGTTTCCTAATGCCTGGGGCACTGTATAATTGAGGTTGCTGGACACTGCTCCCGCTTCACACGGCTCTGTTTGAAAAGGGAGAGCTATGTGCCCCCAACAGTAGTCCACACAGCATTGCCCATGTATATCATGGGGATAGGAAGAGTTGGAGAGCAGCCAAGCACTGTCTAAAATATTAGCTACGCCCCCATGTATGCTGGTCACGCCCACTTGCGGTGTGGTGTGGAAACCCCCCTCTACAAATCCTGCGTTTGCCCCTGGCACTGTGCTATGATCCCAACGGCAACAGGTCAGTAAGTGTCTGTATCAGGTTGCAAGATTACAATCATGAAATACTAGCACAAAGAAAGAATGATACATTCACAAACTACATTCACAAACTATGTATAAGAAAAAGATTTAATAATTAATATGACAATTAAAATACTTAGCTTCAATAGGTTGTTAGACACACGTAATTCCCTGTATTTAAAGCACGTTGACCATACTTGCCAACTTGTTGAAATTGGCTTCCGGGAGCTGTGGGCGTGATGGGGACGGGGCTCCAAAATTCGCACTCAAGTACTGAGCACTAGCTAGCCACTTGCACTGATAATAATTAAATCATTACCGTGACAGCTTTCCTGCCGCTCTCCATTTTCACCGCGGCCGGAAATAATATTCCCATTTGATTTCTAAAGGGAAAAACAGAATATGTTTCCTTGAATTTTATTTCTTTTAATTTGTATTTTTGTGTTTATGTTTTTATTTTATATGGTAAATGCAACTTTGGCTTTTGTTACTAACTGTCCAGACACTATTCTCTCTTGTGTATATAACATGTCATTATATTATTATATTGTGCACTAATAGGGTAATGTTAAGGTCTCTACACCTTCTCTGTGCTGTCTATTTCCTGACCCTTATCCTAGCAGTAATGTGGTGGTCTCTATGTCAATCACCCAGGCAGCGGCGTTATAATTGGACGGAATGTTGATAGGCAAAATGATCAGGTTTAGGGCAGCACTAAGGATTGGGTCACATTACAGAATTATGGGGTCTAGCAATGTAAGAAAAAGAAAGAGAGGAGGAGATAAAGGGAAAGTCTGTTGAGGTGACGCAGGAAATGAGTGATACCAGAGTAACTTGCAAACAAAGTTAATAAAATATTATAGGAAAAAGAGGGGGGTGGAGAAACATTACAACATCCTTAACTGTTCAGATGTACAAATTGTTCATTGCATTTGTGCCTAAATAGAAAAAATAGGGATAGAATATATTCCTAAAACTTATACTGACGTGCATACTGTCTGTTAATAAAGTTATTTGTTTACTAACTGACTCAGGCTTAGTGGAACAGTAACCTTATTACCGGAAGGGTGTCAAAAAGACAAGAAAATAATATAGTTGTATATGAAGTTTTCAACTGTGTTACATTATTGCTTGAGATTTGTGCCTGGAACAGAACGGAAACCATACACTTAAATGTGCTACAAAAGTACTAAGGGAAAGATCAACAAAACATTCACACCCAGAGAAAGGTAAATCCATTTTATTTAAATATTCACTTATTCAGTGTTAGTACAAAGACGTTATTGTTCAATAAAAAAATAGGATTTCCCCTTAATGTCGGCTTCAGTAAAAAAAAAAAAAAGGGGGATAAAGGAGAAAAGACTTTACATATCTAAGCCCCGCCCCCTCATTATAGATCTGTCATAGAGTTATATAAGCAATCATTAAAGATTCAGCCTACATATATCAAGTAACTTCTAAAAGATATATGTCTATGCTTTCACTTTCACTCACCTTCCCTCCTTCCCTATAGCCAAGGCTGCTGTTAGGGGTAAATTTGTATCAAGCTGCGAGTTTCCGATGGGTTTGAAAAGTGGAGATGTTGCCTATAGCAACCAATCAGATTCTAAGGGGGGTATTCAATTGTTGCTCCGGGCGCCGCCGGAACGAGCGCGTTAAAACTATTACCGTTTATACGGTAATTACTCGCTCAATTTCAGCTCGCAGCTCCCTGAGCAGCGAGCTGAAATTGAGCGAGTAAATTACTGTATGAACGGTAATTACGCGCAATATTACCGTATAGACGGTAATAGTTTTAACGCGCTCGTTCCGGCGTCGCCCGGAGCAACAATTGAATACCCCCCTAACTGTCATTTTGTAGAATGTACTAAATAAATGATAACTAGAATCTGGTTGCTATAGGCAACATCTCCACTTTATCAAACCTGCCGGAAACTTGCAGCTTGATAAATATACCCCTTAAAGTTAAATATTTGCTGTTGCCTTCACCTCAAAAACACAGTAAGATTCCTGACCAACCATTGCACCAGTTCATTATAATCTATCAAAATCCATCATTGATGTTTCTAGTAACAAAAAAAAAAACATGTTGCAATTTCAATGTGCAGCTAATACTTGCAGAACAGAACCATTGCATTGTGTTATTTAATTACATTCAAAAGTAGTTACCTGCATTGCAAAGCAGCAACAACTATAGAGATGTTATGACTTCAGTGTATAATAAGCTATAAACACATTTCATTCTTACAGAATGGTAAGGACTTTGCTTTTAAACTCAATTAATTCATTCAGCCCAGGTAACTGCGATAGGAAAATAAGGGAGATGTTCGGAAGCAGAGTATTTTGTATGGGGTTGAAGGTTATGTGTTTATGGGTCTGCTTAGTCTAAAAAAAGTAACTTATAAAGGTTATGTTATCATAGAACACTAAAAAAAATAAACTGTTTTGCAATATTTTACAGAATATTATATATTTATAAGTATTTTGCCAGGAAGAAATACATTACATATTAACACAACTTTTTTTGTTTAATCTCCGACTTTGTTTACTGCAATTTCCCTAACAAAAAATACAAACTTAATGTGTGAAAGAAAGACATAAATAACATTTCGCTACTTTTGTGAATATCCCTCCTTGTTTATGTAGGTTTGATATAATGTATCTTAGCCTTGGTGTAGATGTGTCTAGACTACATAGCTTTATTGAATACACAGATATCTGACTCAGACATAACAGGGCTGTAATTACTACCAACCAGTGAACAATAGAATTGTGTTGTGCATGATTAACTTATTGGAAAGACTATTTCAGAGTCTCTGTGGCTACCATTGTTCCCCGTTCCCCAACAGTGTGGGTTACTCTACAGCAGGAAGAAAGGTTTCCAGAGTAACTTTGTTGTTGATACTACAAGTTCCTAAAACTATTTTCACCCTGGCCACGAAGTGCAGGATTATTCATGGCTGGGCTTAGTGCTAAGATCCTCGTTGGGAATCATTCCAAACTGCCAGATATTCAGCACCCTGTTCTCCGCTTGGGGGATCCAGAAACCTTGTCAGTGAGAGGCTTCTCCAGAGCTGGAGGAAGGGGGGAAACATCAGGTTCTTCTCGAGGCTCCAGCAAAAAGTCTGCACTGCAAAACAACCTCAAGAAGTCCAGGCCTGAACAGCTGGATAGTTGGAGAAAGTATGACCACTGGGCCAATATCGGTAAATGCAGACTTTAATCAGATACTTCAATTAGTGCATGAATTAATTAAATTTGTCAGGAGATTTTTTATACTACAATCATCTGTGTTAAATATGTGAAAGTTAATGACAATGTAGTATAGTAATATATGTCATGATAATCTATGCCATTATGGGCAGCACAGTGGCCTAGTGGTTAGCACATCTGACTCAGCACTGGGGTCATGAGTTTAATTCCCAACCATGGCCTTATCTGTGTGCAGTTTGTATGTTCTCCCTGTGTTTGCATGGGTTTCCTCCAGGTGCTCCAGTTTCTTCCCACACTCCAAAAACATACTGGTAGGTTAATTGGCTGCAATCAAATAAATTGACCCTAGTCTCTCCCTCTGTCTGTCTGTGTGTGAGTGTGTGTCTATAGTAGGGAATTTAGACTGTAAGTTTCAATGGGGCAGGGACTGATGTGAACAAGTTCTCTGTACAGCACTGCGGAATTAGTGGCACTATATAAATAAATGATGATGATGATAATCCAACAGACAAGGCAGTACATATAGACAGTTTGGGCTCTCGCCTGGGGCAGCATTAGAATTCTGTTGTTGGATTGACCTTGGTGTATGAGGGCATGGCCTGAGCAGATCAGGGGGCTGGACACTTTTATCTACATGTCGTGTCTTTGAATTCTGGTATGTGTGTGTCACAAATACATATATGGTTTCTCCGTGTGAATAAATTTATAAGATTTTTAATTTATTTAATTTATCAACATTTTTCCTGTGGGGCAAATACCTGTATTATGTGAGTAGGGGAATGGAATCAGCAGGAAGCTACAGATAGGGAGTTATATAGTGGAAGGAGCAGGGTCCTCCAGCAGCAGAGAGAATGTCAGGAGATAAGTGATGTGTTAGTGAGGACAGGGCTGCATGTGGCAGGGGCAGTGACATGATGTGAGGAGGGGAATGGAGGCAGCAGGAAGCCACAGACTGAGAGTTATATAGTGGAAGGAGCAGGGTGCCCAGCAGCACAGAGTATATCAGGAGACGAGTGATGTGTTAGTGAGGACAGGGCTGCATGTGACAGGGGCAGTGACATGATGTGAGGAGGGGAATGGAGGCAGCAGGAAGCCATAAACTGAGAGTTATATAGTGGAAGGAGCAGGGTCCTCCAGCAGCAGAGAGAATGTCAGGAGATAAGTGATGTGTTAGTGAGGACAGGGCTGCATGTGGCAGGGGCAGTGACATGATGGGAGGAGGGGAATGGAGGCAGCAGGAAGCCACAGACTGAGAGTTATATAGTGGAAGGAGCAGGGTGCCCAGCAGCACAGAGTATATCAGGAGATGAGTGATGTGTTAGTGAGGACAGGGCTGCATGTGACAGGGGCAGTGACATGATGTGAGGAGAGGAATGGAGGCAGCAGGAAATTACAGACTGAGAGTTATAAAGTGGAAGGAGCAGGGTCCCCAGCAGCACAGAGTATATCAGGAGATTAGTGAGGACAGGACTGCATGTGACAGGGGCAGTGACATGATGTGAGGAGGGGAATGGAGGCAGCAGGGAGCCACAGACTGAGAGTTATATAGTGGAAGGAGCAGTGTCCCCAGCAGCACAGAGTATATCAAGAGATGAGTGATGTGTTAGTGAGGACAGGGCTGCATGTGACAGGGGCAGTGACATGATGTGAGGAGAGGAATGGAGGCAGCAGGAAGCCACAGAATGAGAGTTATATAGTGGAAGGAGCAGGGTCCTCCAGCAGCACAGAGTATATCAGGAGATGAGTGATGTGTTAGTGAGGACAGGGCTGCATGTGACAGGGGCAGTGACATGATGTGAGGAGGGGAATGGAGGCAGCAGGAAACCACAGACTGAGAGTTATATAGTGGAAGGAGCCGGGTCCCCAGCAGCACAGAGTATATCAGGAGATGAGTGATGTGTTAGTGAGGACAGGGCTGCATGTGACAGGGACAGTGACATGATGTGAGGAGGGGAATGGAGGCAGCTGGAAGTCACAGACTGAAGTTATATCGTGGAAGGAGCAGGGTCCCCAGCAGCACAGAGTAGTGATGTGAGAAGCACAATGCAGGGAATAAGGAATATGCAGACTGAGATTTCGAGGAGGAAGCAGGGTTCTCCAACAGCACAAAGTAGTGACCTTAACACACGAACAGGAGCATTGTGTTGTCTGCGGCCTGTGTACATAACCTGTGGGTCTCTAGGTCATTGTTGTTATTATATTTAGCAATATTATTATACAAATCCTTACAATTGATGCTTTTTCTAGACTCCTAACAAATCTACAACATTTCTGAAAAAACTGTCCTGACAACATACAGTGAACACCTAATAAAAATCAATATTTATTACTTTTCCATTTTGTAGACTAGTGAGTCAAGAATCTAGACCAGGATACTATGGTAATAGCAGTGCCAGGAGCTTTATGTCCAGCAGGGGGCAGACGTAATATTTGGCAGATGGACCTGAAGGGTCTTTACTGCCTTCAAATTCTAAGAGGTATTTTTACTAAACTGCGGGTTTGAAAAAGTGGAGATGTTGCCTATAGCAACCAATCAGATTATAGCTGCTATTTTGTAGAATGTACTAAATAAATGACAGCTAGAATCTGATTGGTTGCTATAGGCAACATCTCCACCTTTTCAAACCTGCAGTTTAGTAAATCAAGCCCTAAATGTCTGTGCTCCTGGAGGGTGCAGGCTGGAGGTAGAGAGACTCCAGAGATGTATGTGAGGCTGGGTAAAGATTATGTATGTACAGAGCTATATAATTGGGGATATCATAAGTTGTCATTCAGATATGTGTAAGGGAGGGTAGATAGCAAATATATTGGACATAATCATCATTTTCATAGAACACAACTGTAACTAAGACCATCAATGAGGGGTTTGTGATGGGGCAAATTTGCATTATCACCAACCTTTATTTATATAGCACCATCAATTCTGCAGCGCTGTACAGAGAACTCACTCACATCTGTCTCTGCCCCATTGGAGCTTACGGTCTAAACTCCCTAACACACACACAGACATAGGTTAATTTTGTCAGCAGCCAATGTACTAGAATGTTTTTGGAGTGTGACATCGGAGCACCCAGAGGAAACCCACACAACACGGGAAGAACATACAAACTCCACACAGATAAGCCCCTGCTTGGGAATCGAATTCATGAATCAAACTCAAGGCAGAAGTGCTAACCACTGAGCCACCGTGCTGGACCGAGAATGAGGCAACAAACACGATATTAATATTGATCTAGACACGGAAAATCAAAATACTTATTTTAAAACTTGAGCATCCTGATCATAATGGGAATATGGATTGACATCATTTTATCATATAATAATTTTTTCAGTCTAAGCCACCATAATGACTCCCACAATAGGCCAAGCTGTGCTGTATATGCTGAGAGCAATGCAAGTTATTATTATTATTATTATTATTATCATTTATTTATAAGGTGCCACAAGGTTTCCGCAGCGCCGTACACAATACAAACAATGGACAGTACAGAGAATAACAGTACAATACAATAAACGAGTAGTACCAAGACTTCATAGGCTCCAGGCAAGGCAAATGTATGGAGGTTGGAGCAGAAGAGAAGGTAGCGAGACAGGAGGGAGGAGGTCCCTGCTCATACGAGCTTACATCCTATAGGGAGGGTAGACAGACGACAGGCACAGAGGATGTCGGAGGAGGGGAGCAAGCGCTCCCCTCTACTGAGGAGGAGTGAAGTGAGGAGAGTGAGCATGGAGAGAGGGTTAGGTGGAAGGCTGGTATGAAGGCAAGTTCTATGATTATGAAAATTCTTTGGGGTAGATTTACCAAAAACTTCTAAAAATGAAAAGTGGAGGAGTTGCCCATAGCAACGAATTAGATTCTAGCTATCGTTTATCTAATGCATGTTAGAAAATCATAGCTTGAATCTGAGTGGTTGCTATGGGCAACATTCTACTTTTCCTTTTTTTTTTTTCAGAAGTTTTAGTAAAATTATCCTCCCAAACTTTTGTTGAAATTGGCTGTACAAAATTAAGTCCTATTTGTACTCAGTGTTTTGGATATGTACATGGATTTATACTTTTTTAAGGCCCTGAATGAGTCATATGTAATTCATTCAAGTCAGCAATTTAGGATACGTGACATATTATGACAGGCACATGGCAACGTCGAGTAAACAACTTCTAAGTTGTTTTTTCTGGATAGAAAGCTGTTGTGATATTAAAGGAAATATAAGACAGTGCAGGTCATCTGTATAATGTATCAAAAATATTTATTTAGGTTTATTCCTCATTGGTTTATATTTCATATTTTAAATCAGTGAAAGACAGCAAATCATTAATAACTGGAAGGAATGTGACCTGTCTGCCCTGGTCGTCCCCTGAGGTTTATTGATCCATATAACTCAGTATAACTTAATGAAGACAGGGATATCGGTTACTGGAAACTATTAATTGTCCTTAATCGTATCTAACCTTCACCAACGTTTAATTCCGCAGACTGCGGTTTTCCTCTATCACCTTCCCCGAGTAACAATCCACTAAGAAGTGGATGTGCAGACGATAACCCAACGTTTTGTGTCTTATCATTGATATGGAAATGTTTTATATAGAGAGAACAGAGGCAGTTACTGTCCGGCTGGTTATATCCGGTCTATCTGAAGCATTAATCTGATAGGGCACGTTGCTGATCTGAGGTCTTGGGTATCTGAAATTGAGAAACTGTCCTTGTCTTAATTAACTTGTATCCTCTTCATAGAGCTGAAAGATGTTTATAGTGCTGGGAATTTGAGGAAAATGTTTTATATATATTCAAAGGACCAATAAAAACTATTATGTTTGCCATTATTCCAGCACCCCCCTTATTAATGTGCTACTAATCTGAGACCCCAAGTGTCAGTGGGTCCTTCTTCTAGAACCCCAAAGGGTATATTTACTAAACTAGGGGTTTGAAAAAGTGGAATGTTGCTTATAGCAACCAATCAGATTCTAGCTGTCATGTTGTAGAATGTACTAAATAAATGACAGCTAGAATCTGATTGGTTGCTATAGGCAAAAGCTCCACTTTTTCAAACCCGCAGTTTAGTAAATATACCCCCAAGTGCCAGTGTGCCATTTTTATGTGATCGAGGTGGTTCCCAATAAAATATATTGTACATCCAACAATCAGGAGACCTCAAACTGAAACTCACTATAGAAGGTTTCATTGTAATAAACACGTCTCCGACTGTATCACTTGCTCATGGATAGATTTATTGATTAGGTAACGATGTGTGTTTTGACTCTAGATAAGAAATCCTGGGAAAGAGGAGGAAACGACGAGAAGGAGGAGCCTGTGGTCTATAAAGGTTCCCAGCTGGGCGAGCAGTGTGAGGAGGTCGCTACTCGTTTTCATACATTCAATTAGTCGATTACATGCTGCAAATTTCACATCCCATTAGAAATTAACGAAGAAACATGAACTTTCCTGAATGTTTATGTTGATCACTTGGTGAACCATGGATGAAATGATTGTACTATATAAGAGGTTTCTTGGATGTTTAGTATTGAGAAGGAAACGCTCAGTGCTTTTTTGAGTCTTGGAATTGGCATATGCTGTGAGTAAGGGTTAGGTTTGCGTTTGAACTGTAGGGTTAAGAACAAGGGGCCTGATTCATTAAGGATCTTAACTTGAGAAACTTCTTATTTCAGTCTCCTGGACAAAACCATGTTACAATGCAAGGGGTGCAAATTCGTTTTCTGTTTTGCCCATAAGTTAAATACTGACTGTTTTTTCATGTAGCACACAAATACTTGATAGCTTATTTGTACACTGAAATTTAAAGTTGATATGTGTGTGCTACATGAAAAAACGGTCAGTATTTAACTTATGTGCAAAACAGAATACTAATTTGCACCCCTTGCATTGTAACATGGTTTTGTCCAGGAGACTGAAATAAGGATCCTCTTCATTTAAGATTGATAATGAATAAGGCCCATGGTTAGGGACATGGTTAGGGATAGGAATAGGGTTAGGGATAATGTTAGGGTTAGGGATAGGGAAAGGGATAGGGATAATGTTAGGGTTATGGACAGGGTTAGGGACAGGCTTAGGAAGAGGGACAGGGTTAGGGATAGGTAAAGGGTTAGGAATATGGTTATGGGCAGGGTTAGGGACAGGGATAGGGAAAGGGAAAGGGTTAGGAATATTGTTATGGATAGGGTTAGGGTTAGGGACAGGGATAGGGAAAGGTTTAGGGATAGGGTTAGGGATACGGTTATAGAGAAGGTTAGGGATAGGGACAGGGTAAGGGATAGGGTTATGGATGGGTATGGGGATGGGGATAGAGATATTATTGTTGACCTAATAATACTGTTGTATTGTTATTTTTGTCGACTTTACAACCCTGCCTATATTATGGTGTCAGCCATATAATTGTCGATTATATAACTGACAAAACTATCACACCCCTTGTGAGACAGCGGGGACCAGGTTGGTTTGACCCTTTTTTGCAGCTGTGTATTTTCCCTTTTATATCACAAAGAGGGGTGAAGATGTGGTAGTGGTGTTAATGTTTAAACAGGACAAGTGTTACATTGTATCTCCGCTCTTCTTTCAGCTTGAATTCCAGCTGCTGGAGAAGATTAATTCAGGTGGATTCTATGACCTAAAACATCTATTTTTGTCCCACGACCCAGAAGGCCGAGGGAGAGTAAAGAGGTATTTATAAACTAGATGCTTTTCAATGGGCCTGGCCATCTGGTAAGATGTGATGACAGTGCAGTTTTATAGGTGACGGAGTGTTCTATTCCGTGGATTAAATGCAATTTTCATCAACTACTTAAACTTTCTAGTAAATATACTATTGATTCCCTTATTATGGTTAAGGGCAACGTCCGATATCTTATATGTTAGAAATGTGTCGCTGTTCAGTGGTGTAGGTAAGAAACCAATAGTGGAATTCCTGTAAACAATTATGTGCTGGAAAAGAGTCTCTGTGAGAATCGCAGGTGTTCAGGAAATGAGGGCTGAAAATAAATCCAGTTTTGAGGCTATTCATCAGGTCTAAGTATGAGCAGCTCTGATGAATAAATCTGTATGTTTCTCATAAGGGGCAGGAGGGAAGGTGCAAAACTTTGCTGA
Organism: Mixophyes fleayi; assembly: GCF_038048845.1. NCBI lineage: Eukaryota > Metazoa > Chordata > Amphibia > Anura > Limnodynastidae > Mixophyes > Mixophyes fleayi. The sequence goes on along the minus strand of NC_134407.1, from coordinate 5,775,820 downwards.
TCTCTAGAGGCTCATGTACTGATAATTACATATACAACGTAGCGTTCGGCTAAACATGAACATTGCGGTGATAGATCAGTATGTTCACTTCCATTAGGAAAACTCCTACTAAATAATATGTACACACTGGGCCTGATTCATTAAGGAAAGTAGAGCAAAAAAATGAGTAACTTTGAAAAAAGGCCAAACCATGTTACAATACAAGGGGTGCAAATTAGTTTTATTTTTTTGCACATAAGGAAAATACTGGCTGTTTTTTAATGTAGCACTCAAATACTTAATTAGCTTTATTTTTACACTGACATTAAAAGTTGATCTAGGAAATGCCCTACCCCAGTTATAAATCTGTACTCACATTTTAAATTTACTCCCCCCTCCAATGCAACATGGTTTTGGCAAAGTGCAAAGTTACTCATTTTTTTGTGCTTTCCTTTCCTTAATGAATCAGGCCCACTGTCCTTTAAAGGTTAAGTCCAGGAAAATAATGTGTTTTATTGCCTCTCACCCCCAACTTTTTTGTCAATAAAGCCCTTCTCAAACCTCTGTCGTTACTTCTTGATATGGGATTGGCCATGGACACACTGGTCAGTACTACAACGTGTCCTATAGTAGCAGAGGATCGATGTGCAGTTTGTATCTTCTCCTAGGCTTCCTCTAGGTGCTCCGGTCTCCTCCAATGGCTGCTGACAAAAGCCCAGTGTGTGTGCGTGTGTTTGTATGTTAGAGAAAATAGATTGTAAGCTCTGGTGGTGCAGGGAGTGATGTGAATGATAAATATTGTCTCTATATGGTAATAAGGTGACACTGTATAAATAAATTATAATAAATAGTAGTCTTACATATGCACTCTCTAACTATATAAAGTGGCGGTACATGTTTGTGCAAACTCTGCTTGTTGTACAAGACTTCCACAGGAAGATACCTCTCTGATGCATGTGATCAGTACACCAGGAAATAAGAGAGCTGACAGACCCAACTCGTCGGATCTATTCATGTAGCTGGATGTGGCTGCTGAATATACTGGTGGTGAATCCTTTATGTTAAGGACGTGTTCACTATACACACACTGAGTGAGAGCTTTAATCTTCCAACAAGTTCTTCCGCAAATACTGACGGCTTCTTATTTCCTGACTCTCAGGGCTGGTGGTGTACGGCTGCTACTGGGGAGGGGGGTGTCCATGATGAAGGGGTACATGCAGGGAGCAGGGGTTAGGTGGGAAACCCTTCAACGTACCAGTATTGTGAAATCACCAGAATTGTCTTGACTACATCTACCTCTCTTTTTAAGGGGCGAATTACTGGTCATCCTCACTACATTCCTGGGTCGGTTCATTAATAAGCAGGTGTTCCAGCGCCTCCTAGACAGGTACGTTCCATTATACACCATGAACGCAGAGCTCCCATTGGACATTCTGATAGATACAAACAAGTTACTAACGCACAGTATGCAGTGTGGCACGTGTCCAAGGTAATGTTTCACGGATGATCAGATACATTGTATCACAGAGAACGCTCAACGGGCAGCATTAAAAGAAAATAACAGTGGGAATATTTCAGAACTACGAGATTTGATCTTGACGCCTAATTCTATGAGATAGGAAAGATTGACACATTACCATTGTCTGTATTCAAACAACCTACTGACCCCTAACTAACATTACTGTGTGACTGGATCATATAACCCCACATAAACCTTTTTCCCATTCCTATCTGACTGGACCAATGTGCTATATATAGCAGCACTTAGCTCTATGTATCAAACACCTATTGTCCTAGCGACTGTAAGCTCATGGGCAGAGTCCTTTTACTGATTGTTGTTCTTATTGATGCCTGTCAATTGTTGTTTGTTTTTGTTCATAATAATATGTAGATAAATGTTAATAAATAGTCTGACGCTTTAAAGTTTCACACTGCCATCCACTCCTCATCAACGTGTGGCAAAAAGAGTTGTTCCTGCTTTGATTCTCCCCCATGCCCGTGGAAAGGAACTCACACCCCCAATGACATCATGGAAATATGGTGTTTATGTCACACGTCATAGCCACACCCCCAATGACATCATGGAAATATGGTGTTTATGTCACACGTCATAGCCACACCCCCCAATGACATCACGTAAATATAGTGTTTGTCACATGTTATAGCCACACCCCCAATTGACATCACCAAATATGGTGTTTATGTCACACATCAGAGCCACACCCCCAATGACATCACGTAAATATGGTGTTTATGTCACACATCATAGCCACACCCCCAATGACATCACCCAAATATAGTGTTTATGTCACACGTCATAGCCACACCCCCAATGACCTCACGTAAATATGCTGTTTATGTCATACGTCATAGCCACAAACCTAATGACATCACCCAAATATGGTGTTTATGTCACATGTCTAAGCCACACCCCTAATGACATCAACATGCTACTACTTTTGTTTTGTTTTTAAACAAATCTCCGTCCCTTATGTCTCTGTGCAGATTACATCTGGAAGAAAAGCCAATCATTACATTTGATGCATTCTACGACCATTTCAAGCCTGAGGAAAACAAGAAGCCCCCTGATTGGCTGGATCCGATGAAGAGGAAGCAGAAGCCAGCTCTGAAGACAGCACATGAAGTTCATCTACAACTAAAGGAAATGGCTAATACCAGGTAACTAAAGGCTCATAGGGACATAAGAGAAAAGCGGCCAAACCTGACTTCTGTACAGGAAATACATTATTATAAAATAATAGTACTAAGATATAAAATAAATACAAAGTATCCACATTTATTTTCAGCAACTTTCCACTGCCTCCCCTGGCAACCGCTGACATCAGCACCAGTCTTTTCTGATTGGATGAATTTGCAGCCAGTAACATGAGTTTACATTAAGCAGAGTATTTGCATTCAGCAGTCTGTATTTTAATGCACAGATAATTATTATCATTATTTACAGCATCTGAAACAATGTTAGTTCAGAGACACACATATCCATCCACCCACAAATCTCAATCCAGACAGCTGATATCCTGATGTTTCACAGTGAATAATTAGTTGCAGGACAGTCCTATATTTTACAAAAGTCCACCTAGGTCCAGCCATAAAGTGGGGCAGAGGGTTGCCCCTTTCTTATTTTATACATACGAGTACTTCCACTGTGGGTGTAGCTGTCTGTGGTAGGTTTTAATTACTAGGATCATTGGACTAGAATCAGCGCACCTACTGAATTTATTACAAAACTGGGAGCAGACAGACATGCCGGGTTTAAGTAGGAGGGGTTAGACAACCTGTAGTAAATCAGGTCATTAACAGCACAGAGTATTTTATTTCTGCCAACCCAAGTGTGTCCATGTGTAGTGACATTCTATGAGGGAGAGGCTGGGTGTTCTTGTAACCAATCCAAGCGTCTGAAAGATAAGGAAGCCGAAAAAAGTCACAGCGGTGCTGGGAGATTGTGGTATCTAATGCATCTCCATATCAGCAGTCTAAAATCCAGCTTGTTTTCCAATACAATTGAATAGGGTGTAGATTAGGGCCATAGCAATGGGTTAGGTACGGTATCCCGATGTTTGGGATACCCACACCCAATACTCCTACAAAAGAAACCTGAAGCCTTAAATAAACGACCTATTAAAATCTACACTTACCTTGTTACCGACCGAGGAAATGAGTGAAACAACGGGTATGCGACTGGGGAAAAATGCGAAGATTCTGGAGTCTGGCGCTTCATTGTGACGTCACCGACATTTCACGCAGCTGCAGGCGCAGCCTAACCCTAACCCCAACACCTAACCCCAACACCTAACCCTAACCCCTAACCCCAACACCTAACCCCAACACCTAACCCTAACCCTAACCCCTAACCACAGCACCTAACCTTAACCCTAACCCCTAACCCCAACACCTAACCCTAACCCCAACACCTAACCCTAACCCTAACCCCTAACCCCAACACCTAACCTTAACCCTAACCCCTAACCCCAACACCTAACCCTAACCCCAACACCTAACCCTAACCACAACACCTAACCTTAACCCTAACCCCTAACCCTAACCCCAACACCTAACCCTAACCCCAACACCTAACCCTAACCCTAACCCCTAACCCCAACACCTAACCTTAACCCTAACCCCTAACCCCAACACCTAACCCTAACCCCAACACCTAACCCCTAACCCCAACACCTAACCTTAACCCTAACCCCAACACCTAACCCTAACCCCAACACCTAACCCTAACCCTAACCCCTAACCCCAACACCTAACCTTAACTCTAACCCCTAACCCCAACACCTAACCCTAACCCCAACACCTAACCCCAACACCTAACCCTAACCCTTAATATTAACATACCTGTTTAAATGTAGATGTCGCTGTCTTCAGTGATGTCATGATGAAGCGCCGGCAACCAGCAAGTTCGCATTTTGCAGCAGTCACATACCAGTTGTTTCGGTAATGTCCTCCGTCGGTGAGAAGGTAAGTGTAGATTTTAAGAGGTTGTTGATTTAAGGTTTCGATTTTGTTTTGTAGGTGTATCCGGTGTCGGTATCCCAAGCATCGGGATACCGATTACCACCGTTTGCAATCAGCTACAATGGGGTGGGTTGTCAGGACAGATACAACGGTTGATTAGTTAGCACCCTAATTATTTCCATAACATATTCATGGAGGTACATCTTGGACTAATGATTATGAAAATGTAAGTTGTGTATTATACAATGTAGCATCCTGCACCACATAGAAATAAGTTATTGTAGAAATTTATTTCAATTAGTGGTGTATATCATTGAAACAAACTGATATTTGATATTGTGTTGTATTTTGTATTGGAAATGTAGGGATATATGTATGTATATCCGGATGGAAGAAATTAGTTTTTTGTAACTTTTCTAGAGGAAGCCTAATTCTAATTAGACCTTTTACGTCTGTGAGTGACCAACACCATTTTAGCCTGAATACATAGCAGTAGGTCTTTCCCATTTATCTGCCTTGTTAAAAAGATGAACTACATGAATAATGCAACCAGCAAGTAGTTTAGGAAATCACAGATTGATGTGAATTTTGTTAAGTCCAAGTTTAGAGTGTATATTACATCCTGATAGAAAATATTGAATGTAATATCTCAGGCTTTGTGGTGCCAGCTAGGTTCAGGGGGGCTGGGCTAACCCCTACCAGTATGTGTGTGTGAAAACAGTATATAAGAACTGTATTTTGTATTTAATCTGTATTATTTCATCTGTAACTTCTGGAGATTGCTAATACCTCAATCTAGTATGTAACTGTCCTTTTAACGCCTTCTTGAGCTAATAAACATCACTACTTTAGGATCCTGCTTTGACGTCTACTTACCTACCTGGTTGGGGTACCAGGCCAGGTGCTCAGCACGGGGGTACAACAGCAGCAACAATTACCCAGAGGGAAGAGGTTCTAGGTGCTGGTGAAGTATTCTAGTATTTAGAGGGGTGCAATTCGGATAAAGAAAAGGGACGGTGGCAAACGGTGGCAAACAAGCCCAGCCGGTCTCCAGCAACACGACAGGGTGGCATAATAGGTCCTTGAACTGTTACACATACAGTCTTTCATTGATCAATAAATTCCAAACAACTATCTCATTCCTCAAATTCCACTGATTGGAGCCACAGCGCTGTGAATACATTCATGTATCTGCTTCCAATTAATGAAGGATCCATAAACTGTAGAGCATGAGCTCAGCCCTATAAATCTTGTTATCTATTAGTAGAGAATTACTATCAGCACTACTACAATTACACGTGTATAGTCTCTCTCCAAGCAATATATTTTCATTTCTAAAGTGCTGCTGTTTACCACAGTCCTGCTTTAATGGAGACAGAAAGCTGACATAGAAATATTCATTGCTTGGTTCGTTTAACTAATCTAATCAGCACTTAGAATAAATGCTATAGCGAGAGTACAGTGCTTTTTAGCGTTTTACACCGATTCATTAATTTACGAGGCCCAGATTTGTCCCCTATTCGGCTCTCGCGGGAGCTATGAGAACGCTCTCAGAAATGAGACTCTTGTTTTCCGTTAGCCTTATTTCTTTATTGCTGGAGTTTCGAAAATGATATAAAAGTCTCTCCAATCTATATATTTATCGGAGCAGCTGTTCATCTACTGGAGACATGAGGCTAATATGGAAATATTAACAATAGAATTCATTCTACTGTTACTATGATCAGCACTAAATTGACCAACGTATAACAGGAATGTTCTTTATTTACTGATTTATAAACTCATACAACGAAATAGGATCCCCTAACTAGCTCTAACTAGAGGCACTATCTAACCTAACGTACATCTCGCTGGCGCTCTTTAAAGTGGCAGCCCGCAAACCAGACAGGGAAGTTATGTAAAACATGGTTCAACCAATTAAAACAATATATTATTGATTGGCATCTTCTCCAACCTATCCTGGTTAATTAGATATGTGAACAAATTAACCTATTCTTATCGTATCTGTTTTGCTTTTTGACAGCATTTTCACATACATAGTCTATAATTACATATCTCTTGACCTCTTCAATGATATCATATATTATTGCTATATCACGTTCCAGAAATACTTATTTCGTTAAGGGTCTGATTATTTGGATACAGAACTATTTGTCTTCTCTCCCTGCTTTCCTAGAAGCCACTTCTTAATAATACTGATCAATAATAGAACTATACTGTCACAAATTATCTTGGTTATAAAAGATACTATAATTATGTTGAGAAAAAGATTCTTAGATACCTGTATGCTTCTATTTATTGAAATGAGCACAAGCTGCTGTAAAACAAAATAAAATGATAATATCGAATAAGATAAACAGTGCCACCTAGTGGTCACATTATTATGAAATATGTGAAAATAGTCACAGATGACAAAATTTTTCATCAGATGTCACTGATTTGCACCCAAATTGTTAGTGCCCTTGGCTGGTTAAGGTGCCCACACAGACGAGCGTAGAAAAATTAGCAGAGATTCATTACCGTAAAAGGGGGCAATGTGCGCAGACAGACACCGCGGTGATTGAATCTCCCCCATTGAGTGTTTTATAGATTTTCCTTTACAGTGCGGCACAATTTGCTTGCAATTTATTAATAAAAGGACATTACTTACATAATAATAATAATAATAATAATAATAATAATAGATAGGTGACACAAGAGTATAATTAAGGCGGAGGTACGTACATCTCCAGTTAACATATTGGACACGATTTATTAAGGAAAATAAAGCAAAAAAAAAGGAGTAACTTTGCATCTTGGCAAAACCATGTTGCATTGGAGGGGGAGGTGAATTTAAAATGTGGGTACAGATTTATCTTTGGGGTAGAGCATGTCCTAGATCAACTTTAAATGTCAGTGTAAAAATAAAGCTATCAAGTATTTGTGTGATACATGAAAAAACAGCCAGTATTTAACTTATGTGTAAAAGAATAAACTAGCTTGCACCCCTTGTGTTGTAACATGGTTTGTAGTCCTGGAGAAAACTTACTCCTTTTTTTGCCTTACTTTCCTTAATGGATCAGGCCCATTGTGTGACTTTCACTGAAAGAATCTGGAAAACAATTAGTGAATATGTGTATTACTAGTGAATGAATTAGTGACTATGTGTATTACTAGTGAATGAATTAGTGAATATGTGTATTACTAGTGAATGAATTAGTGAATATGTGTATTACTAGTGAATGAATTAGGGACTATGTGTATTACTAGTGAATGAATTAGTGAATATGTGTATTACTAGTGAATGAATTAGTGAATATGTGTATTACTAGTGAATGAATTAGGGACTATGTGTATTACTAGTGAATGAATTAGTGAATATGTGTATTACTAGTGAATGAATTAGTGAATATGTGTATCACTAGTGAATGCATTAGTGACTATGTGTATTACTAGTGGATGAATTAGTGACTATGTGTATTACTAGTGAATGCATTAGTGAATATGTGTATTACTAGTGGATGAATTAGTGACTATGTGTATTACTAGTGAATGATTTAGTGAATATGTGTATTACTAGTGAATGCATTAGTGAATATGTGTATTACTAGTGGATGAATTAGTGACTATGTGTATTACTAGTGAATTAATTAGTGAATATGTGTATTACTAGTGGATGAATTAGTGACTATGTGTATTACTAGTGAATGAATTAGTGAATATGTGTATTACTAGTGAATGAATTAGTGAATATGTGTATTACTAGTGAATGAATTAGTGAATATGTGTATTACTAGTGAATGAATTAGGGACTATGTGTATTACTAGTGAATGAATTAGTGAATATGTGTATTACTAGTGAATGAATTAGTGAATATGTGTATCACTAGTGAATGCATTAGTGACTATGTGTATTACTAGTGGATGAATTAGTGACTATGTGTATTACTAGTGAATGCATTAGTGAATATGTGTATTACTAGTGGATGAATTAGTGACTATGTGTATTACTAGTGAATGAATTAGTGAATATATGTATTACTAGTGAATGCATTAGTGACTATGTGTATTACTAGTGAATGAATTAGTGAATATGTGTATTACTAGTGAATGAATTAGTGAATATGTGTATTACTAGTGAATGAATTAGTGAATATGTGTATTACTAGAGAATGAATTAGTGGGTACATCATAGTGTGTCCATATTTCTTGTAGGTACTACGAACTTCTGAAGCTTTTTCGGAAGGACTCTCTGAATGCTTCTGAATTCCAAAGTGCCCTGACTAAGCTGGGCATAAAAATGACAGAAGAGGAGTTTAAAAAGTTGTGGCACAGGTAAGAGAAACCACAGAGCCTTTAGATTGTAAGCCTTTGGGAACAAGGCCTTCTCAGCGTCTGCCGTGATGCATGTTCCTCTACAGTTATTGTTTCTCTTTAAAAGATATATCAAAGAAGATGCTGGTAGTCTAGGAATGGACAGCTTGCAGTATCAGCTGGGGACAAAACACTTGCAGCATTCGGATGAGAACCGGAGTCTGCTGTTATCTGCTCTGCAGAAAGTCTCTGAGTCCCAGGAGATAAGTAAAAGCATTAAATCCTCTATCATTCCTGCTGATCTTCCTCCATAGTATGTACGTTATATTTTGTCATTAGGGTTAAATTCAAGCTTTAATTATTTCCACGTGATATTTTAAATGGTCACTTTAGCACGTTTATTGATCTAGGGCAGTGACCAGGGATGTGGATTGTACTTTCAAAGAAATATGGCAGTGTGCACTGAGTAACTTCTCCATGATTTTTACAAATAATGAAATTTGTTCTAAAACCTCTGGATGTGTTAAGACATTAAGGGCTAGATTTACAAAGCTGCGGGTTTGAAAAAGTGGGAATGTTGCCTATAGCAACCAATCAGATTCTAGCTTTCATTTATATAGTTCCTTCTACAAAATGATAGCTAGAATCTAATTGGTTGCTATAGGCAACATCCCCACTTTTTCAAACCCGCAGTTTAGTAAATCTAGCCCTAAAATTTGTTGGATCTCATCTGTCGCGTAACATGTTAAAACATTTTTTTCAGGTTCAGTTCCACTTTATCTCTAGATAATTCTAAATAAATAAGTTCTACTTTCAGAAACAACCAAAAAAGCGGGTTCAGACGCAGGGAGGGAGAGGAAGCTGTCGCTGAGTATAGAGAAGTGGCTGAAGGAGAAGTTTAGAGAGGGAGCCCGAGCCATGATGAACGAGTTCTTGGCATATGACCCACAGAGAACTTGCAGGGTGAGCTTCAGATTTGTGCGGGGTTGAGTGTGGACTGATAGTTTTGCGATGATAACAAATAAATCTCTGTATATGTTTGGTTTCTATAAACAAAATAAGATTAAACATAAAAGAATCTTGGTGTGTCTGTGAGATGAATTTATTGACGTACAGTATAGCCGGAGGTTCCATGTTCAGTGGCCTCCAGCTCAGATTGGCAGAGTTTGCATTTGATAATATTCCAAACCGTCTCCTCTCTGTTCCCTAGGTGGTGAAAGAGGATTTCCTCAAAGTTCTGGAAAAATTTCAGCTTCACCTGACCCAGGATCAGCTGGGTCATTTCCTGGCTCGCTGTGGTCTGGACGAGACCTTACCTCATGTGAACTACCCGGTATTCCTCCAATATCTCCAGACTAGGAGAAGGAACGGAAGAGCCCAAGAGGATCTCTGTAAACCTGGTAACAGGTGCGGTCATTTCACACTGAGATGATCCAGTGTCTGATATGTGAGCGAACATGACAAATGAGGAAGGAGCGGATCCCTTGTGATTCTAGTTGTAGAAGCTGGATCCTTTGAAGCCAGAATCTAACAGAGGGTACAAGGTTCACCGGAGACCTTGACAAGAAATCTTGGCCTTAGCCCTATACATCAAAGAGTTTACTGAGGTTTATTGCAGACTTTTGCTGCCAACAGCTTCACCATGCTTTGGAGAAGCCTATTTAACAAGGATACAAACATAGAAACATAGAATTTGATGGCAGATAAGACATACTTGCCTACTCTCCCGGAAATTCCGGGAGGCTCCCAAATTTCGGGGGAGTCCTCCCGGGCTCTCGGAAGAGTAGGCAACCCTTCCGGATCCTAAAAAATGTAGAAATTCACGACATTGAATATCGAGGGCAGTGCTTAATCACGTCATTAAGCCCCAGCCCCGAACCACTTGGCCCATCTAGTCTGCCCGTATTTTAACCTATGTTAACCTGAAACCCTATTTGATCCTTAGTTCTTTGTAAGGATATCCTAATGTCTATCCCAAGCATGTTTAAATTGCTCTACTGTATTATCCTCTACCACCTCTGATGGGAGGCTATTCCACTTATCCACTACCCTTTCTGTGAAGTAGTTTTTCCTCACATTCCCTCTGAACCTACTTCCTCCCGGTGTCAGTACATGCCCTTGTGTTCTAATACTTCTCTTCCCCCAGTGTCAGTACATGTCATCGTGTTCTAATACTTCTCTTCCCCCCAGTGTCAGTACATGTCCTCGTGTTCTAATACTTCTCTTTCCCCCAGTGTCAGTACATGTCATCGTGTTCTAATACTTCTCTTCCCCCCAGTGTCAGTACATGTCCTCGTGTTCTAATACTTCTCTGTCCCCCAGTGTCAGTACATGTCCTCGTGTTCTAATACTTCTCTTCCCCCCAGTGTCAGTACATGTCCTCGTGTTCTAATACTTCTCTGTCCCCCAGTGTCAGTACATGTCCTCGTGTTCTAATACTTCTCTTCCCCCCAGTGTCAGTACATGTCCTTGTGTTCTAATACTTCTCTTCCCTCCAGTGTCAGTACATGTCCTCGTGTTCTAATACTTCTCTTCCCCCCAGTGTCAGTACATGTCCTCGTGTTCTAATACTTCTCTTCCCTCCAGTGTCAGTACATGTCCTCGTGTTCTAATACTTCTCTTCCCTCCAGTGTCAGTACATGTCCTCGTGTTCTAATACTTCTCTTCCCCCCAGTGTCAGTACATGTCCTCGTGTTCTAATACTTCTCTTCCCTCCAGTGTCAGTACATGTCCTCGTGTTCTAATACTTCTTTTTCCCCCCAGTGTCAGTACATGTCCTCGTGTTCTAATACTTCTCTTCCCCCCCAGTGTCAGTGCATGTCCTCGTGTTCTAATACTTCTCTTCCCCCCAGTGTCAGTACATGTCCTCGTGTTCTAATACTTCTCTTCCCCCCAGTGTCAGTACATGTCCTCGTGTTCTAATACTTCTCTTCCCCCCAGTGTCAGTACATGTCCTTGTGTTCTAATACTTCTCTTCCCTCCAGTGTCAGTACATGTCCTCGTGTTCTAATACTTCTCTTCCCCCCAGTGTCAGTACATGTCCTTGTGTTCTAATACTTCTCTTCCCCCCAGTGTCAGTACATGTCCTCGTGTTCTAATACTTCTCTTCCCTCCAGTGTCAGTACATGTCCTCGTGTTCTAATACTTCTTTTCCTTTGTAGAATGTTTCCCTCCTGCACCTTGTTATAACACTTGATATACTTGAAAGTTTCATTTCCCCCCTTTCCCTTCTCTGCTCCAAACTATACATAATAAGATTAAGGAGACACATGTACTGCGCAGAACTGAAGTGACAGCATGTCACAATCACACATAGCAGAATTGACAAACATATTCAATCACAGATGCTCCCACTACAGTAACAGATGGTGGTTTGTCCACAAGGAATTTCTTCACCAAACCAAACTAGTGTTTTACTATTTTAGTTTTTATAATAAACTGGCCACAAATCAGCAGTAATAATGGCAGAGAAAACTTACCGCAACTCCGTTACTGAATGCAGATTTTTAGATATGACGAAGCTCCCGACTAACCAGTATATATTATACTTAGAAAAAATATCCTGAAGTCCATTGGTGACTTGTTCTAGGACTTTCAAATATAAACATTGAATTTTGCATTATATAAAGTTACATATGTGGAGATGCACAATCGTCAGTCTACAGCTCCTGAGACCAGCGGGGTCTTCAAGTACAAATGGAGCTATTGCTGTACATAAATGTGGATATCTGGCCCTGTTATTAGAGTTCTGTAATCCTAAACCATTAATAAAATAACCAATAAAGTGCAATTAATGAATGTTTTATAAAAATCTCTTATAAAAATCATGAAACATTATCAATTGTATCACTCAGGACTGGAAACAGACAATCAGCGTCTACCAGCATTTTAGAAGGAAAACTTGAATGTTTTTTTCATGCAGATTTTTACAGTCTCCTTGATGAATTCCGGTGAGTGGGATAATTTACAGTACACAATAATTTTATGAAATTTAGGAAATCAAAGCTAACAGCTGATTGTTTCCATTGGTCAAGCCCACCGTCTCCTCTTTAAACAAGTTTTCATAAAAGTTCTATTGGACACCTGTCAGATTTACTCACAATGTTTGCCTGAGCATGTGATGTAGCAGAATAGCTGACCAGGGTAGCAGTGTGACCTCGCAGGTAATAGTGTAAAAGGCCAGTGTTGGTTTTATTACTATATGACTTCAATTCCCACTAGGTAATGTGCTAATATTATGTCATAGTTGAGAACAAAAAATGTAGAGGTAAATACATCATCTTTGTAAAACATCTCACCCAATCCAGTATTTCATAGTTATTATGGCTTACAGCCATGGAGCACACAGATGACCATATCAGTCCAATAGGTTGACAAAAATAAATAATTTCCAGTCAAATCCATGTTATGTTTTTCTACCAGTCTCTGAATCCCTCATTGTTTAGACATATATCAGAGGCATCACTCTACTTACTCAGAAAAGGAGTAACTATTCACAGTCTTTAATACTGTAGATCTCTTAAATCTTCATATACCTGGCTCTGATACTGGTATAAGTCAGATTGTATTTTATAAAACAACGTCTGGATATTTTGAATGCTCAATATTTTATTCAAGGTAGAAACATTATCTGTTTACAGATGTTTACAGAATATTTAAAATAAAGATTCATGAAAATTCCCACTGAAACCATATAATAAATGTTTACATAATTATGTTATATTTTTGTTTACTGACAGGAAGGCTGATACCAATAAATTAAATGTAATCAGCCAACAGGACTTCAGAGCAATCATACAGAAAAGGTGATATATAATTATTATTCATTTATTTATAAGGCACCACAGAATCCGCAGCGCCGGATACAGAAGAAAGTAACAAATAGATGAGGGAATACATATATGTAGCGCTGATTAGTGTGAGTAATGTTATGGGGACTCAAAAAAGTGCAGGAAAAGACATGACAGATGTATGAGGGACAGGAGACAGACGTGGGACAATAGGTAGAGAGAACCCTGCCCTCGAGAGCTTACATTCTAAAGGGAGGGGTGGTGAGAGACAGTAGGGCCAACTGGGAAAGATGGAGATGGCAGGTGAGGAAAAGGAGGTGATGGATAGAATGGTCAGGAAGTGGTAGGATAGGTGAGCTTGAAAAGGTGAGATTTGAGTGAGTGTTGGAAGGACTGAAGGTTGGGGGAGAGTCGAGTCAGACGGGGTAGGGAATCCCAAAGATTAGGGGCAGCACAGCAGAAGTCTTGGAGGTGAGCATGGGAGGAAGTAATGAGAGGTGAATTGAGGCGGAGGTCAGAGGCAGAACGTAGTGGACAGGTAGGTATGTACCTCAAGACAAGGTTAGAGATGTAAGGGGGAGAAGTGTTGGTAAGGGCTGTGTAAGTGAGGGTAAGGAGCTTGAGCTGAATTCTGAAACGGATAGGAAGCTAATGAAGGGATTTATGCAGAGGAGCAGTGGAAGAGGTGCGGTGGGAGAGGAAGATGAGCCTAGCTACAGAATTCTGTATGGATTGAAGGTCAGAAGTGCGAGAGCGAGGAAGACCAGTGAGGAGGAGGTTGCAATAATCGAGATGAGAAATGATGAGTGAATGGACCAGGATTTTGGTTGCTTCCAGAGAGAGAAAGGGACGGAGTTTCGCGATATGACGGAGGAGGAAGTGGCAGGATTTGGTGAGGGACTGGATATGAAGGGTAAAGCTGAGGGCAGAGTCATGGGTGACTCCAAGGCAGCGGGCTTGGGTGATAGGAGAAAGAGTGATGTTGTCAACCAAGAGGGAGCTATTGGGAGGAACATATGTATTCAATGTATTTATTCCACAATGTATGTTGAAAACAGTGACACAGAGAAAAGGGTTCTGTAACCCATATTAACCACAGTTTGTCAGTCTTATACTAGTGTTGAAAAAAAATGTAAACTAACTTCTGATTGGTTGATGTGGGTTATAGCACCTTTTCCTGTGCACCAATTGTCATTACTGTCACTAAGAAAGCTCTTAAACATCTAATGGATCATGGGAAATGACAAAGCAGACAACAGGGTATTTTAATAAAACATATTTCAGATTCTTGAGACCCATTTTTATGTTTTTTCATGTTAATCACCCCAACCCTACCCATACTCTGCATTTTAGTTAACATGTTAAATATTTTTTAATTTTTTATATCTAGGATTTGTTCAAAATAATTGTGAGTGTCCCCAGATTACTTTGCTTTCGTTGATGTTGAATAAAAATTGATTGGAGGAAATAACGAGGGTGGGGGGTGTAAGGTACTAAAATTGTGAAAGTAGAAGGCACTGATAATATACAAACCAAAGGAATGTAAAAAGAAAATGAGGTTACCAAAGATTAAATTGAATGAACAGTAAGAAAAAAATCATAATATTGGGTCACTAAATTGTAAGGTAGTAAAAATAAGTGAGAATGGTCCAGAGAAAACTCATCTTTTAAATGTTTTTTTTATCTGTATTCACAAATAAGGAATAAATGCCATAAATTTGGAAACAGAAAACGATAGAACTAAGAGTTCGACTTCTGTCGTGGGTAAAATTATAGGAAGGGATCCTGAGGGCTGGAATTCTGAAATATATTATAGTCAATATATCAGAGGTCAAAAAGCGCTGGTACTAGCAAGAATCATCATCATCATCATTACCATTTATTTATATAGTGGCAGCAGATTCCGTAGTGCTTTACAATTGGGAATGGGAGTATTCACTGGCAAAAGAGCTTTATTTATTTTTATGCTACACAACTTTTATCAGCGGCAATAAGTTTTGCTGGTTTTCCCCACTGAACACGTAAATGCCTTTACAGTAAAGAATCCCTTCCTATGTTATTCCCCCAGGATTATTTAACAAGAACTGCGGCAGTACGGTGCTGCTAAAATTGCTTGTTCTGCTATCGCCATCTCAGGATGGATATTATAATAAAGGATTTTTAATGAAAGCATTTTAATATTTTTTCAATTATTATTTAAGAACTGTTATGTATTTTTATCTATTTTTCTCTAAACGTCTCACACATTGCCCACATGGACAAAGACTGGGCCAGTAAAGTGTAAGGGTAACTCCCACTGCTCGAGGTCGGCTTGCGGGGTCGGCTGAGTGTCGCTCTGTTGCCATGGCGATATTTGTTGGTTAAAATGTGGTGATAATGGATTTCCATAATGAGCATTATGGCCGTGTTCTGGGGGTAAACGTATTAAAGTGCGATTTTCACAAATTGCTGATATTTTGCGACATTGCCGGCTAAATTTAAAGCGGCAATGTGATTAAAGGCAAGAATATCAGCGATTTGTGAAAATCGCAGTTTATTACATTTACTCCCTGGTGTATATTGATAAATAGACCCCACAGATCTTATAAATACGAGGTATGTCTATTAAATAACGAGACTGATTAAATTAAATAACTCACCTTTATTTATTGGTATTACAAATTTAATGTTTGTCCCCTTCAATATACTCCCCATTTGCACTAATACATCGCTGTAGTCTTGTTTTCCACTGGTGGAAGACATGGAGCAAATCAGTTTCTGTCACTTATTTCAACATATCTGCTGTTTTCTTCTTTACAGCATTAACTGACTCAAAATGTGACCCTTTAAGCACTGATTTAACTTTTGGGAAAAGATAAAAATCGCAAGGTGCTAAATTGGGTGAATATGAAGGATGTTCATGTGTAGTAATGTGTTTGTCGGTCAAAAACTGCGTCACAGAAAGTGCTGTGTGAGCAGCGCATTGTCCTGGGGGAGAAAGAAACCATTTTTCCACAGTTGCGGCCGTTTCTTTCTGACTCCTTCTCTCAGCTTTTTTAAAACTTCCTTATAATAATGCTGAGTAACTGTTTTGCCTTCTAGAACCCATTCTTCCAAAATTACACCCTTGATATCGAAAAAAACCATGAGCATTGCTTTGAAATTTGACTTGCTTGGACAAGCTTTTTTCATTCTTGGTGATGACGGTGTTTTCCAGTGCACTGACTGTCTTTTGAATTCAGGATCGTACTGGAAGATCCAGGTCTCATCACAAGTGATTACTTTATGAAACAGGGCTGGATCTGTGTCAAGTTGCTGCAGAATGTCAACACAACATTCTTTGCATTCTTTTTGCTCTGGTGTCAGAACCCTTGATACCATCTTGGCACAAACTTTCGTCATGTTAAGATCCTCACGCAAAATTTTCCATACACTGTCATTGTCAATGTTCCCGGATTCAGCTATCATTGGAGTACTGAGTCAGTGGTCTTTTCGAACAATCTCACTGATTTTTTCTACATTTTCTTCTGTTCTTGAAGTGTAAGGTCGTCCAGGGCGTTCATCATCTTTGACATTCTCACGTCCCTCGCTAAATCTTTTGTGCCACTCAAACACATGCGCACAAGACAGGCCGTCATTCCCTTAGACCGTAGTAAGTATTTGAAAACATTCTGTTGATGTTTTGTGCAATTTTGCAAAAATTTCAAATTGACACGTTGTTCAACTTTTAAACTTAGCATTTTTTCGGCACTCTACAGAAAACACAACCAAACTAAATGGTGACTCACACCAACTGAACGTCATAGAGTGTTGCAGCTTGTCATGCAGGTTCAGACAGGTTCAAGGTTACTACGTATGCAGTTATAACCACTTCTGACTGCTTTGTTTACTAGATGGCATCACAGCCTCGTTATTTAATAGATATACCTCGTAGGATTTGTTTGTTTGTGTGGAGGTAAGTTTCACTCCGGATTATGGTGGTGATCTGGTTGGATTAGCGAAAGTGTTCAGTACTGTTCCACCTACTATTCTGGTACATACGATGAGAGTACTAGATCTAGGGGAAATGTAGGTATACGGGTAGAGAATTGGATGAAACATAGGAGGTCAAGGACAGTTTTAAATAGAATATAATCAGACTGGGTTAAAGTCATTAGTGGTGTCTCACACAGACCACTATTGGCCTCGCTCCTTTTTATTAATGACCTCATAGATGGCCCAGAAAGTTACGTGTCCTTGTCTGCCGAGGACACAAAGATACAGAATGATTCTGACATAATGGCAGCGGACCATAGACATGGTAATGTAATACCTATAAATATAGGGTTATGCACCTAGAGGTAGGAACTGTGTTACTTACACATATATGAAATACAGTTGGGGAAAACTGAGATGGAAAAGGGCTTAGGAATAGCAGCTGACAGAGAGCTGAGTAGCAGCACAGTGTCAGGCAGCAAATACGATTCTAGGATGTATAAAAAGGGGGATACATGCACATGATGTAAACATAATATTACCTTTCTAAAAGTCACTAGTTAGACCACATCTTGAATAAGAGAAAGATGAATGTTTTACCATACACATAGAACAGGATTCTTTACAGTAAAAGCATCTAAGCTGTGGAATCTGTATTACATAGTAGAGGAAGGTGAAGGTTTTACCATACGCAAAGGACAGGATTCTTTACTGTAAAAGCATCTACGCTGTGAAAACTTTACTACATAGTAGAGTTAGATGAAGGTTTTACCATACACATAGAACAGGATTCTTTACTGTAAAAGCATCTAAGCTGTGGAATCTGTACTACATAGTAGAGGAAGATGAAGGTTTTACCATACGCATAGGACAGGATACTTTACAGTGAAAGCATTTAAGCTGTAGAATCTTTACTACATGGTAATATCAAATTCACTAAATGAATGTAAAATGGATTGGATGCTATGGGGGGAGGGGGGTGTCATCCAGTGAATTTATCAGATTATTTTAGGGTCAGAAAGGAAGTTTGTTCTCCTTGTGAGGCTAAAGTATAAAAAGGTTGAATGGAGAAGCATTTATTGTTTCAACCTTACTATGTAACTTAGATTATATAACAGTGTTGTTTTAAGTAACAACAGTCATTTGATACTCTACACAGACAAGGGTTTTCCTGGCCAATAACATGTATCTCTGGGCTCACTGCAGGTACTGCATAAAGGTAACAGATGAAGAATTTGCATATTTGCTGCACAAAATTCCCATTGATCATCCTGGAGGAATCAGATATCTGGAATTTATGGCCAAGTTTGATAGCAGGTAAATAGTGAAAAGTCATAAACTAATCTAGAGAGACTAAAGGTCAACAGGAAGTCCTTTGGCATAATTAGGGACACTTCAACTAAATAAAATGCAAATGTCGCAACAGATACAAGGTAACCAACCGTTCTTAGTGCAATAGTCCCACATTTGAAGCAGAACGTGAATCGGATTAAACGTTTTGGAAATGTTGCTCTAGCAGAGGATGTAGCAGTACTGCCCTCTGGTGCTGACATTCTATATAGACATTTCTCACTTCATCACAGCGGTAATAAAAGGTAAACTATTTCTCCACTCCAGCTGAAGAAAGTTTATCATTTGGCAAGTAAATAATTTCTGTCTGTTTTATGGATCAAATATGTCTTTATAAGATTTTCGTGCAACAGTTAAATATTACCTAGTGATCTCTATCAGTCAGGTCTTACCTAGTGATCTCTATCAGTCAGGTCTTACCTAGTAATCTCTATCAGTCAGGTCTTACCTAGTGATCTCTATCAGTCAGGTCTTACCTAGTGATCTCTATCAGTCAGATCTTACCTAGTGATCTCTATCAGTCGGATCTTACCTAGTGATCTCTATCAGTCAGATCTTACCTAGTGATCTCTATCAGTCAGATCTTACCTAGTGATCTCTATCAGTCAGATCTTACCTAGTGATCTCTATCAGTCAGGTCTTACCTAGTAATCTCTATCAGTCAGGTCTTACCTAGTGATCTCTATCAGTCAGGTCTTACCTAGTGATCTCTATCAGTCAGATCTTACCTAGTGATCTCTATCAGTCGGATCTTACCTAGTGATCTCTATCAGTCAGATCTTACCTAGTGATCTCTATCAGTCAGATCTTACCTAGTGATCTCTATCAGTCAGATCTTACCTAGTGATCTCTATCAGTCAGATCTTACCTAGTGATCTCTATCAGTCAGATCTTACTTAGTGATCTCTATCAGTCAGATCTTACCTAGTGATCTCTATCAGTCGGATCTTACCTAGTGATGTCTATCAGTCAGATCTTACCTAGTGATCTCTATCAGTCAGGTCTTACCTAGTGATCTCTATCAGTCAGATCTTTCCTAGTGATCTCTATCAGTCGGATCTTTCCTAGTGATCTCTATCAGTCAGATCTTTCCTAGTGATCTCTATCAGTCGGATCTTTCCTAGTGATCTCTATCAGTCAGGTCTTACCTAGTGATCTCTATTAGTCGGATCTTACCTAGTGATCTCTATCAGTCAGGTCTTACCTAGTGATCTCTATCAGTCGGATCTTACCTAGTGATCTCTATCAATCAGATCTTTCCTAGTGATCTCTATCAGTCAGGTCTTACCTAGTAATCTCTATCAGTCAGGTCTTACCTAGTGATCTCTATCAGTCAGGTCTTACCTAGTGATCTCTATCAGTCAGATCTTACCTAGTGATCTCTATCAGTCGGATCTTACCTAGTGATCTCTATCAGTCAGGTCTTACCTAGTGATCTCTATCAGTCAGGTCTTACCTAGTAATCTCTATCAGTCAGGTCTTACCTAGTGATCTCTATCAGTCAGGTCTTACCTAGTGATCTCTATCAGTCAGATCTTACCTAGTGATGTCTATCAGTCAGATCTTACCTAGTGATCTCTATCAGTCAGGTCTTACCTAGTGATCTCTATCAGTCAGATCTTTCCTAGTGATCTCTATCAGTCGGATCTTTCCTAGTGATCTCTATCAGTCAGATCTTTCCTAGTGATCTCTATCAGTCGGATCTTTCCTAGTGATCTCTATCAGTCAGGTCTTACCTAGTGATCTCTATTAGTCGGATCTTACCTAGTGATCTCTATCAGTCAGGTCTTACCTAGTGATCTCTATCAGTCGGATCTTACCTAGTGATCTCTATCAGTCAGATCTTTCCTAGTGATCTCTATCAGTCAGATCTTTCCTAGTGATCTCTATCAGTCAGGTCTTACCTAGTGATCTCTATTAGTCAGGTCTTACCTAGTGATCTCTATCAGTCGGATCTTACTAGTGATGTCTATCAGTCAGATCTTTCCTAGTGATCTCTATCAGTCGGATCTTTCCTAGTGATCTCTATCAGTCAGGTCTTACCTAGTGATCTCTATCAGTCGGATCTTACCTAGTGATCTCTATCAGTCAGATCTTTCCTAGTGATCTCTATCAGTCAGATCTTTCCTAGTGATGTCTATCAGTCAGGTCTTACCTAGTGGTCTCTATCAGTCGGATCTTACCTAGTGATCTCTATCAGTCAGGCAGTGTTTCCTAAACCCAGCCCTCAGGTACCACTATCAGTGTTTGTTTTCCATATCTCCTTGCTGGAGCACAGGCGCAGTCATTACTGACTGACACATTGTAACAGATCCACAGGTGATATAATTATGTCACTTGTCACCTGGGAAACCTGCACTGTTAAGCTGGGTACACACTACAGAAATTTCGACCAACTTTTTATGCCGAACATATTTACATGCGACCGATGGTCCGATCGCTCGGTCCATGGACTGCATACACACTAGCCTTGTTTAGGACGATAAAGGGAAGAGTGGACGTCCCTTTAGCAACTTTTTA
This sequence comes from Mixophyes fleayi, assembly GCF_038048845.1. Classification (NCBI taxonomy): domain Eukaryota; kingdom Metazoa; phylum Chordata; class Amphibia; order Anura; family Limnodynastidae; genus Mixophyes; species Mixophyes fleayi. Next base: position 5,754,452 of record NC_134407.1, on the reverse strand, counting down.
CAGCCATGTTGTCGTGAGAAATGACTGTAATTTCGTACTCACTGTTGTGGATCGGTCGGAAGTTTATACACACTACACAGCGGAAACGAGATTAGAACGAAAATATTAAACGGTACGACCAACCAAATGAGGCAACAATCGTCCATTTGGGCAGACTTTCGACCATTGTGTCACTGGACACACTGACCCAACTTTTGAACGAGCGGTCGTATGTCGGCTGTTTGAGCCGATTATTGGACGAAAACAGTGTAGTGTGTACCCAGCTTTAGGGGTCCCTGAGAACTAGGTTTGGAAAACACTGGTTTAGGGTGTCAAAACTAGGACTGCTTAATAGTGAGAGGCGGCCTACCCTCCATTTACCACTCAATAAACAGGCTGCCACGAAAGCCAAAGACAGAAACAATCTCTATTTCCTACCCCACAGCTTTAATTCCCTGTTGCTATATTATATATGGAAGAAACCTGGGGACACACATTGCATTGCATTGCTTTGACACATTGTAATATAAAGCCAATCTAAAGACACGTACACATCCTACATTGCTTCATTTATAAACTTATTTGGAACTTTAAATCACTTCTCAGTTGTTCGTTACTGTCGTTACTGTATTTCCGCAGATTCAAAAACATTGTTTGAAAAACTGAAATACATTTCTCTGCCGGAGTTGTCTTATGATAAATCTTCTCCCCAATGTTTTATCTTCTAATTGTGTCTGTTCCAAACGTTGCTCTTCTGTAATTGCAGTGACAGTAATTTGAGCCTCTGGGATGGAAATGGGACAGTTGTGACTGAGTGCAGCAGGATGCCAAAAAACAGCAATAAAGCTGGTGATAATGGGAAGAGAGATGACCCCAAACAGAGGAGCATTGAGCAGGTAGCGATCGCATCTCTTACACTTTGTATCACGTGATCAGATTTTACGTCTGGATCTGATCATTTTTTTTTATTGCTTGGCAGCTTGTTGCGATGATCAAACGTCTTGTTAAACATAACTATGAGGCCCTGGAGCTGAATTTTAGTGAGATGGACGATATGAACACCAGGAGATTGACGGCAGAAGGATTGTACCAGTTACTGAAAAGGTGATTACTCCCATCATTCATTTTTTACTTATTTTTTCAGAGATAAGGTTTTCAACAGAGAGCGGTAGGAGAGGGGTACAGAATAAAAGATGTTGTAAGGTGGGGCTGGAGTGCAGGAGGGTGCATTAATAGAGACAATATACCCTACACATAGATTACAATGTAGCAACAATATTTGAACAATGAAACATTATGGCGTCAGTGTCCGAAGAGGGGTTCCAAATAGGTAGCGTTCGTGAATGAGGACTGAGAGCTCATTGCAGGAAGGGAAAGGGGGTGCAGGTTAGTGTTAGTAAAGAAATAAAGGGGGCTAAGAGTAAGGTCATGGATTATGTTCCAATTAGGGAGGAAGTCTGAGAGAATCATCCATTGTGCCACCCTCAGTGTTAAGTGGATATAAGTGAAAGTGGTTCCGTGCATTTCCAGAAAGCTGCTGCTTGACATTTAATCATACATAGTATGAATCCAATGAGTTTAAAAGTCTCTTTGAGGACTCCTGGTATTGGCCATGGTAACAGCGAGTATGGATTAGTGGCAATAATTATCATAAGCACAAAACCAGATCTGGAAATGTAAGTCCGTGGCTCATTGGCGTGAGTTTCTGCAGAAATGACTTCTGGGTCTGCCAGTGGTATACCCGCCGGGCATTCAGAGCATGGCAACGGCCCGTGCTGAGACAATATCACTTGGAGGAAGCCAGTAAACTCCTTTTGGAGCTAATCAGTGTGGGAAAGGGATTTTCTGGAAAGAATGTGGAGTACTAGAAACTACCTCACTGAATCAATTTAAAAGAAAAAAAAAGTTAGGGGGAGTTTTAATAAACTCCCCAGTTACAAGTATGCCAACGGGCCGTCCAGTTTATGGAGCACCAACGTCTGGCATACACTGATGGCAGTGCCCATAGATGGAATGACTTATTTGCCTATTTGACCCTAGTGATTGAATATCTTTTCCTTGTTTCAATGAGTCTACAGATATCCATAAAATGTAGCTCAGTTCTCAAGGACAAATGATACATTTGCACCTGTGGATTATTATCTATCTGATGGTTTTGTAAACTAGGGATCTTAATATTTTGGTCTAACCAGATAATTTTCTTGTTTTGTCCTGGGATCCCCAACCAATGGGACAGGATATACCAGTGTACCGTAAAGCCAGACTACTTTAGTGGGGTAGGGTAAAGAGGAAGCGAGTAATGGAAGTACTTAAAGCAAGCATCATCAACATCATTTATTTATATAGTGCCAACATATTCCGTAGTGCTTTACAATTGGACATCAAAATCTATGGAGACAATGAGTCACAGCATAGACTAACCACTGGCTGATCCAACTAACCAGGAGGATATCAATGGCCATCTGATCCCAGTCCATATGAATTCAGGGTCTTAACCACTAATAACACTCATCCATACAGCTCCACAGATTACAATGGGCAGCACGGTGGCTCAGTGGTTAGCACTTCTGCCTTACAGCACTAGGATCATGAGTTAATTTCCCATGGCCTTATCTGTGAGGGGTTTGTATGTTCTCCCCGTGTTTGCGTGGGTTTCCTCCGGGTGCTCCGGTTTCCTCCCACACTCCAAAAACATACTGGTAGGTTAATTGGCTGCTATCAAATTGACCTTAGTCTGTGTTTCTGTCTGTCTGTGTGTGTATGTATGTTGGGGAATTTAGATTGTAAGCCCCAATGGGGCAGGGACTGATGTGAGTGAGTTCTCTGTACAGCGCTGCGGAATCAGTGGCGCTATATAAATAAATGGTGATGATGATTACAATGGTGCATTTTAAATATTCAACTCTTTTTTACTTTGCAGATGTGAGGTTCACCCAGAAGTTTCCAGAGAGGAAGTAGATAAAATCTGGAAAACTTTGATTCGTAATCAAGACCAAACGGCTGATTTCTATCAGTTCGTCAGACACTTTGGTTTCTCCGTAAAGTCTTCGTGCTTCCCAAATGCCAAAATCGCTCCTCCGGTTAGAGGCGACGGCGACTGCTTCATCCGCTCTCTGAAGCTGAATTCTGACACCAGGATCATTGCAAATATCCTGCAGTCCAAGGTAGGATCCCACAGTCCCGTTTGCACCGTACAACGGGCGCAGTTCACCAAAGTAGCCTTTTGTTTTTTGTTTTTTTAAAAGATTTGCTAAAATCATCCTAATATCGTTACAGTCAGCGAAAAAAAAATCATTTGTAAATAGTCTGTTAAGAAGTAGCAATAAATAAATATTTTTAGAATAAAATAAATATGCAACAAAAAGCACAAAACAACGGTTAGCTCTGATAAATAGTTAAAAGAAATGGATGATTGAAAGCTGGTATGTTACCCAAATTATAAATAATGCAGATTCGTTATAAATTATATCCTCAGAAGACAATATAAATCAATTAGTAAAAAAAAACATTAAACATTGAGAGCCTGATTCATTAAGGAACGTAAATCATGCTGTATTTTGCGTACAATTGCTCTGCGCATGCTCAGAATCAGACTAGATGCCAGTGAACACAAGTGTGTGCAATTAATCTTCAAACGAAATGGACGCTTCTGATAGCCAACAATTTCATGGGTGGAAACGGGGGGGACGACGACTGGGTGTATGCCCATAGGTAATGTACAGTAAGGACATGCCAAGTTCGAGCGCACAAACTCATCAGCGTCTGATGCAAGCTTTGGGCATCTCTCAGGTACGTGATTTTTAGCCGTATCACTTGTACCAGCTACAGGTCCTGTGTAAGTGCCGAGTGGTTGTGATGATGGTTGCGGATGCAGCTAGAACATGTGTTTGAAATCAGAAGCAACTGTAAACATCATCATCATCATCATCAGTTATTTATATAGCGCCAACATATTCCGTAGCGCTTTACAATTGGGGACAAACGTAATAAACTAATAAACAAACTGGGTAAAACAGACAAAGAGGTGAGAAGGCCCTGCTCGCAAGCTTAACCTCATGTGTCAATCTCCCATTGTCCCATAGATTGTAAGTATACATTTTGCATCTTGGCCCAGCCAGACTGCAAAGGTAGGGTGACTCATAAGCTAAATGATCCTGTCACACAATAATGTTGGTCCGGGGGTAGTTGTCTTGTGTGAAATTGTGTAACAGGCTAAAGGTAGTGAGGTTAAGATGGTGGTTGAGGAATATTATACGCTTGTCTGAATAGGTAGGTTTTCAGAGAACGCTTGAAAGTTTGTAGAACAGAGGAGAGTCTTATTGTGCGAGGGAGAGAGTTCCATAGAGTGGGTGCAGCCCGAAAAAAGTCCTGTAACCGGGAATGGGAGGATGTAATGAGGGTGGATGAGAGACGCAGATCTTTTGCAGAACGGAGTTGCCGAGTTGGGAGATATTTTGAGACAAGAGAGGAGATGTATGTTGGTGCAGCTTTGTTGATGGCCTTGTAGGTTAGTAAAAGTATTTTATATTGGATTCGGTAGAAGACAGGCAGCCAGTGTAGAGACATACAGAGTGATTCAACAGAGGAATAGCTATTTGCAAGGAAAATCAGTCTTGCCGAAGCATGCAAAATAGATTTTAGGGGTTTGAGTCTGTTTTTGGGAAGACCAGTAAGGAGGGAATTGCAATAGTCAATGCGGGAGATGATTAGTGCATGAATTAAGGTTTTAGCAGTGTCTTGTGTGAGATATGTGCGGATTCTGGAAATGTTCTTTAGATGTATGTAACATGATTTAGATATAGAGTCAATGTGGGGAACAAAGGATAGGCGTGAATCAAGGATTACACCTAGGCAGCGAGCTTGTGGGGTGGGATTTATGGTCATGTTATCAACAGAGATAGAAATGTCAGGTATGCTCTTGTTGGCGGGTGGGAATATTATTAACTCTGTTTTAGAAAGATTAAGTTTGAGTTGACGAGAGGACATCCAAGATGAAATGGCAGAAAGACAGTCAGTTACACGGGACAACACAGATGTCGAGATATCAGGAGAGGATAGATAGATTTGGGTATCATCCGCATAGAGATGATACTGAAAGCCAAAGGAACTTATTAGATTTCCAAGAGAAGCGGTATAGATAGAGAACAGCAGAGGACCTAGCACCGAGCCTTGTGGTACTCCAACTGATAGGGGAAGCGGAGCAGATGTGGCTCCAGAGAAATTAACAGTGAAAGAGCGATTAGAGAGGTAAGATGAGAACCAGGATAGAACTGTGTCTTGAAGACCTAGGGATTGCAGCGTTTGTATGAGAAGAGAGTGGTCAACTGTGTCAAATGCAGCCGAGAGATCAAGGAGAATTAGGAGAGAGTAATGGCGTTCAGTCTTAGCAGTGATCAGATCATTAACAACCTTGGTCAGCGCAGTCTCTGTGGAGTGTTGAGAACGAAAGCCTGACTGAAGAGGATCCAACAGGTTGTTTGCGGAAAGAAAGCGTGTGAGGCGAGTGTAGGCAAGTCTCTCTAGAAGCTTGGAGGGGCAAGGGAGCTGAGAGATGGGACGGTAATTTGAGAGAGAGTTTGGGTCGGAGTTTTGTTTTTTTAGAATAGGAGTAATCACTGCATGCTTGTATAGTGATGGAAAGATGCCAGTAGAGAGTGAGAGATTACAGATTTGAGTTAGAGGTGAAATGAGCACAGAAGACAGGGATCTACCAATTTGCGAGGGAATAGGATCAAGAGGACAGGAGGTAGAGTAGGAAGATAAGAAGAGCGTAGAAATTTCCTCTTCATTTGTGGGGTCAAATGAAGAGAGGGTGTCAGAGGGTAGTGGGAAGGAAATGAGCTGATGGCTTGTTGAGGAAGAGGATACCATTTCTAGTCTGATCTTATCAATCTTGTCCTTGAAGTAGGTAGCAAGATCCTGAGCACTGATAGTAGATGGAGGGTTTGGGGTGGGAGGATTGAGAAGATGATTAAATGTATTGAAAAGGCGTTTGGGGTTAGAAGCCTGAGCATAGATAAGAGATTGAAAGTATGTTTGTTTTGCAGTGTCCAGAGCATTTCGATAGGAGTGGTAGACAGAAGTATATGTGAAGAAGTCATTAGAGCTTCGAGATTTACGCCAGTGACGTTCTGCTTTACGGGACAGTTTTTGAAGATTTCGTGTTGCTTTGGTGTGCCACGGTTGACATCGAAGTCGACGTGTAGTATGAAGTGTCGCTGGAGCCACTTGATCAAGGGCCGTTGCTAAGGTTAGGTGAAAATGAGGTACTGCCATCTCAGGGGATGAGAATGTAGAGATAGGGGAGAGAAGGTGTTGGAGAGAGGTGGAAAATTGTTGAAGATTAATAGAATTCAGATTTCTACGAGTATGAGGAGGCTTGGTTGAGTTAGACAGTAGAGAGGTTAAAACAGTGGGGGTGAGAGTGTAGCTGATAAGGTGATGATCCGAGAGGGGGAAGGGTGTATTAATAAAGTTAGAAACTGAGCATAGTCTAGAGAAAACAAGATCAAGGCAGTGGCCATCCTTATGAGTAGATGATTCAATCCACTGGGAGAGGTCAAGTGAGGATGTTAGAGAGAGTAGTTTGGAAGCAGCTTTGGAAGGTGGGTTATCAATGGGGATGTTGAAGTCACCCATGATGATGGTGGGGATGTCTGAAGATAAGAAGTGAGGGAGCCATGCAGAGAAATCCTCAATAAATTGTTGGTGTGCTCCAGGGGGACGATAGATCACCGCAACACGTAGGGAGAATGGATTAAAAATGCGAATAGCATGTACTTCAAAAGATGTGAACGTGAGTGATGGGACATTTGGTAGAACTGTGTATGTGCACTGTGGGGAGAGAAGTAGTCCAACCCCACCTCCTTGTCTGCCTTCAGGTCTGGAGGTGTGGGTGAGATGGAGGCCACCATGTGAAAGTGCTGCAGGTGAGGCAGTGTCTGATTGCATGAGCCATGTTTCTGTTATTGCCAGAAGGTTGAGGTTTTTTGAGAGGAAGAGATCATGAACGGAGGTAAGTTTGTTACAAACAGATCGTGCATTCCAAAGGGCACATTTAAAGGACTTGGGAAGAGAGGGTAGACAGGTGATGTGTTTGAGGTTTGCTATAGAACGGTAGTGTTCTGATGTATGTGTGTGTGAGGAGTGTGGGGGACCTGGATTAGGTGATATATCACCAGCTAATAGAAGCAGAGTGAGCGAAAGATAGGCAAGGGGATTGTAAGATGTGTGGCCTTTTATTTTCTGGCGACAGGTGGAGGCTGTACTTGTTAGAGATAATAAATAGGACAACAGTTCATGGGTGTTAAATAGAGGTGAGTGGAGTAATGCAGGTGCAATATGAACAAATTTGTGTGTTGGTGGAGGGGTGAAAGATGACACAGTCCTAAAGATCATGCCATGAAATGAGACTAAGAAAAGCAATTTGTGAAACATTGTGAAAAAAGGGGTAAAAGCAAAAAGCAAGGATATTTTAAGAATTACCTCTTAGCAGTATTCCATATAAATAGACAAGTAGTGCAGAAATAGGCTGTGGCAGATGTTGCTTATTGCTGGGAGTTAAATCAAGTCAAATGTAGTCCAATGTTTGTCCAACTGTGCATTTTCGTCCACTTTGTGAGAAAATCCCACTTAGTGCAGAAATCACACACGTCTAACCCCACATACGTCTCCCCATAGAATGAAACTAAGATGTAGTCAGTCTAATTTAGGAATACACTACAGATGTGCTAATTGGTCAGCTAATCAAAGGAAAAGAAAACATTTGTGGGAAAGGATAGAGGAGGCCAGATACCTATCATAAATTAGGCAGCAATAAAAGACTGTGCCAACCTAAGTTTAAACAGATAACAGTTTCCTATAACATACTTAAACACAGATTGCAGGGATGAAATTCACAGAATAATGATCAGAGTAGTAGTAGCAGCATGGATGAACATACTTAAACACAGATTGCAGGGATGAAATTCACAGAATAATGATCAGAGTAGTAGTAGCAGCATGGATGAACATACTTAAACACAGATTGCAGGGATGAAATTCACAGAATAATGATCAGAGTAGTAGTAGCAGCATGGATGAACATACTTAAACACAGATTGCAGGGATGAAATTCACAGAATAATGATCAGAGTAGTAGTAGCAGCATGGATGAACATACTTAAACACAGATTGCAGGGATGAAATTCACAGAATAATGATCAGAGTAGTAGTAGCAGCATGGATGAACATACTTAAACACAGATTGCAGGGATGAAATTCACAGAATAATGATCAGAGTAGTAGTAGCAGCATGGATGAACATACTTAAACACAGATTGCAGGGATGAAATTCACAGAATAATGATCAGAGTAGTAGTAGCAGCATGGATGAACATACTTAAACACAGATTGCAGGGATGAAATTCACAGAATAATGATCAGAGTAGTAGTAGCAGCATGGATGAACATACCTGAAGATGAAAAGAGAAGAGAAAGATGAGGATTAGTTGCTGTGTTGTCTAACTGTGCATTTTCGTCCACTTTGTGAGAAAATCCCACTTAGTGCAGAAATCACACACGTCTAACCCCACATACGTCTCCCCATGCATGATTATAGTATTAATAGGTGTTAATGTAATTTATTTATTTTTTTCGTACTGTGCATTCTGATGGGACAATATACATATGCATTGTGTGTATCCTGCTGTGTGAATATAGGTAGAGTTTACTTACTTCAACTGGAAACATTTCTTCAGATCCGCTTGTACTTGAACATGGGCGTACGTGTGTGCAGTTTCCATCCAATTAAAAAAAAACACACAAATAGTATTCACTTTGCGTTCCTTAATGAATGGGTTCAGGCTACTGCCCCCAACAATCAATGATCTACTTACTGCAAAGCTTATGGGTCATTTCTCCAAACTCATCACTGGATCTCTCTGTTGCTTTTGACACTGTTGATCACCCTCTTCTCCTGCACACCCTTCTTTCCAAACACAAACCTCAGTCACTGTTTTAGGTGCCCCTAAACATTGCTGCTTCAGGTGTCTGCCTAAGTTTGCCTAGTGACAGTACCGGCCCTGAATGCACCATTTATTTGCATTCACCGCAGGTGCAATGTTGTGCGACCTCCCTTGACCCCCCCCCCCAACCACAAGTGCTCATTTCCACCACATGACAAAGGCAGTTGCACTAATGAGTGACCATTAGCAACCACACTTATGGGTAAACAGCCTTTAACACACATCTTTCCCTGAAAAAGTTTATATATGCTACAGTTGGAGGTCAGAAGTTTTAGATGTACGCTACAATCTATCATCATCATCAGTTATTTATATAGCGCCACTAATTCCGCAGCGCTGTACAGAGAACTCACTCACATCAGTCCCTGCCCCATTGGAGCTTACAGTCTAAATTCCCTAACACAGAGAGAGAGAGAGAGAGAGATAAAGAGATAGAGAGACTAGGGTCAATTTTGATGGCAGCTAATTAACCTACCAGTATGTTTTTGAAGTATGGGAGGAAACCAGAGCACCCGGAGGAAACCCACGCAAACACGGGGAGAACATACAAACTCCTCACAGATAAGACCATAGTAGGGAATCAAACTTATGACCCCAGTGTTGTGAGGCAGAAGTGCTAACCACTGAGCCACCGTGCTGCTCAATCTAGGTATAAATTGATTGAACAACTTCGACTTCTGCAAAGTACAATCTAGCTGATGTCACTTGTTGCATCGTTCACCTCTAACTGTGCCACACAGCAATTGTAACACAATGGACTTGACGGGGATCGTGCACAGCCAACTAGCTTGCCATCCTCTGTTAGCAAATGACCGGATTGCACCGTACGTTTAGAAGACCAGTGTTACATCTGTATTTGACTGTACACGCCAGTTCTCTGTGCAGTATATCTTATGCCCATAATGGTTAAAGATAAAAAGCCTGAATTAAATAAATCTGTGTTCTCCTTTTGCTAAATCGCACAATCTAGGTTAAAGGTGTTCATTTTCCATGAAAAATATCCATATCGCCAGTACATAAATTGATACAGAAATGCTTTATCCGCTGACACAGACACTTCTAATATAAAACACAATTAGTTGTCTCCGAGCTGCATGCTTTAAGAAGAGGGACATCCGCAGCACAATGGATGCAGTGTGTTAAGAAAGACATTGACGAGTCAACTAATGGATCTGCGAGGCTTGGGATAAAGGGCCTTGATTCTAATCATTAAAAAGCTTTTATTCTGGGGAACGGGGTTAAGGTGGATTTTATGGAGAGAAACTGGAGAAGAAGATGGTAGAAACGCGGATGCTGATTGCTGTATAATGAGCAGCCAGACACAAATGAACGGAATAGAAGTGTAGAATTGTAAGAACACTGGAGAAATTCTGGGTTCAACAGATGCAGAATCGCAGACTGATATATTAACTCTTTGTGCTGGAAAACTGTCTCTTACTTGCTGTATGAAAGACCGCAATGGGAGATAGGACAACCAAGAAGTGACATTTGTGGGTATTATATACAATGTTCAGTCTTATGTTAGTTACCCACTTGCATTTAAATGCTGCATCTGACTTGCAATTTCAACACATTTGCGTTCATACTTGCGTCCCTGTGCATCTGCGTTGCGGAGCAATTTTTTTTCACACTACTTGTTCCATTTCAATGCGTTCAAAGCCTGTTGCTGCACTTTGTTAAAAGTCAGTTGGTTTCTATGAGAGTGTACCCATTAGGGGTTAACAAGAGCAGTTTAATCAGCATTGTGCTGTATTGTTCCCAATCATGTCAATGGCCCATTCTGTCCTATGGCCCATTAATTTCAGTGGTGTTGTGTGATGTATGTAGAAACCCCATTAAAATAATAGGGCCAGAGAAACTAATGGAATCACAGTACAAATGAAAGCCGCAATTGGGCTACACTGAGCACCCCTCAGCACCCGGACAGACTTTATATTTTGTCTGTAACGAATAAAAATAATTGTAATATTTTAACAAACAATATTTACAGAATAGCAGCATTCCTGCCATTATGACCCATTTCTATCACAGAGACAATGTACTCTAGTTACTCTGCAAATCTGTAGTTACTCGATCAGAGGGAGAGACCTTGATTCAGAATATTACTGAGTGCAATAAATAGATAGTGGTGGTCACTGCTTTGTTTCAGGTGCGACACATTGCCAAAGATCTCTGGGTCCAGTTCAAGGAGTTGGACCCTCTGAATTCTGGATATGTCACAGCAGAAGAATTTCTGGACATTCTGAAAGAACTGAGTCCAGATCTGACCAGGCACCAGTGTGACACTATCATTGCCAAATTCGGTCACGGTCAGAACAGGTATGTTCAATGAAATGATGGATTTTGTTTTCAAGACTTGAATAAAATAAAACATTTGTACATTATAGAGCAACAAGTAGACCATACTGTTAAGGCAATTCTTGTCTTTGAAATCAGCTACCTTCAGATATCGTATGTGTTCTTTACTGATCGATCAGGAGTCCAGAAATCATGACATATGCAATTGAGGTCAAGATAAACTGAGCTATTGTTCCTTTAATCAGGGGGTATTTTATAGGCAGTCCACAACGCAAGAAAGATTGTCTTGATTATTGCAAAAAGCACTTATCATATAACATGTCCATATATTGAATTGTTTATCACTTCTGTGAGGAAACATCTGCCAGTTGTGGTTGGAACAGTTAGAACATCTTATCGGTGTAACAGTTTGTGATATGCCTGATCTCGTATCTTGACTGCAGGGGTAGATGTTATCACCTTCCAGGCTGGTTCCTGTCACAAAGATCTTATCACCTTCTTGCCACAAAAAATCTCACTTGCACATAACTGTATTATTTCCATTTAATATATCTGTGCATATATCATATATCTGAATACATATATTTCAACACACACATTATTTTATAAGGAATCATATCACACATTATTCCCTTACAATACAATATATGTTCCAGAGCAACAGGTACACCGTAGAGACCACAAGTGCTATCTAATACATATTTTCTTTCAATATATTCTCTGTCTCGCTATAAGAAGGAAATGTGAGGAATATTTGATGGATACATTTATTTTCTGGCTAAGACAGCAGAGTTTACTCTTTCAGACACTGTGAGGAGCACTGCTAAACTTAATTAATGAGAAGGTGACTGTCAGAGGAAACATTTAAATATAACTTGGTAGACATGAGGCATGGTGCTCCAGATAGCAGGAAAAACTACACTTTTATGTGTTTTCATTCTGTTGATTTGCACCAGGCTGACAAAAACCTCAGGTTACTATGAACTGTTTTATTATAGAACATGATGTGATTCCTTACAACCAATCAGGTTGCATTAAGTATATTAAACATTATGGCCTGATGTACGCTTATTTCAGTGGTATCATTTACAGCTACAGGCCAGGTGTACTGGCCGACTGATAGTGATACTGACTGACAGTGATACTGACTGATAGTGATAGTAACTGATAGTGATAGTGACTGATAGTGATACTGACTGACAGTGATACTGACTGATAGTGATAGTGACTGATAGTGATAGTGACTGATAGTGATAGTGACTGACAGTGATACAGACTGATAGTGACAGTGACTGATAGTGATAGTGACTGATAGTGATAGTGACTGACAGTGATATTGACTGATAGTGATACTGACTGATAGTGATAGTGACTGATTGTGATACTGACTAATAGTGATACTGACTGGCAGTGATACTGACTGAAAGTGATACTGACTGAAAGTGATACTGACTGACAGTGATACTGACTGATAGTGATAGTGACTGATTGTGATACTGACTGATAGCGATACTGACTGACAGTGATAGTGACTGATAGTGATAGTGACTGATAGTGATACTGACTGATAGTGATAGTGACTGATAGTGATACTAACTGATAGTTATACTAATTGATAGTGAAAGTGATAGTGACTGATAGTGATAGTGACTGATAGTGACTGATAGTGATACTGACTGACAGTGATACTGACTGATAGTGATACTGACTGATAGTGAAACAGCGTAATATTTCTTTTAAAAGTACACATATGCCACTAGATAGCACAAAACATATGAGACACTATGAACATGTATTGTATGTAGATACATTTATGCATTTAGGCAGAGCTTACGTACACCCAGATTCAAATCGAAACATCTTTCTTGGATTTGGATATCTGCAGAAATGCGCTCAAGTTTCGTGCTCTTCTTTTTATCTCGTGTTACGTGCAAGTTGCGTACAGATCCTGTATTTCTACTATAGGTTCCATCCATGCTTTCTGCAACCATAGAATTATATAATACATTTATAGCTTTGGAATATTATTTTGATCTATGTAATTGTTGTAGATGTGACGTATAACAGTCCAGCCACAGGTAGATAGAGCCAGGGTCAGGCTGAGCACACACTCTGATATAACAGCACACATGCATTATGTATAAAACCAGGGACCCAATGACTGGATTTTGTCCAATTTGGCTACATACATGTGTCATACATGTGTCATTTTCAAACACTCTTAAAAAGATGTTTTAAACATTCATCAGTGTTAGGATAAACTAACCTGACTCTCAACCCTACTTCCTTCACCTTCTACCCCACGCCAACCCTGTAAAAAGTTTGTATATAATGTATGTAAATCCTAGTAAGAGCTTTATAATTGCAGGGTTTCCTATGTAAAGTTCCTTCAGCCATATCAGACCGGAAGAGCTGCGATTAGAGAAAATGGAGTGAAGGCAGCTACTTCTGAGGGCAAAAGGGCTTCCCCGAGAGGGACTATGGAGCTCGGACTGAGTGCCATCACTTCCAAACTACGACAGAAGGTGCGGACATAGTAGCACTATGAGATACGATGCACAGATCTGTGATACAGTGATCTGTATGACTGTTATTTTATATACCTGGGAATATCCTAGAGTAAAACATTGTATCAAAAATTGGTGACTCCTCCAATCAACTAACAAAATGAGAACAATGATGGGAAAAACAGGACTCCTGAAGATTATACAGCAAACACCAAATTATGAACGGTGGTAATTGTCTTCACAATTACCACTAATCCAACATGGAGAAGCCCTACAAAGAAAATCTGAATTTCTGCAAAACCGATGTGAAAATAAACAGACGTACCTTGAAGCCGACGCTGGAGATCTCCGATTGGATCGCCATGCCGACAGCAGGTTACTCCGATTGGAGAAGTGTTCGGCACTGCAGCTTGACCTCATCGTGATGTCTCTTAATAGAAATTTAAAGCAGCAATGTGGGGACCCCTATGGTTAAGTGTTTAAACAACCCCACATTGCCGCTTTAAATTTTTATCGACAGACGTCGCAATGATGTCAAGCTGCAGCACTGAACACTTCTCCAATCGTGATAACTTGCTGTCAGCTTGGTGGTCGAATCGGAGATCTCCAGCGTCAGCTTCAATATAAGTCTGTTTATTTTCACATCGGTTTTGCAGAAATTCGGATTTTAGTTGGAGGGCTTGTCGATGTTGGATTTTTCCCTCATCCATCAAGCGTACCCAACCCATTATAAATTCTGTCCTTAATATTACAATTGAAAAGTCAACAGATAATAAAAGGAGCAGAAATCTGAGCCTCTCAGTTATATACTGTAGGATGTTTACATGAAAGAAAATCCGTTCAGTTGCTTTATGTGTTCAGATCAGTATAATGCATTAGTTTATACAGTATATGCCATCGTGAAAAGCTTACTAAATACATTGCTGTGTTTTTGTGCTTCCATTTGTGTTTCTATAATCTAAGTGGGATAGTAAATACCCCGTCAGCTGACTAGCTCTGACACATTATAGCTTTAAACAGTTTTGTCTAAATACATCCTACACTGGTTTCTATAATGTGTATAATAAGTGGTTTCCTCTCTTCTCCAGTTATCCAGCACAGAGATGAGGAACCTCTTTGAAGCCTGCAAGAAGCTGGACAGTAACGGATCCGGGTTCCTCCAGCTTCCGGAGTTCAGATCGGTGGTGAAACTATGTAACATTGTGCTGGATGAAGATGATATTTATCACATAATGTCTCACTACAATAAGGATCTGGCTGAGAAGATCGAATACTCCCGGCTGGTTTTAGACTATAGTAAAAGGAAGTGACAAAACACACGCAGAAAAGGGTTAAATATAGATGGGACACAATAACTGAGGATTACAGCTGATATGTCTTTATAGTTCACAGCAGCTTATTCAAGGTGTGATCCTACCTCACCTCTCAACCCCACCCCCTGTAACCTGTTTCTGCTCAATTTAAAGGATAATTCCATCTTTAAATAAAATCGGTAATAAATATAATATTTGCGAAACAACTGTATTTGATTTCTGGTTTTATTAATGTGAACTCACAAATTCCTATTGTAGGTGATCCCTGGAATCCCAGTAACTGTTTTCTGGTTTTAAGTTTTTTTCAGTATGCACTGTGTGCATTGATTGTGGCAGAGAACTACATATACAGTCATGCATTGCAGTATCTGTCCTTCATCTATGACATCATCACCAAACTGCCTGCAGCATGGTTGGATCAACTAGTGTTTGAATCATGGTGGCACAGAGCTAACAGTAGTAGGTAAAATGGAGTTTGAAGTGGGAGAGGTGTGCCCTAAACACAGCAACTAAGGTCCCATGAACACATGTGTTTTCTCCCCATGTGTTTTTCATATATTATTTCCCTTTAAAATAGGATGAAATCCTACTGGCTCACCCACCCTCTCCCTCTTATCCCCCCTGCTTCAACCAATCGCCCCCAACTCCCTCTTCTCCTCCCACACTATACTTTGTGTAAGGTATTAATCTGCTTTGCATTCTGCTTCTTACACACACCTGCTATACAATTCAGGTGCTGACTGCTGATTGGAAGGTTGCATTTTATAAGCTCTCACCTGTCCTGAACTCATTGCCAGTGATACTGTTAAACGCTAGCTTCCTGGTTCCTGTATCTGTGTTCAATGTGGTTCTGACATTGCATCAAGCAGTTCCTGCCTCTACATTCAGCTGTCTCCTGGATTCTCCAACCTGGCTTTGCAACTAACATTCTGCTGTTTCCTAATATCTGGCTTTGCATTAGGGCACTATTGTTATAGCTCTTCACAATATAGCAAAATGCAGTAGTTATCACTGCTCTTTCTCTCTCTGCTGGGCATTTGCAATGGTCCAGTGTTATATTCCTACATTGCCACAAAGACTGTGTTATATTACATCATTGCCACAAAGACTGTGATATATGTTTGTACTGTCTTTTGACTGTAACTCATCCCTGCACTACCTCAGAGCATGTTGTTTTCACCTGTTTTTTCATTACTGTGATATCCAGTGTGCTTTTAGTGAACTGCAATACACACCATAATGTTTTTACTACAACATCCCTTGTAATTTCTTGCGATTCCTGTAAATTGCTAATAGCAAGCCTACTTATCCAATTATTGTCCTCTCTCCATAACTTCTAGTCCCTTCTTCCAACATATAGCGAAATGGTTAATACAACCAAGATATCCCATCTACAGGATTATCTGTAGACCTCAATCATCGCACAATTGACAAGTGACATCTAAATATACAATACTTTATTGTGGATATCACAGTTACACTCAGTTGGTCAAAGTGGGGATATATACGGTGGTATGCCAGCCGCCACTTCTCCTAATGCCAGATCGCCACTTCTCCTAATGCCAGATCACCACTGATTACTCTGCAGATAATACTGTACGTCAAGTTCTGTGCAATTTGATATATTTGTTTCATGTATAATTGCTAATTGGCTAATGCTGATGCATTGGGGGTTGTAGGTTTCTTAAGCTGGGTTAGTCGGACCCTGGGAGTCCTACCCCGCCAAACAAATTTAACTAAGTGTCGCTGCATAGCGATTAATTCAGAGATGGGAACTCTAACGGGAAGTGTCTGGAATAGATAAAGGAGCGGAGGGAGAATAGACATTTTAACGGCGATGATCCTGCCCAGCCACGATATAATTTGGGGCTTCCAAGAGAGGATGTCAGATTTTAGTTTGAGGAAGATTTAGTTTAATTACCTGTATTGTTACTCACTTTACCTTGTAAAATTTGAATTAAGAGATTGAAAAAACAAAAAAAAAGCATAAAAATTGTAAAAATTAGGATTAGGACATAAAAAGGCATGTAAAAAATACTGCACTTTAAAAAAATGCAATAAATCCACATTCATTTTTTTTTTTTTTAAACAAAATGTATGATAAACATATCTGAGAAAAACTTTCTTTTTTCTCTTTTATTATGGTAAGAATGTGCACATACTGTAAAGTAAACTATTAATCCACAGGAGACATTGCTAAACCTTCTACACTAAAGCTCCCAGTCACCCTGCAGATTATAGTTTTAAGACGTAATTAAAAATCAATTTCTTTAAAAGCAACAATGTCCTTTAAGCCGTCACAATTTAATTTTCTTCTTCGTTTGTAATTTCAGCAGTACATTTACTGACCACATGTATTTACTGTACAGATGTTTCACGTGTATATTGCAGCTCTGAAAAATGTAACATTAATAAAACCTAATTCCAATGTACAATTGCACACATATCATTAGTGGGAAAAATCGGCTACAAAATTGCATCCATTTCTCTGTGTCATAGAGGCTTTAGACATTATTTAAATGAAATTATAATTTCCTAGCACTGGATTTATGTGACCATCCATAGCCAATGTATGGAAAGCTGGCAGTGTGATGATGTCACAGGCCGTATCTCAGGAACTCACTGAGCATGCTCGTGCCAGTACATGGGCTGGTCCCACGTCCTTTTACAAACTGATGAATATTCAGTTCATGCTGATATGTAAAAATGGGAATGTTTAAGTATATATTTAGTTATGTTTCAACTCAGATACCTGTTTAATGTGCAGTTGTGTGTTGGTGACAGGTATACGTTAATCCATACTTGCCAACTCTCCCTGAATATCAGGGAGACTCCCTGAAATAGGGGTGATCCCCCTCACTCCCTGAAGAGTCTGGCATTCTCCCTGATGCTGAGCCAGTACAAGACGTGGTTGGCTTCGCCATCTGTGGCATGATGACACAGTTCAGAAATTGTCCATGTATTGATGCCTATGGAGGTGGCCATTTTCATGGAGACCAAGATTTAATCAAAGACTGACAGGTAAGACAACATGACTTCAGTAATGAAGACAGAAATGTAAAAGACACTTCAGTCTCTATAGATTCATTAACTTCTTTTCTTTAATGCATAGTTGCCTACTCTCCCGATATGTCCGGGAGACTCCCGCATTTTTGGGAGACCTCCCGGGAGAGCAGGGCAACCTCCAAGTTCCCTACTCCGCAATAGATAAGGGAGCGAGACTTAATGATACAAATATTGTGTCATATTAGCCCCACCCCCTGCTGTAATTGGCCAAAATTGTGACAATCGTTTAGGGAGCAGGGCCAAAATTATGCAATTCATCAAGCCCCACCCAGCACGCCCACCTCCCCCGGGATCTCCCTGAAACCAACGAGGAAAAGTTGGCAAGTATGCGTTAAGGCATAGCTCCCAACTGTCCCGATTTTAAGGACCGTCCCGACAATCAGGACTTTTGGTAGTTATGTCCCACTCACTGCCACTCATGTGTCTGGCACTGCAGAAGTGGCGCTTTTTGGAAGCGATGGGCACGACCACCAGAACACTCCAACACAGCATGGCTGCGCACTCATGCAATGTAACCACGCCCCATTCTCACTCCTGATTTCTAAAATTGGGAGATGGATCTCAATGGCGTGGCTGGTCAGACTAGGTTAGTGGCAGGGCTGCTTGGTGGCCTGGCCACGTGTGTTTAGTGGTTGGAAGCTTCGCTCTTCTCACCCTAGCCGTCCACTTTAATTATTCATCACATATTTAGTGTCCATAGAAGACATATTTAATATAGTACTTGAGCGCTGAACTAAAAAGGTGAAACCACAAATGGACAGATCAGCTTTTATTTGCGGTAATTAGCTTTTAAATAGCAGGTAAGAAATACGAGCTGTAATATAACTTGGCATTGTGCCTCTGTTAGATAATAACTGCTGCTGGGTGAATGAAATGTATAAGTGCTCTTATTACCCTGCCAGTAACAGACAGCCCTAATTCCTGCAATTTTATCAGGCTCGGTATCAAACGCTGTTATTGACTAAGTGAATTCTAGTTGTCTGTCTTTCTCATGTAGATTGCGACATGTATAGACGGCCCGCGCTGTAATATAAACTCCAGGCCTCCTGAATGCTGCCGCTTCCAAGATTAAGCTGCCCGATTCATACATTTGGCCTGAATACCAGATATAAGGTTTCTGTCTGCAATAATGTTGTGTTTTTCCTCACTGAGATCATCTTTGGAGATTGCATTTATTTTGCAGTTTACAGAGTATTAGACCAACACAGCCCAGAAGCTTTAATTAGTTTTCAATCTGTAAAAGAGACAATTGAAAGTTTCAATGTTTTTTGCTGTGAGTTTTACTATTTATTTTAGCACAGTTCTCAAGTTCCAATGTATCTTTAACATTATACATGAAAATATCTGGGGGGGGGAGTAACTATAAAAATAAAATTGAATAAAAAATGTTTAAAACTCATATTAAGATACATTTATACATGAGAAAGTTATAAACTGGTTCTATACTGACTTATAATTTAAAAAGTTGATCTGTCACTTACACATAGCGATTTTGTGGGCTAAAATAATATTCATGAAAATGTAGTCTATCTGTACACAAGGAACCAGTACCTCATGAATATTAGTCAGGTCTCATGAATATTAGTCAGACCTCATGAATATTAATCAGGTCTGATGAACAATAAGTGCTGTTGAAGTGATCTGAAGCAAATTCATACGCTACAATAGGGTTCAGATGGAGCATGCTTCGCTTTATAAGGTGAATTACTTTGACTTAGCCATCTTATGTTATGTAGTCAGAGCACATTTATATTTTAACACCTAGCGCTGTTCTGGTCAGAAAATTGTGAGATTCTAAAATGCCCGAATGGCGCTGTGCCCTGTAATGCCAGCATAAAACAAAGACCAAATCTGGTGTTATAAAGACAGTGACATAATGATATGAATAGATAAGATTGGCATTTTAAAGAGGGTTATATAAAAATGGAGCTCTGTAATTTCCTAGTGCTGTTTAGAAAAAGAAAGAAGATATCACATTGGCTGCTGCCGGGAACATCACTGTCTGTTTTCACCATGTCCCCAAATATCTTCTTATCTTATAAATGTCCCCAAATATCTTCTTATCTTATAAATGTCCCCAAATATCTTCTTATATTATAAATGTCCCCAAATATCTTCTTATATTATAAATGTACCTTAATATCATCTAATCTGTGTGTCTGCCTGTCTGTGTCTCTCTCTGTCTGTCTGTCTGTGTGTGTGTATATTAGAGAATTTAGACTGTAAGCCCCAATGGGGCAGGGACTGATGTGAATGAGTTCTCTGTACAGCGCTGCGGAATTAGTGGCGCTATATAAATAAATGGAAATAATAATAATAATAATAATTATCGCCTATTGTGATGTGATGTATAAACAATGATAAATAAAACACATTGCAGCTAATAACATGCTTTATTGATTAAAAGACAAATCCACCTATAGTAGAGCCTGTGTTAATCAAATATGCCCCGGTGTACAGCAAATAGGGAGAGTCGCTCCCGTTACCTGGAGAGAAGGCTCATTATAAAGGATGCTGAGAAGATATCCATAGATTTAGAGTTCTATTCTAGAGCTATGGACAGACTTAAAATCTCTATCGTTTGTCATAACCAGTGTTCTCGGTATAGGGATTATTTTTTTTTCGCCCAAAGGGTTACCATCAGCGGTAATACTGCTATCACCAGCAGTAACTCGCCGGCGGTAAGGTTTGCCAGCTTTCGTTGGATGATGGCTCCTCCATACCTCTGAATGGGGGCGCCCATCTATTGAACTGACACATTTGTAGCTAGTGATACATTAAAGGTTAATTCTATATCTATATAGAAAATTTTGAAAACCAACTCACCACCCCCCTGCTTTCCCTTCCATGAATTACGGGGTCCCCTCTCTAAGACGTCTCTTCTATGTCTGTATTAGGCCTCCACACCGGTGGGACTGAAGCACAAGTGGACAAGTCCTGTGTTGGCAAATCAGTGCAAAAATATTGTAAATGACTTTTTATGAGCACTCCTAGCGAGATGCTGCTGACCCACAACAAGGAGCCACGCCACAAAAATACACTAAATTGCAAACAATGGGGGGAATTCAGTTAGCCGCAATGTGCCGCGGGACAATGTCGCAGCGTCCGACCGCGCTCAGTGTCGACTAATACAGTACAGAATCTCCGCTCAATTCCTCCTCGTATGTCTATGGGACGGGAGGGAAAATGAGCCGAGATTTGAGTAAAAATTCTGTTGCGATGTCGCGATGTGTCTCTGCCGACGGTTCCGTCTTCTTGCACCGAATTGAATTTCCCCCCAATGTGTGAACACAAGCAAAAAAACTCATACAGATAGGGCACTCAATATAAAGATCCTTCAGGTGTTTAAAAATCCTCAATAATGTTTCATTACACGAAAAAGATGAAAAAATACATATTATAATGTAGTAATTCTTACAAATATTTGATACACCACAGAGTATGACCCTGGTAGATGGTCTGTCTGTGAGGTTGTATGGATATTATTCCTATAATCCATCACCAGCCCCTCTCGTGATTGCATGTTACATATGATGCAGGTTTAAGAGCAGTGATTCTGGTGTTACTGTCAGACAATTTGTAATATTTCGTTGTGGGACCAGAGCAACAGGTCACAGAGTGGCTCTCTAAGGCTGGGTACACACTACGAGGTTTTCAGACGATTATCGGGCCAACCACACAATAAAGACCATTCGGTCCGATATCCCATTAGTGTGTACACTGCAACGATGGATGATAATCGTTCCAAAGCTCATCGGATCGTTTGATTTGATTTTTAAACCAAACTAAAAATCACGTGCAGTGATAGAACGATGTCGTTCCAATCCTGCAGTGTGTAAGCACTCAGGACCGGCAGTGTCCATAGAGCTCTTGGGTGGGTGCAGAGTCATGATCTTTTCAGCTGATGGTTATTAGAGATGCTCAGGCTCAGTTCCTCGAGAACCGAACAGACCCGAACTTAGGTGATCCGAGTACCGTGCCGAGCCGTCTCGGTACTGTCGCGCGCCCTCGGAATTGAAAATGAGGCAAAACGTCATCCTTACGTCGTCGGATCTCAGATCTCGGGATTTTTGGATTCCTTTTTAAGATCCAACATAACGGTGGGTGGGAGGGAGGGCAGTCCCAAGGACAAATCCATCTTACACCATTTTTATTTTCTGCCACTGCCGTGTGTCTGTGTCATTGCTCTGTCGCTTACCATCCAGCCAGGTTGCTGCAGTATTTGTCCGAAACTGTATGAAAATAATATTGTGATCTGTGAGGTGGTCAAAATTTACTGCAAATGACTTGGAATTAGTGTTATTGAGGTTAATAATAATGTAGGAACAAAAAAAGAGCAAAAATATGTGATTTTAGCATATTTTAGGATTTTTTCTAAAAAATGCAAAACCAAAACACATGAGGGTGGTTTTGCCAAAACCAAATCCAAAACACGAAGCTAATCCATATCCAAAACCAAAACCAGTTCACGGGGGTCAGTGAGCATCTCTAACGGTTATAATAGATGAAGAGCACAGATCTGAAGGTAAATAATGTAAACTGTGTATAGTGTGTACACAGGAATCGGCTGCTGATCAGGACTTTGTTTTTTTTATCAGTTGTTGGTAAAATCGTTAAAGATGTCACTTTAGGAGTAATTTTCTGTAGTGTGTCCCCAGCCTTAGCCCATCACGAGATAGCCCGGTCTGAAATTGTTATAGAGATCTTCACCATGATACCTATAATACCTGCACCATCTAACTGATCTATCTTATTTTAAAAAAAATGTGATATTCTCTTAGACATCACAGAGTACAATTCACAAAAATCGGTGCTATGGAAAAAAACGCTGTTACCTGTAGTCACCATAAAGATATTTGCTATTTATTTTTCTGAACTGTACAAGAAAAACTAGAGAACTCGGATCAGTTGCCCTATAAACAATACCTTTTTAGTTTGTAACAGTTTTCATAACACTCTTCTAATGACCTTCTAAAAAAAAAAAATATGCATGTTTTTAATTCATGACAATATTATTTAAAGAGAGAATACAGAAAACAATGCAGCGAAGACTCTGCTATAGACTCTGTCACAGACAATGGGAGAACTCTTGGCAGAGAATGTTTCAGGCAGCGCTGAGACAGTGAACACTGGATCATTATTGGCAGCTGACATTTATCCGGAGAAGAACGATCCTATTTACACTCTAGACTATAAAAGGGGAAAGAGCAGTTCAGGAACACTCAGATGGTTCACGAATAATAAAGAAAGACATTTAGGTCAATGACTGCGGATAATGAGGAATTATGATCACCTGGATTGCAAAGAACTGAACTAAACAGGTAAGTTACAATGTGTTATTTTATAAAACAATAATAAAAAAAGAGAAAAAACACTTTTTACAGGAAAACAGGAAACGTTTTAATAAACAGATGTCTAAGATATAATAAAACCTCATATTAAGTTATTTTGTTTACTATAAACGCAAATGAATATAAAGATTAATAATAAAAGGAGAATAGCAAGGTAATTTACTATTTAATTTATGTTTTTATTTACACTTAATGTATGTGCAATATTTTATTTATTAGATATTTTTGATGTTTTTTTGCATATACAATATGACTTTAATACAGTTATAGAAAATCTAGGTGCACCTTTATATTCATAAACAGGTTCCAATTTTATGTAAAATTCAGGGTGAGTTTTGATGCTTTTTTATGTTACCCCAGGATAAAAATTTGTTTAGGAAGTTATGTCCGATTGCTAATTGTTAAACAGTTTTTTTTCATTCATTTTTGTTAAATGAATGAAAAAAATTTTTTTCATTCATATTAAAAAGCCAAATTTCACTGATAAATCTAGTAATTAAACACATTTTTCAGCAGCATTTCTTACAGGGAGAAAAACAAGGGATGGAGATATTCAAATTTACAATCCTTCATCTCTGAGACCTCAGAAGTCCCTCGTCATCATCACGTGGTGCTTTGTTGCTAAAATATTTATTTGTAAATCCACTCGGAAGAAATGGTGCTTTTTACTCTAAATTTGTTAGCCATTTTGATTGCAAGCTCTGCAGGAAAGTGCATTCCCAATAAAGCAGGTGAGTGTCCTGCTGTCCTGGAAGATTACAGTGTGTCTGAAGATTAATGACCTCGTTTAGAGTCGGTCGTAATTTACACTGAAATCATTAGTATAAACTGCATCTCGTAATTTGCACAGTACTTGGAGTGGCACAGATCTTTAGATCCGTGCGACTTAGAATTCTGTGCAAATTGCACAAACAAACCTCTTTATCTGCCTTATGGGCTGGCGTGTAAGTGTATCATGCACAGCGTCCTGTAAAACAGATAATTAAGTAAATAAAAATGTAAAAAAATAAATAAAAATTGTTCTTTCCCCCTCAAACAGCACAAGGGTTGGTTATGCTGTTTGGGAGGGGGTGCACACTTTTTTTTTTTAAATTTAATTATTTTTTACTTTGTGTTTTAATACATCAAGGTCTCTTGCACCAGCTGAAAGCACCCACAGAAGATCCGTCTCCTAGAGACTTATTTGCAGCTGCTTTCAACTCAAAATTATAGGGCAGCACGGTGGCTCAGTGGTTAGCACTTCAGCCTGACAGCTCTGGGGTCATGAGTTCAATTCCCGACCATGGCCTTATCTGTGTGGAGTTTGTATGTTCTCCCCGTGTTTGCGTGGGTTTCCTCCGGGTGCTCCGGTTTCCTCCCACACTCCAAAAACATACTGGTAGGTTAATTGGCTGCTAACAAATTGACCCTAGTCTGTGTATGTGTGTTAGGGAATTTAGACTGTAAGCTCCAATGGGGCAGGGACTGATGTGAGTGAGTTCTCTGTACAGCACTGCAGAATCAGTGGCGCTATATAAATAGATGATGATGATGATATATGTAAAGAGTGTGAATGCCTTTACATTGCTCGGCTCGCCCACTACCTCCCCTGTTCCACCCCTCTAAGTGCAGAGAGGGGCAAACGTGGAGATCCGCCTCAGTCTGACTGCAAACTGAGACAGATCTTTGGCCAAAAGTGCCTTTTGCGCTCAACAAAAGAACTTGCGTCTGACTCTAAATCAGGCCCTAAATGTAAAATTATTATAGAATTGTCATATTTTTGTTCCTTTTTCTGTTCCATATCTCTGCAGTGCTTATGTGCCTCTGCTAAATCATCTAGATTTATGCATCATTAAACTCTTCATTAGGAATAGTTTACATATGAGTCAATAATCCGTAGTGTTTGCATTTAACTTAAAATAATCACCAGTACTTTCGTTTATTGGTAGTTTATTTAGTTTATTGATAGTATAAAGAAGTAGAGTAGGACAAAATATTTTATTTGAAACATTGGATATGAAAGAAACTTTAAATAAGCTAAGAAATTGATTTTTTGCTGCTAAAGAACTCCCAATATTTCTTTTTTAGCTCATAACTCTCAGTTATATTACAGATAATTAGATGATATGCAAATTATTATTATTGTACATTGTTACTGACTTTTGGTAGAAAAATAACAACGTTTTAAAATTGTCTTCAATCTACTAGATGAGTTTTCATAGATATTCTGATTTCTCCTGCCTGTCGCTTTTGCTATAAGAGGTAACTTAATTGGTAACTTTATAGGGACTTTGCTGAAATCGTGGGTAAATCAATCATTAGTCAAGTTATGCTTCTGTCTACATTATATGGTAGAAAAATGATTAACAATGTTAGCAGATTACCTTATTATCTTAAGGGGACATGAATATATAATAAATCATTTTGTACGTAAATATCCTTAAAGTCTTTGCAACTGGATACTAACAATTGCAAACAATTAAAATAAATATTTGCATACAGTTATTGCCAGCAACTTAAATGTTAACTATTTTAGAATTTAAGTTAATTAAATTATAATATTGCTGTTAATTCTAATATTGTTGTTTTGTTTGTCTCTCAGATGTGATTATAGTTCACTGTTATCCCAAATCTATTGTGGCGAAAATTCCTGAGTGTCCTTATGGATGGGAGATTAACCAGTTGGCCCTGGGAGGGGTGTGTTATAATGGGGTGATCGAGTCCGGATATTACCAGTTCATTATTCCTGATTTGAACCCAAGGAATAAGTCCTATTGCGGTACACAGTCCGAGGTAAGTACATGGGCACAAAGTCTATGAGACCGTACTTTTCTTCTTGAGATAATGTGTTATTTGAAAGGAAAAGTATTTACAGAAAGGACTGCTTTCGTATAAATTGTAATTTCATCTAAAAATTATATTGTCTAATTAAAATCATTATGATCGGTGGTACTACAACTTCCAAGAATAACCCTGTTTTAACGGGAACTTCTGCCTGAAATTTCCTGCTTAAAACCAAAAACACACTGTTGCTGCCATTTGACAGACAGCTTCTTAATGATCAATACTTTGTGGCAACATCTATAATCATGGAAGCAAACTGTGGACTGTACTGATTGGGCCTGAGTCATGTTTGGACGTAACTTGCATGTAAGTTGCTTTTTACAAAAGAGCGCGGAACTTGTTCATGGTTCCGGCCATATTCAAATGCAAACGGATCTCAAGATCCATTTCCATTTGAATCTGAGTGTAAGTACGGTTATGTTTATGCCTAAACGTTACAGCACTTCCCTAGCGTACATGACCTACGGTCATCCCATCCTTCCCTCCCCTGTTCTGCCTATCATCTCATAGGCAGTCGTTAGTGTTATTTGCAATCAGACATGATTTCCTTGCAATAATGTTCATTGGTGTAAGGTCCGCAAGAAGCGATAAGCAAGTAGACCAACGTCCGATCATGAATCAGACTGATTATTTCTATGGTTGCAGCGAATACTAAGGCACCAACCTTGCAATCATTTTAATTACACAGTTTTAAGGAGAAATCCTTGTGGAAGTATTGAGGGTTGTTCCAGTAAGTTGTAATGACCAGTCTAATGATGATAATTATGGAAAATCATGTTTGAGTAGAATAACCCTTTAATTATTCTACAAGATAAAACAAATAAACCATATGACATTATAGGTGAACTGTCAAGAAGAATACTATTCATATAATCTGATGCAAAAGCCCCTCTACAGGTCAAACTGTTAGGAAAAATAGTAACATTCTTGCATTGCTTTATAAACACAGTAGTGCTAATGTTTTAATATTGTTTAAGACTGAAGAGTAGCACAGGACTAAATACAACAAAGAAAGTCTGAGACAGGTAAATTTTTATCTGCCTCCATTCATAATTAAGTGTAAAGTAACAATGAATCAATTCAGTTCTGCAGTAAGTAATGGAATACAGCACATGGAATAAGTTTCTACCTTCAAACACTTATTGGTGGGCTGTTCACACACATTTTAGATAGACATATTTCAAATGTTTGTTACTTAGACAAAATATTATGTATACCTAGTAATGTATCTGTGCTTCCTGTTGGTTTGCAATTTAATACAACAAATGTCTTCTTTGAATAGGTTTTCGCTTAAATACTAGTGAATTGAAAAATAAACGTTGGGTGAACTGACATTTGTTGTTTATTATGTTATTTTTCTAAATTAAAATTATGTTATTTATCCAATTTTATTTATTTTATTATTTCCACACACACTCTGGCAGGCTATGTAACACGGGAGATTGTACTGTTTATTGCATTGTTTCTTTAAAATGTAATTATGTGTTATACAGCAGGGTAAGAGCAAAATCTTAACTTTCTAAAATGGCAAAACACTAAAAGGCATAAAAATAATTCATTCTTGGTTGTCAAAATGAGAAAAGCATTTTGTTTTTTTAATGTAGACAATACAAAAATGCAAATATATAAAAAGCATTTACGTTTTACCAGAACTATAGTTGTAGGATACAGTTACCAGGCCAGTGGATTACTGAGTAAATTACAATATGTATTTTATCTTTATATTCTTATTCACTACATAGTGATTTTCTATATTTTTTACTTTCTAAATAAGCATTACAATAAAATGTTTCTTTCATTTTCTCATATCATAATTCATTTAGACCTGATAATGAACTGTATTTTTTATTTTCCATAAACCGGTATTGAGAATAAGAAATACAAAGCATTAAACTACTCAGATCTACAGTATTTATATGGGTGTTAGTATGTTTATTTTTACTATAAAATCATATTCTTACAGTGATAGATTATTATGTGAAATCCTCTTATTAAGGATGATATTTTGTCACAATATTTAAATATCTTTGACATTTATGTGTATTTTCTGCCGCTACATATTATATGTGGTATAAATATAACATTTGCCATAGAAGGGGGAACAAAGTCGGATTTCTATTCAACATTTGAATGTGTTAATAATTGTTGGATCGGGGGTAGTCACTAACGCGACTACCACTACACTGACAAGGACTTACCCGACTTCAGAAGGCAGAAGGTGGCAATGACGAAAAGATGTTATCAGCGAAGCTTTGAACTCATTACTTGCCAGAACCGCGATGAATGCACAAGCCGGCGCACAGAAAGTCATGTGACTTTCTGGGACTGTACTATTATTAGGGGTGTGAAATGAGTAATGCAGGGAGCCTACAAATGTACAAAGTAGAAGGGTTGCTGGAAAATATTTTACATTCCGCGGCTCCCTGCATTACTCATTTAAGACCCCTAATAATAGTACAGTCCCAGAGAGTCACATGACTTTCTGTATGCCGCTTGTGTATTCATCGCGATGCTGGAATTTACTGATTTCAAAGCTTCGCTGTTACCATCTTTTCGTCATTGCCACCTTCTGCCTTCTGAAGTCGGGTAAGTCCTTGTCGGTCTACTCGTAGTTGGGGACACGTACCCAACCCACTGTACATTAAGGGCGTGCCAAGCTCCTGCGCACGCATCACCTCAGATTCAAGCTTTGGGCATCTCTCAGGTACGTGTTATACTGGCGTATCACTTGCACCAGCTACAGGTCAGGTGTAAGTGCTGATTACTAGTGATGACGGCTGTGTATACAGCTAGAACATGTGTCTGTAATCAGGGGCAACTGTAACAATGTATTTTATGTACATTCATAACAATCTAATAAACCTATTTCATGGAAAAAGTTTTTTAATGTTTTGTCATTGATAACAGTTGACATTAATCAAACTTTTCTTTTCTGTGCGTTCTTTTGTGACTTTATATTCCACATATGTATTGGACTTATCCTGCAGTGTCTGTTAGAGCAGAGCGGCCCTAGACCCGCATTCATCAACAAACATATCTTCACATCAGCTCCTTGATGATTTTGGGCTTACGTATACTCGATTTACGTGCGTTTTAAAAACTAACGCACATTGCGCTCAGTATTAGTCCATTGATGAATCAGACCCATGAAGTATGAATAAAACAGATGATATGCCCACTGAGCCAGGTAAAAAAGACTTATGTCCTGTCAAAGCTGCTAGATTGAATATACCAGGTGATCAAAACTTGTATTAGGTATAAAGATAGAAATGATATTCCAGCGCTATTAGACAGTAAAAGTAAATGAGGTATGATCTGTATAGAAACAATGCTCTTTGTAAAATGAAATAGATTTTACTAAATATGTAATCTCACTAAATGATAACGAAAACAATTCAAGAAACATATTAGTCCGTACATCAAATGTAAATAATTCACAAATAGGTTGACAAAAAAAATAGAGTAAAATCTCATAAACCACTAATAGGTCTTAAATGGTAGTGTCCCAGAGTACGGGAAAAAATGTTCCAAACATGAGACAAAAGATATGAGGATATGAGGCGCAAAACGCCCAGAGTACTTGTGATAATCCCCGTATGAGGTGTTCCGGAGGAAAGGTGGCTGGTCTTTGGTGTGTGCCGTCAGCTGAAAAAACTTCCTCTACGATCGAGTGTGGGCGTTTCATGTATCCTGTCCGCGTTATGTCCTGACCGGTTTCGTCACTTCTGTGACTTTTTCAAGGGATGTGTCATAAGTATTATTATTATTATTATTATTATTATTATTATCATTTATTTGTTGGGCTTGATTACTATTTTATAGTGGCATTATGTACATTTCGTTGCTGGGATTGTTTGCAGTCTCCATATTCTAATGCTTTGTATATAGATATATATGGTGAAGGCATCGCCGTGGACTCTGCCCATAAAATGGTACAAAACATTGGACAATGCCAATAACAATCAGCTGTGAGAGAATGATGTTTTTGACCGTTTTCACGATTACCACCATTCCGACACAGAGGAGTCCTACATTTTAACTTTGAATCTGTGAAAAAACTATTGAAATATAAGCAGACTTACCTCCATACCGACGCCATAGATCTTTGATCGCAGCAGGATGGTGACCGCAAGTGAGTCCGACTACTGAGGTGTCCATAGACCTTGACGTCATTGCGACCTCTATCACTTTTAATTTAAAGTGGCAATGTCAAGTTAAGTGTTTAAACACTTAACCTGCGGGGTCCTGGCATTAAAAGTGATAGAGGTCGCAATGACGTCAGTCTAGTGACGGACACCTCAGTAGTCGGACTCACTTGCAGTCAGCATCCTGCTGTCGATCGGAGATCTACGGCGTCGGTATGGAGGTAAGTCTACTTATATTTCAATCGTTTTTTCACAGATTCAGAGTTTAAGTTTAGGATTCCTCTGTGTCGGAATTTACCACAATGTAAAATCGAACCCAACACTAATATTTTGATAACCTATAAAATATTGTGACATAGGGCTAGATGGATGGAAATTACATATATATAAAACTGATTTAAAGAAATCAAACACTGAATTCTAAACAATAACCCTAATAATAAACCAGTACAATGGATATATAAAACCACAAATGTATTTAAATATCTGCACAGTATATGTCCCATAATTTTTATTGGAAACGTAATAATAATATTCATCCAGGTCTCTACTAAGTTCATATGTATTGACTTCTAAAAGAAAAAATGGTAATTCTCATCAAGAATAGGGAGGTGGTGAATAAAGTTTCTCAACCTTATGTATAAATGTTATTGAATTGTATTAATGGTCTCCATTGGATATGAACATCAGAAGGACAATGGGTAAGAGGGTTGGTTAAGAGCCCCTTTGTCTCCTGTCACCTACAGTACCAGGTATTCCCCTGTCCTATTGTTTTTGTTTAATGAGATTACTTATTTAGTAAAGTCTATTCCATAAAGTATGAACCTTGTGTTAGTCAAATCTTATCTGTGACCGAAGTACATTACAATGCATGAAATCTGTTCATCAAATACATTGCAAAACACAATAAAAAGGGAATAATTTTGCTTTTTTTTTTCCAGTTCAAGAACCCAATCTACCATTTTTACAACTCAATAGTTTCCAACGACAGCACCCTGATCGTCAAAAGCCAGCCAGTGAACTATTCCTTCACCTGCACCTACCAGTCCAACTACCTGGTCAGCCACGCTGCCTTTGACCAAAGGTAGGTCTGCTCCCCAGCTGTCGACGCGTTTCGAGGAAGAATCACCCAACGCATCTTCCGCTGATGTATGTTTTAGTCTTACATATTTTTTTCCTTCTTCTAGAGTAGCCACAGTTCACGTGAAGAATGGGAGCTCGGGATCATTTGAAAGTCAACTCTCTCTCAATTTCTACGCTGTGAGTCTTTCAAAGCTCCCCCATCTTCTGTTTTTCCTATCAGAGCCAAAGTAGAAAAGACATTCTCATGTGAATTTCCTATCGAACTGCGGTTAAACCAAATCAACGTAATCCCGTATTATGAAATGAGAGGCGAGTGGTTAGCTAAGCCCCTCTGTCCTGATATTTATTTATGTAGAGACTGGTTTGCTCTAATTAGAGCTCATCAGTGTTGGATGCAATTTTCTGAACAGCTTATGGAATACTATATTTTCAGCCTAGACTTATGCTAATTTTTAATCTTGTGCATGGGGACAACATGGAAATAACCAATTCCTGGTGACACAACAGACTTCTGAAAAATGCCAGTATTAGTACTAGTCCATTAATTCCTGAAATTAACTTAGCTGCCAATAATTATCTAAACCACATGGGGGAATTGATACAACATGGTTCCAAACACTTGGCTAGGATCTGTGTTTAAATTGGTCACACATATGGAGATCCAGCTTAACTATTGGATCACTTTGGACCAATCAGTGTGGCCCATTAATGACTTCACAGTCACAGATCTGTAAAATACATTTACCAGTATACCTGGCTGGACTTTGGTCTGAATTGATGTTGTTTCGACCTCACAGGCTGATCGACATCTGGGGAAACAGGCGAACAGCCCAATATGATCCTGTGATAGACCATAGTGATATTTTCATTATCACATTTCTATAAACTTACTTGTATTTTTTATCTGACCCACTGAAAAAGTTATCCAAAACATGTAAAACTTTAAGCTACTCCCCTGAGGTAATATGCAAATAATCCACTCCTCTTAAAGAGAGTAGACTTCTGGGTAATGCCAAATACATGGTGGCTCTATGAGCCGTAACTTAAAATGTTAGCGCATGGGGTGCGAATGAAAAATACCGCCAACTAGGCCTCAATTTTTTACCAAATGAAACTAAAATATTCATAAATAAAGACCTTAGCTGACATAAATTATATATTGCCCAGAAGTCTGTTCTATTTAATAGGAATAGCTTATCTGCATCCTATTACCCAGTATAATATAGTATAATATACCTAAGTGTATTTACAAAATAAAGAAAGAAAACTCATTAGAATTAAAAAAAGAAGGAAAAATGTAATATCTAATATATCAGATGCAACATAAGTCTATGACTAGTATCTACCACTAGTAACAACAAACTGCACGGTCATGTATGTGGCTGTATGTATGAAGTTAAAGTAAAATATGCGATCATATAAACTAGCGGAAAAATTCAAAGACTGATGAAAAAAGTCGGAGATCGGATAATATCTCTAATTCTTTAAGACAGCAGTTACCCGTTGTTTTGTTTACAATTACAATTGTTGATCAATATCTCTAATCTCTTTAATTGCTAAACATTCAGTGGTGAATATTCTATAACAGTGGAGGAATCCGAAAATGTTCTTTCATATATCTTTGATGGAATAATTACACATTTTGACACCACAGTCTATTAATACATATTTTATTCATTTTAAATTTTTAGCATATTTTAAAATTAATTTGGTTGTGCAATCAATTATATATTAATGTTTTAACTCTCAGCATCAAATCTGTACTTTTGGGTGATGTTTTGTGCTTGATTTTTTGGGAAAGAATGCAAAGTTTACCACCCAAAAGGAAGCTCCATTTGTGGTGGAGACATCGGACATTGGATCAGATTTATTCGCTGGAGTCGAAGCGAAAGGACTTAGCAGCAGGTA
Organism: Mixophyes fleayi; assembly: GCF_038048845.1. Classification (NCBI taxonomy): domain Eukaryota; kingdom Metazoa; phylum Chordata; class Amphibia; order Anura; family Limnodynastidae; genus Mixophyes; species Mixophyes fleayi. The sequence continues at coordinate 5,720,974 of NC_134407.1, read as the reverse complement.
AAACATTATAACTAAACTTCTCCCCCTAATGTGTATCGTGTATGATCCTATATCTATCACCGTGTCAGTGCATCGTCATATATATATATCTATTGTATCTCTAGTACTGTGTCAGTGCATCGTCATATATATATATCCTATCTCTAGTACTGTGTCACTGCATCGTCATATATATTTATTGTATCTCTATCACTGTGTCAGTGCATTGTCATATATATTTATCCTATCTCTATCATCGTGTCAGTGCATCGTCATATATATATATTGTATCTCTAGTACTGTGTCAGTGCATTGTCATATATATTTATCCCATCTCTATCATCGTGTCAGTGCATCGTCATATATATTTATCCCATCTCTATCATCGTGTCAGTGCATCATCATATATATTTATCCCATCTCTATCATCGTGTCAGTGCATCGTCATATATATATATCCCATCTCTATCATCGTGTCAGTGCATCATCATATATATTTATTGTATCTCTTGTACTGTGTCAGTGCATCGTCATATATATTTATTGTATCTCTTGTACTGTGTCAGTGCATCGTCATATATATTTATTGTATCTCTTGTACTGTGTCAGTGCATCGTCATATATATATATATATATATATATATATATCCCATCTCTAGTACTGTGTCAGTGCATCGTCATATATATATATATTGTATCTCTATCATCGTGTCAGTGCATCGTCATATATATATATATATTGTATCTCTATCATCGTGTCAGTGCATCGTCATATATATATATTGTATCTCTATCATCGTGTCAGTGCATCGTCATATATATATATATTGTATCTCTATCATCGTGTCAGTACATCATCATATATATTTATTGTATCTCTAGTACTGTGTCAGTGCATCGTCATATATATTTATTGTATCTCTGGTACTGTGTCAGTGCATCGTCATATATATTTATCCCATCTCTAGCACTGTATCAATGCATCGTCATATATATTTATCGTATCTCTAGCACTGTGTCAGAGCATCGTCATATATATTTATAGTATCTCTAGCACTGTGTCAGTGCATCGTCATATATTACAGAGGACTGCATTGTGTATTTAAATGTAAATGTGTCTGGATTGTGATCTCTCCTGTTTAAACAAACTCTGCTGTATAGCAACAGAACAATACCTGTCTCTAATTAAATCAGGAGTGACTCATCTGCTATCCCTTTGTCTGTATGTTTACCTGTGAAAAGGTAAACACAGAGAAGGACCAATTAGGCAGGTCCTTAAACTCCTAAGGAGGTAATGTTTGCCTTTAAAAACCAGCTCCAGAGAACAGCAAACTGGCATTCACTACCCAGTGATAGCTGAAGTCAGGCTGGTGTTGAGATATAGATATCTGCCCCTGACAGGAAAGGGACATTTGGTCACTGGAGTATTGATGTTGCCCTGACTGTAGTGTTATTTGTTACAAATTATTATTTAAATATGTTTATTGCTGTTTTGTGCTACCATTTTGTTAAATAAACTTATTTGAATTATTTTGGATATTTGCCTGGATGATTTTGAACCTTGGGTAGGTACCGGGTAGGCCAACTGTGCGGTGCAGAAGGTTATGTTAAACCCGGTATCCTCACAATTTTTATGTTATCTCTAGCACTTTGTCACTGCATCAATATATATATTTATCCCATCACTAGTACTGTGTCAGTGCATCGTCATGTATTTTTATCCTATCTGTAGCACTGTGTCAGAGCATAGTCATATATATTTATCGTTTCCCTAGTACTGTGTCAGTGCATCATCATATGTATTTATACCATCTCTAGCTCTGTGTCAGTGTATCGTCCTTTATATTTATCCTATCTCTAGTACTGAGTCAGTGCATCGTCATGTATATTTATCCTACCTCTAGCACTGTGTCAGTGCACCATCATATATATTTATATCCCATCTCTAGTACTGTGTCAGTGCATCGTCATATATATTTATCGTATCTCTAGCACTGTGTCAGTGCATCATCATATATATTTATCGTATCTCTAGCACTGTGTCAGTGCATCATCATATATGTTTATCGTATCTTTTCTACTGTGTCAGTGCATCGTCATATATATTTATCCTATCTCTAGCACTGTGTCAGTGCATCATCATATATATTTATCCCATCTCTAGTACTGTGTCAGTGCATCGTCATATATATTTATCGTATCTCTAGTACTGTGTCAGTACATCGTCATATATATTTATCGTATCTCTAGCACTGTGTCAGTGCATCATCATATATATTTATCGTATCTCTAGTACTGTGTCAGTGCTTCGTCAAATATATTTATCCTATCTCTAGCACTGTTTCAGTGCATCATCATATATATTTATATCCCATCTCTAGTACTGTGTCAGTGCATCGTCATATATATTTATCGTATCTCTAGCACTGTGTCAGTGCATCATCATATATATTTATCGTATCTCTAGCACTGTGTCAGTGCATCATCATATATGTTTATCGTATCTCTTGTACTGTGTCAGTGCATCGTCATATATATTTATCCTATCTCTAGCACTGTGTCAGTGCATCATCATATATATTTATCCCATCTCTAGTACTGTGTCAGTGCATCGTCATATATATTTATCGTATCTCTAGTAATGTGTCAGTACATCGTCATATATATTTATCGTATCTCTAGCACTGTGTCAGTGCATCATCACATATATTTATCGTATCTCTAGTACTGTGTCAGTGCTTCGTCATATATATTTATCCTATCTCTAGCACTGTTTCAGTGCATCATCATATATATTTATCGTATCTCTAGTACTGTGTCAGTGCATCGTCATATATATTTATTGTATCTCTAGTACTGTGTCAGTGCATCGTCATATGTATTTATCCCATCTCTAGCACTGTGTCAGTGCAACGTCATATATATTTATCGTATCTCTTTTACTGTGTCAATGCATCGTCATATATATTTATACTATCCCTAGCACTGTGTCAGTGCATCATCATGTATATTTATCGTATTTCTTGTACTGTGTCAGTGCATCATCATATATGTTTATCGTATCTCTTGTACTGTGTCAGTGCATCGTCATATATATTTATCCCATCTCTAGCACTGTGTCAGTGCAACGTCATATATATTTATCGTATCTCTTTTACTGTGTCAATGCATCGTCATATATATTTATACTATCTCTAGCACTGTGTCAGTGCATCATCATATATATTTATCGTATCTCTAGCACTGTGTCAGTGCATCGTCATATATATTTATCCCATCTCTAGCACTGTGTCAGTGCATCATCATATATGTTTATCGTATCTCTTGTACTGTGTCAGTGCATCGTCATATATATTTATCCTATCTCTAGCACTGTGTCAGTGCATCATCATATATATTTATCCCATCTCTAGTACTGTGTCAGTGCATCGTCATATATATTTATCGTATCTCTAGTACTGTGTCAGTACATCGTCATATATATTTATCGTATCTCTAGCACTGTGTCAGTGCATCATCATATATATTTATCGTATCTCTAGTACTGTGTCAGTGCATCGTCATATATATTTATCCCATCTCTAGTACTGTGTCAGTGCATCGTCATATATATTTATCGTATCTCTAGCACTGTGTCAGTGCATCATCATATATATTTATCGTATCTCTTGTACTGTGTCAGTGCATCGTCATATATATTTATCCCATCTCTAGCACTGTGTCAGTGCATCATCATATATATTTATCGTATCTCTAGTAGTGTGTCAATGCATCGTCATATATATTTATCCCATCTCTAGTACTGTGTCAGTGCATCGTCATATATATTTATCGTATCTCTAGCACTGTGTCAGTACATCGTCATATATATTTATCGTATCTCTAGCACTGTGTCAGTGCAACGTCATATATATTTATCGTATCTCTTTTACTGTGTCAATGCATCGTCATATATATTTATACTATCTCTAGCACTGTGTCAGTGCATCGTCATATATATTTATCGTATCTCTTGTACTGTGTCAGTGCATCGTCATATATATTTATCGTATCTCTTGTACTGTGTCAGTGCATCATCATATATATTTATACTATCTCTAGCACTGTGTCAGTGCATCGTCATATATATTTATCGTATCTCTTGTACTGTGTCAGTGCATCATCATATATATTTATCGTATCTCTAGTACTGTGTCAGTGCAACGTCATATATATTTATCCTATCTCTAGCACTGTGTCAGTGCATCATCATATCTATTTATCCTATCTCTAGCACTGTGTCAGTGCATCATCATATATATTTATCCTATCTCTAGCACTGTGTCAGTGCATCATCATATCTATTTATCCTATCTCTAGTACTGTATCAGTGCATCGTTATATATATTGTGGGGAAACGAGGTATTAATATCGCCTCAACCTGTCTGCACCTCGTTTCTTACTAACTGTGGACTATAAAAACATATCATTTTTCTAGCCCTCTGGTTCCCCATATTTGTCAGTCACATTTAAGCTTGTATATATTCTATTTTGAAAGTAGTTAAAATGTATGCCGTATGGTTTGCTATCTTGCAGACTAGTCCATTGTGTCAGCCTAGGAAAAAGGATTATTGTCCACCAGTCCTGTATGAATGCACATCACACCAGGGGGTCGCTTGTCGTTGTTTAGCTGTGGGTCTGTGTGTGCTAGCATAGGGAAGGCCCACAGACAGAGCTCTATGTTTAATTACAGAGGACTGCATTGCGTATTTAAATGTAAATGTGTCTGGATTGTGATCTCTCCTGTTTAAACAAACTCTGCTGTATAGCAACAGAACAATATCTGTCCCTAATTAAATCAGGAGTGACTCATCTGCTATCCCTTTGTCTGTATGTTTACCTGTGAAAAGGTAAACACAGAAAAGGACCAATCAGGCAGGTCCTTAAACTCCTAAGGAGGTAATGTTTGCCTTTAAAAACCAGCTCCAGAGAACAGCAAACTGGCATTCACTACCCAGTGATAGCTGAAGTCAGGCTGGTGTTGAGATATAGATATTTGCCCCTGACAGGAAAGGGACATTTGGTCACTGGAGTATTGATGTTGCCCTGACTGTAGTGTTATTTGTTACAAATTATTATTTAAATATGTTTATTGCTGTTTTGTGCTACCATTTTGTTAAATAAACTTATTTGTATTATTTTGGATATTTGCCTGGATGATTTTGAACCTTGGGTAGGTACCGGGTAGGCCAGCTGTGCGGTGCAGAAGGTTACGTTAAACCCGGTATCCTCACAATATTTATGTTATCTCTAGCACTGTGTCACTGCATCAATATATATATTTATCCCATCACTAGTACTGTGTCAGTGCATCGTCATGTATATTTATAGTTTCCCTAGTACTGTGTCAGTGCATCATCATATGTATTTATCCCATCTCTAGCTCTGTGTCAGTGTTTCGTCCTTTATATTTATCCTATCTCTAGTACTGAATCAGTGCATCGTCAATATATTTATACTATCTCTAGTACTGTGTCAGTGCATCGCATATATATTTATCGAATCTCTAGCACTGTGTCAGTGCATCATCATATATATTTATCGTATCTCTAGTACTGTGTCAGTACATCGTCATATATATTTATCCTATCACTAGCACTGTGTCAGTGCATCGTCATATATGTTTATCGTATCCCCTGTACTGTGTCAGTGCATCATCATATATATTTATTCTATCTCTAGCACTGTGTCAGTGCATCGTCATATATATTTATCGTATCTCTAGCACTGTGTCAGTGCATCATCATGTATATTTATCGTATGTCTTGTACTTTATCAGTGCATCGTCATATATATTTATCGTTTCCCTAGTACTGTGTCAGTGCATCATCATATGTATTTATCCCATCTCTAGTACTGTGTCAGTGTATCGTCCTTTATATTTATCCTATCTCTAGTACTGAATCAGTGCATCGTCATATATATTTATCCTATCACTAGCACTGTGTCAGTGCATCGCATATATATTTATCGAATCTCTAGCACTGTGTCAGTACATCATCATATATATTTATCCCATCTCTAGTACTGTGTCAGTGCATCGTCATATATATTTATCCTATCTCTTGTACTGTGTCAGTGCATCGTCATATATATTTATCCTATCTCTTGTACTGTGTCAGTGCATCGTCATATATATTTATCCTATCTCTTGTACTGTGTCAGTGCATCGTCATATATATTTATCATATCTCTAGCACTGTGTCAGTGCATCATCATATATATTTATCCTATCTCTTGTACTGTGTCAGTGCATCATCATATATATTTATCCTATCACTAGCACTGTGTCAGTGCATCGTCATATATATTTATCGTATCTCTAGCACTGTGTCAGTGCATCATCATATATATTTATCCTATCTCTTGTACTGTGTCAGTGCATTGTCATGTATATTCATCGTATCTCTAGCACTGTGTCAGTGCATCATCATATATATTTATCGTATCTCTAGCACTGTGTCAGTGCATCATCATTTATATTTATCCTATCTCTTGTACTGTGTCAGTGCATTGTCATGTATATTCATCGTATCTCTAGCACTGTGTCAGTGCATCATCATATATATTTATCGTATCTCTAGCACTGTGTCAGTGCATCGTCATATATATTTATCGTATCTCTTGTACTGTGTCAGTGCATCATCATATATATTTATCGTATCTCTTGTACTGTGTCAGTGCATCATCATATATATTTATCCTATCTCTTGTACTGTGTCAGTGCATCGTCATATATATTTATCGTATCTCTTGTACTGTGTCAGTGCATCATCATATATATTTATCCTATCTCTTGTACTGTGTCAGTGCATTGTCATGTATATTCATCGTATCTCTAGTACTGTGTCAGTGCATCCTCATATATATTTATCCTATCTCTAGCACTGTGTCAGTGCATCATCATATATATTTATCGTATCTCTAGCACTGTGTCAGTACATCGTCATATATATTTATCATATCTCTAGTACTGTGTCAGTGCATCGTCATATATATTTATCGTATCTCTAGTACTGTGTCAGTGCATCGTCATATATATTTATCGTATCTCTAGTACTGTGTCAGTGCATCGTCATATATATTTATCGTATCTCTAGTACTGTGTCAGTGCATCGTCATATATATTTATCGTATCTCTAGTACTGTGTCAGTGCATCGTCATATATATTTATCATATCTCTAGTACTGTGTCAGTGCATCGTCATATATATTTATCGTATCTCTAGTACTGTGTCAGTGCATCGTCATATATATTTATCGTATCTCTAGTACTGTGTCAGTGCATCCTCATATATATTTATCGTATCTCTAGCACTGTGTCAGTGCATCATCATATATATTTATCGTATCTCTTGTACTGTGTCAGTGCATCATCATATATATTTATCGTATCTCTAGTACTGTGTCAGTGCATCATCATATATATTTATCCCATCTCTAGCACTGTGTCAGTACATCGTCATATATATTTATCATATCTCTAGTACTGTGTCAGTGCATCGTCATATATATTTATCCTATCTCTAGCACTGTGTCAGTGCATCGTCATATATATTTATCGTATCTCTAGCACTGTGTCAGTGCATCGTCATATATATTTATCCCATCTCTAGCACTGTGTCAGTACATCGTCATATATATTTATCATATCTCTAGTACTGTGTCAGTACATCGTCATATATATTTATCCTATCTCTAGTACTGTGTCAGTGCATCGTCATATATATTTATCCTATCTCTAGCACTGTGTCAGTGCATCATCATATATATTTATCGTATCTCTTGTACTGTGTCAGTGCATCGTCATATATATTTATCCTATCTCTAGTACTGTGTCAGTGCATCGTCATATATATTTATCCTATCTCTAGTACTGTGTCAGTGCATCGTCATATATATTTATCGTATCTCTAGCACTGTGTCAGTGCATCATCATATATATTTATCGTATCTCTTGTACTGTGTCAGTGCATCATCATATATATTTATCGTATCTCTAGTACTGTGTCAGTGCATCATCATATATATTTATCCCATCTCTAGCACTGTGTCAGTACATCGTCATATATATTTATCATATCTCTAGTACTGTGTCAGTGCATCGTCATATATATTTATCCTATCTCTAGCACTGTGTCAGTGCATCGTCATATATATTTATCATATCTCTAGTACTGTGTCAGTACATCGTCATATATATTTATCCTATCTCTAGCACTGTGTCAGTGCATCGTCATATATATTTATCCTATCTCTAGCACTGTGTCAGTGCATCGTCATATATATTTATCATATCTCTAGTACTGTGTCAGTACATCGTCATATATATTTATCCTATCTCTTGTACTGTGTCAGTGCATCATCATATATATTTATCATATCTCTAGTACTGTGTCAGTGCATCGTCATATATATTTATCGTATCTCTAGCACTGTGTCAGTACATCGTCATATATATTTATCCTATCTCTTGTACTGTGTCAGTGCATCATCATATATATTTATCGTATCTCTAGCACTGTGTCAGTGCATCGTCATATATATTTATCATATCTCTTGTACTGTGTCAGTGCATCGTCATATATATTTATCATATCTCTTGTACTGTGTCAGTGCATCGTCATATATATTTATCATATCTCTTGTACTGTGTCAGTGCATCGTCATATATATTTATCATATCTCTTGTACTGTGTCAGTGCATCATCATATATATTTATCGTATCTCTAGCACTGTGTCATTGCATCGTCATATATATTTATCGTATCTCTTGTACTGTGTCAGTGCATCATCATATATATTTATCATATCTCTTGTACTGTGTCAGTGCATCGTCATATATATTTATCATATCTCTTGTACTGTGTCAGTGCATCGTCATATATATTTATCATATCTCTTGTACTGTGTCAGTGCATCGTCATATATATTTATCATATCTCTTGTACTGTGTCAGTGCATCGTCATATATATTTATCATATCTCTTGTACTGTGTCAGTGCATCGTCATATATATTTATCCTATCTCTAGCACTGTGTCAGTGCATCATCATATATATTTATCGTATCTCTAGCACTGTGTCATTGCATCGTCATATATATTTATCGTATCTCTAGTACTGTGTCAGTGCATCGTCATATATATTTATCGTATCTCTAGCACTGTGTCAGTGCATCGTCATATATATTTATCATATCTCTTGTACTGTGTCAGTGCATCGTCATATATATTTATCCTATCTCTTGTACTGTGTCAGTGCATCATCATATATATTTATCATATCTCTAGCACTGCGTCAGTACATCATCATATATATTTATCATATCTCTTGTACTGTGTCAGTGCATCGTCATATATATTTATCCTATCTCTAGCACTGTGTCAGTGCATCATCATATATATTTATCGTATCTCTAGCACTGTGTCATTGCATCGTCATATATATTTATCGTATCTCTAGCACTGTGTCAGTGCATCATCATATATATTTATCCCATCTCTTGTACTGTGTCAGTGCATTGTCATGTATATTTATCCTATCTCTAGCACTGTGTCAGTGCATCGTCATATATATTTATCGTATCTCTAGCACTGTGTCATTGCATCGTCATATATATTTATCCTATCTCTAGCACTGTGTCAGTGCATCATCATATATATTTATCGTATCTCTAGCACTGTGTCAGTGCATCGTCATATATATTCATCGTATCTCTAGCACTGTGTCAGTGCATCGTCATATATATTTATCGTATCTCTAGCACTGTGTCATTGCATCGTCATATATATTTATCCTATCTCTAGCACTGTGTCAGTGCATCGTCATATATATTTATCGTATCTCTATTACTGTGTCAGTGCATCGTCATATATATTTATCATATCTCTTGTACTGTGTCAGTGCATCGTCATATATATTCATCGTATCTCTAGTACTGTGTCAGTGCAACGTCATATATATTTATCGTATCTCTATTACTGTGTCAGTGCATCGTCATATATATTTATCCTTAGAGCAAAAACGCTCAAAGTTAGTGGTCCCTGAATAGGTTTCTCCCCACGGCTGTAATGTACTTTTAGCATTAGCTCAGTAGATAAGAACCCACCATTATTTGGTGAACAAGTCACAGTATATAGTAAATGGATATGGTTTATGGTTTACTTATCCTCTCTTCTAGCCGTCATAAGTAGGGGGAAAGATCAGGAAGATGGTCCCAGAAAATATCCAGTGATAGAGCTTATCATCCTCTCAAGTTGAACTAGAACGTGGATAAGATGACGAACACGGGGTTAGAATCAGACTCTAATCTCAGCTGATAAGTAGATGGTCCATCTATTCTAATTCAACTAATGATAATCTTGATACCTGCACTGTTTACTTTATACTGAAAGGCTGTGGTCACTTGATCTCAATCATCCAATAGGAATCAAGCGGTGGTCATGTGATCTCAATCGTCCAATATTAATCACGCGGCGGTCATGTGATCTCCGTCAACCAATTATAGAAAGGTCCTTTCTATATGTATAACCTTTCTATAATCGCCTTATAAATAAATAATAATAAATATTGTGTTATTATGTTTCCAGAAGGAACACAACTGGACACATATTGGTGTAAGTCAATGACAAATTGTGAATGAACCAGCATTACATTATAACTTCTCCTGAATTTGTGTTTTTAGGTTCAAGGTGGTGTTAAACTATTGCTGGGCGACTCCATCTCCTGATTACGCCTATCATATTCAGTGGCAACTCATCAGTAAAGGGTAAGATCTCTGATCTCTGATGCAATCCAGATTTATTCAGGCTGCAAACACAGCAATATTGGCAGTTTTGGGGGGAGCGGAGACCACCATATTTGCTTAATAATGCTCAAGTGGAGCATTAATAATCTTATCAGACAGTTCATAAAATTTGTTCAGACGACCACATCACCTGAGCGGAAACAATGGGGCCTCAGTGATATGGTTGTTCCGCTCTATTATCAGTCGTCAGGAGATGTCATTGGTGCGCAAGACTAAAATTAGCCTTTGATCTTCTGGTTCTTCGAATATGCAAAATGAACACATTGATGTGCGGGTGGGCAGCTTTCTGATCAGGGGGTCAGGGAACTTTTTTACCTTTTACCCCCAAATATATTTAGATACGCCAACATTACCCCCTTGAATTGAAAGGAAGAAAATCATATATTAATTATTGAAATTCAAAATGTTATTGAATCTATTCAAGATTTCTTTGAAAGCTTCAGCTTTAAAACTTCAGGTTTTGGAGAAATAATGTTGCTTCATTTTTGATACGAGAACATCAATATTGGGGCATTTTGATGTCAGAGCAATTTGGATACAGTCTCCATTGTCCAATCGATTTCTCTGCTTTGTTTTTAAGTTCGTTAGAGTGGAAAATCCTTGTTTGCAAAGGTAGGTTTTTGCAAAAGGCAGCAACTTTTTGGCTGCCTCCTCATGTGCAATTTTGATGCCTTTGCAGCTGTTGACAAAAATATGACAGATCTGCATTGTTTTCAAATGCAATACGTGCTTCATTATTGCACTGAAGCTCAAAGAGTGCCTCTGCCAACCCTTGAGGCTCTTCTGGTACAACAGCAATTTCACATTTAAAGGGGTCTACAATCCAACTGACAGCATGTGAATCTGCAGCATTACCCCAGGAATTTCATTTTTACCCTATTTGGGGTAATTTACCCCTGTTCCCTGACCACTGTTTTAAACCTTATTGGGTTGCAAACCACACTGGACTTCCTATACAAAGCACACTGAACCTCCTATATAAAGCACACTGGACTTCTTATATAAAGCACACTGGACTACACACTGGAAATCTGTTTGGTGAGCCTAGATGGTCCACCCAGCTAACTTCATGGTACACAGCCTACTCTCTGCTCTTGGAAGATGGTTTTGCAGACTATAAGTACAATTATGTGCTCAGAGGTTTTTGTGGCTGGAAAATGCTTGTGCAACTTCACCAAAGCAATGACTCCCCTAAAACTGTGTCCTCTGCTCCCCTTCTTTCTGATTCTAATAATCTCATTTTGCAAAATGAAATCTCATGTATTTTTTTCAACCTCATCAACTATCTTTGGTCCAAAAAACTTTGGGCACGGGTGCACATACACCAAACTTAGACAGCTGCTTCTTCTGCGTCAACTCTTGTTTCTCCGAAAATGCTGCCATTTTGACCCACAAATTCCTGCACCTTGGAGAAAATGCATGTGCGCCGGCACTAATAGACATCACCAAGAGGATGCAGTGCTGCACTGCAGCCGTATTGTACGCTATTAATGACCTTCTGTGTTATGGGTTCAAAAAGATCTGGTGATCCACATCAGTACAAGCTTGTAAGAACCAGGATCCAGTGCTTCATGGTGATTTATGGTTGTATGTTCATCCACATCAACATTTGATCGGGATATTTGTCACGTCAGTTGTGACACCTGGAAAATCTGGTTGGAAGATCACAATTGACCATCTTTGTATTTGCATTGAATCAAACATCTGGACTGTTGTTGCCAAATTGTTAGATTAGATTCAGTCACTCAGCTGAGGATCTGCCCCGGCCCAGGAATGGGTGAAGTTTCGACCCATTGACTAAAATTCAATTTATTATAATTCAGCATAATTATCTCAGACTTGTAAGCGGCCAGATAATTAGATAGGGTCTGATTCATTAAGGACACTTAAGTAAAAGTGAGCAAGTAAGGCAAAACCATGTTGCATTGGAGGGGGAGGTAAATTTAAAATGTGATGGCAGATTTATATTTGGGATAGGGCATGTCCTAGATTAACTTTGAATTTCAGGGTACAAATAAGCTATCAAATATTTGTTTGCTAAATGAAAAACAGCCAGTATTTCCTTATGTGCAAAATAATAAACTAATTTGCACCCCTTGTATTGTAACATGGTTTTGTCCAAAAAAATTAAGTAAGAAAATTTACTCAATATTTTACTTAACTTTCCTTAATGAATCAGTTCCCTAGTGAGGAGAAGGATCTGAAGTAACACAACCTAAAATCACTTTAAACACATTAAATTATATTTTATTCTTAAGTGAACCTTGTGTCAGTTTATCTACTTGTAGTATGATGCCTATTGCTCCCAAACAAATACCCTATTGACAATATTTTATCTGACAGAGCTAAAAATAATGTAATCAGCTGGGGTGATTTTCAAGATGGTTATGTAGGTTTGAATCACTGCACAGTTTACAAAGATTCCCATAAGACCATAAACCGTTGTATGTTATATGACCTGTTTGCTCTGATACGACATAGTCACCCCGCATGGATCTGTATTCTAAGGGTGATTACATTTTGTCTCATTACAGGTGTGCATCAGATGACACGGTTATAGTGCATGAAAACGGGAAGAACAGCCGGGCAACGTTTCAGTTTGACGCCTTCCGTTTCCAGAATGTACCAAAACTATCCAGAGTCTGGCTGCACTGTGAGACCTACCTGTGCGATAGTGAGAAGTTCTCCTGCCCTGTGGTAAGTTTCATTCTGTGTAGCTGGCGTGTACATGATTCTGATCCTGTGTAGGTGGCATGTACATGTTTCTCATCCTGTGTAGCTGGCGTGTACATGATTCTGATCCTGTGTAGCTGGCGTGTACATGTTTCTCATCCTGTGTAGCTGGCGTGTACATGATTCTGATCCTGTGTAGCTGGCGTGTACATGATTCTGATCCTGTGTAGCTGGCGTGTACATGATTCTGATCCTGTGTAGGTGGCGTGTACATGATTCCGATCCTGTGTAGCTGGCGTGTACATGTTTCTCATCCTGTGTAGCTGGCGTGTACATGTTTCTCATCCTGTGTAGCTGGCGTGTACATGTTTCTCATCCTGTGTAGCTGGCGTGTACATGTTTCTCATCCTGTGTAGCTGGCATGTACTTGTTTCTGATCCTGTGTAGCTGTAACCTACATCATTCTGATTCTGTAAAACTAGTGTGTACATGTTTATAATTCTCTACAGCTGGTGAGTACATGTTTCTCATCCTGTGTAGCTGGTGTGTACTTGTGTATTATGTCACAAACCACCATAATACACGAGGAATCACGTTAAATACATATCACAGCCCTAGTACATTCTAGAATAATTTCTGCTCCTTCTCCGTCACCAGACGTGTGGAAAACGGAAGCAACAGAAAGAACAGACTGGAGGCGTCTTGGTGGCAGAATTCGTCATCCACAGTAAGTTTCCCCGTTACCCGAGGCTCACACTCTAATAGGAGTCTATCCCAATGCTGCTGTGTCATCAGAGCTGACAATCCAGGGTGTATGGGTAACATACGTGTATTAGAAAGAGAAACCGCGCTCAGTCATATCCATGTTCACCATCAGGAATATCCATAAATTAATATATATATATATAATATGAGCACCGGTAAGATAAGAGTTTTACTGTAATGATGCTACATAATATGGAACTGTGACAAGCTGAGAAAGATCATTGTATCAGCAAAAAGTGGACAATCTGTTTTGCGCCCCACTACCCATGAGACCGTCCATACTGAGTGATACATTGTAACTCTATATATGTCTTTGTTCAGTGTCGTAGAACTATCCATCACTTCAGACAACAAGAATATAAATAAGGGGTGGAACTAAATAACATCAACAATTGCTTAAAACACAAAAACATAAATAGAAATTTACAATAACGCAACGATCAAAGACACATTGTCCTGTGAAACTTGTCCAAAGAGCTTGTGATCTAATGTGGCCAACCCCATGAAAAGTATAACCAGAGAGTGTTTGCTGCAGCAATCAGTAAATACGTTATTTATCTTGTTCTCCTTTCCTGTGTTTAAGGTTCTGCATCCTTCATGATATCCAGTCTCACAGGTAAGTTAATGACGCATTGGGGGGGAGGGGGGGGGGGTTATTTAGGTGTACTTTATACCTTTGTCAAATTAAATATTTTCGTTGTGGGATGTTATTTTAGTACAGTACAATAAGGTAATGTTGTGACAAAAAGATAGTCAATCATAGATTTACTGTATTTTACTGCAATACTATTACAATTCCCATCCTAGTGCACAAAGTATCAGTGATTACCATAACATGCACTGAAGATACAAATCACTGGATGGTGCAAATGGGCAATATTAGTATAACGGGCAACAGTGCTGTAATAATCAGTGGATGCACAGTAATAGTATAATTAGTGGGTGCACAGTAATAGTATAATCAGTGGGTGCACATAATGAACATATAAGGAGCAGAAATAACATTTTGCAACATTCGCACCTTTTAACTTTCTTTTATTAATTATACCAACATTGTTACCCACTGATTATACCAAAACTTCCTCCAATCATTATACCAGCATTGTGTCCCAGTAGATTATATCAGAAATGCCATTGATCACGCCAGCATTTTGCTTCTTCCTGTAGTATTAGTAAGGGGCGATGTGACTGGCTGTAGAGGAATATTAGAATAATGTTTATTTAAATATATATTGCAACTGTACTGGATGTGTTTTGAAGTTGCATAAAGTTGATCATAAAGTTGCTAATAAAGTTTACAAAAGACAAGAACTGAGGAAACCTGAAACTGACGGTTGACCGTGACGTGTGTTTCTGCAGTGTAAGAAGCATCTTATAAGATTTGCTCTATCTTAAAAACTTCATTAACCTCAACACACCTGTCCTGAATTATCTTCTGCTAAAAGGACAACTGTGCAAGTCAGAAATTTAAGATAAATTGCAACTCAATGAAGTTCACAGAGGCCGCTCTGACAAACCAGAACGACCAGTCATGGAAGTTTACAGCGAAGAAGCTACTAATAAGGGAAGATTTCTGGAAATATACACAAAGTACCATCTCCCTTGATAATGATGAAATGGTGCACATAAGCAATTGTAAAACGGCAAAAGAAATGTGGGTAGAGCTACTTTCAGTGAATGAAAGAAGAAATGTCAGCAATGATTTGTATTACACTACAGGGTTATAGAAGAAGTAAGTTAGATCATGTGGCCAATGTGGTTTTGGAAAACAAATGAAAACTGTCTATGTAGCATTGGTCTCCCTGCCAGCAATGACCTGCTTGTAACCTGACTTGGTGCTTGACCAGGCAATGAGCTAGCATTAGAATATGTCAATGACAAGCTCGTGGATATCTACACATAGAGCGGACACAAGAGTTAGGCAGCATCGTGCACCATGTGAAATGATTTGTGTGCAAGAAACCTGGTTACCTATCGGTCACATGAGGAGTTTGGAAAGCGAGAATGAATCAGCCAAAGAACCAAATAACCAACAGCTCAAAAATGCTATAAAATGGGGTGAGAGCACTTCTGTATTAGGGCTGCCATTAACAGCATTGTGGAGTCATCAAAGCATGTTTGGTGTATTGACTCTGGAGCCACAAGACATAAGACTAACGTCTCAGGACAATGCCCTGAATTATTTGCTGGTAACAAGGAACATTGATGGGTCGGAAGTAGAAGACCTTGATACATGAACAGTTGTTCTATCGACTATGTGCATATCTAAAGGCATTGTTTTTAACTAAAGTTGTTAGGGTTAGAGTTAAAACACACACACATATATATATATATATATATATATATATATATATATATATATATATATATATATATATATATATATATATATATGTCTGTTTAGTGGCCATGGAAATATAGAATACTTTGCTAGCATAAGGGCTAAATCCTGAAACAATTTGTTATAACTATATGGAAAAGGATAAATCATAGATTACAAGTGTTGAAGGTGTAAACCATATCCCAGATACTGATAACAGAGTTGATAGATGACAAATATTGAACCAAATCCATGAAAGATGGCACCAGTAATTTTGTAATTTTGTCATCACTGAAACAGGTTGAGCTAGTCTGAAAGGTAACAAATACTATAAATGAATTTAAATGATATTAAGTACGTATATATTTGTGTTTTATAAGTAGAGGTAAAAGTTTGATAACTGATCCCAAGAGCTTACAGTTTAATGATGCTAGTATAGGATGAATGAATGTATAAATCCAACTTGTTCTAAGGTTCTCATTGGTCTTTCTTTCCTCAGATATCATGTACCATCTGCTCCTGACTGTGGGGATCTGCAGGATGCTTTGCTAAAAACTAAACAACCTCAGAGTGACCTCCTCACCTACATGGCCAAGATGGTCCTCTCCATTTCCACCATAAACATGCCCTCAGGAAAGTGGCCTCCTCAGATGAGCCTCAGAGCAGATTCCATGGCTCTGTCCCAAGCACCGTTCCTGTACAAAGCCTTGAGACTGGAACATGTTCTAGACTAAATATTATCTATGAGGTTGGACTCAACTTTCAGATTCTTAACTTAATATTCTGAGTTTTTTCCTATCTGTTTCACAATGGTGCATTAAATTTAATAGATTTTTTATCAACTTTGTGCTTCCTTCTTTATTTTTAAACGATAAAGACAAAGATATATAAATTAGACTTCTTACCTATTACTATATTTAGGAACTGTGGAGCTTTTCATAAAGCAACATTTTGACTGTCTATCAAATGTAAAATCCTGATGATCTTAGGCCATGGGTAGAATTTCTGACCAAAATAGAAAAGGGAAATAAGTACTTCTTCTGATTCCACTTGTAACGATACTGGTGGTATTATCTGAAGCCCAATAGCCGAGTAGATATCCAGAGAGTAGTCAGACGTTTGCCGTGTCGGTACACAAGATGCTAGTCAGACGATTGCTGGGTTGGTACACAAGCAGGTAGTCACAGATGCAAGGTAGAGTAGCAGGTAGCAGCAGCTGAGCAAGCAGAATACTCAAGCACATGTCTGAACCAGGAAGTGCCATTTATAGGCCCAAACAGGATCCAGGATGGTTTCTCTTCGATGTCAAACTGGCCATCTTGGATAAGGGCAAATCTAAGGGCAAGTTTGCAAATACAGAGACCTCTAGTGGTCAGAGGTGCAAATGTCAAAGTAATTCCTTACACCACTTTTGGATGTCTCCCTTCTATCTTACCTATTCCTCCTTCTAGCAAATGGGGTGGGAACTTCACTGTGACCCCCAAATGACATGGGGGGCAGGTAAGTTAGTAGAGAGTAGTCCAATAGTGGCCTTCTCCTTTAAGCCAGTGTGGTCACTCAGTGCGGTGGCCTAACACCCTGAACTGTGGCCACAATGATGTGAATATTGGCCAAGTTTGTTGGTAGCTCTCAAAAGGGATGTCAGGACAATGTGTCAACCATTGGACACTCCTATTCCCCAGATTATGGCCCCCTATCATTTTGATATTTCCAATTTTAGGCTGGGGGACTGGATACAGAGTGCTGGTGGACTGCAAATAAAAATGTGGAGGACGTGGGGACTGAAACTATCTATCAGGCATCATGGAATAATTTAATGATGGCGTAGGTTCTATATATAATTGTATGTTATATACTTAGCAATATCACTCAATGTCAACGTGCTGCATCGAGAGCCAGGATGATATTATAATGTATTAAAAGAAGAATGGACTCAAGGGAGAAATGTATAATTTTATTAATTTGTGTTGAGGCCTCACCTTAATTATTCAGTACAATGCTGGGCACCAATTAAAAAATATAGCAACAATTTTAATTATGGTGTGGAAGATCTTAATTATAGGGAGTTGTCCAAGGTAAATTTATTTACACTAGAGAAGATATGTGCAGGGTTTATATAAATAACCGTGCGGCCCATAGAGAAAAATATCCGGCAACCTGTTCCTTATCATGTCTCCCCAGCGGACATACCCAAAGAGGCAGGTGTTGCCTAAAAGTGGAGACGGCAGAAGGAAGAGGTATATTGGAGGTAAATGTCATATTCTAGAACAAATACCACCACTTCCAGTTCCTTTTGTGATGTTAGCTGGCAACACAATCCTTACAGAATATATAATACAGAATCATTTTACTATCATTATCCCAATGATTCACCTTCATTTTCTGTTTCCTCTAACTCTAGAGAATACTCCCCGTAATCTCCTGCTGTGAAAATGGTTCTTTACAGTAACAGCAATTAAGAGGTGGAATACTGTTCCGCATTATCTGGATTTGAGAGACACCGGAGATAGATTCAAAAAGCACTGGATATTTACCCAACAAAACATTGATAGCACAATATAGTATGTAGAACTAGTGAATTGTTCGAATGACATTTTGAGGTCAGAAAGTATTTTTTCCGCTATTAATGTAAAGATAACTATTGTTTATTGATTTGTTTTGACTGGAATTTCTTATAGTGAAGAGTTGTTCATGAAATAACTATGTCATTATGTGGCTGATGGGGCAAGGAATCATTCAAACTGTGTTGGAGGAGATGTGTAGAATAGACTTCTCCAGATTGGATCGCCAGGTACCTCTGAAATAAGTATCCAACTTCACTATTCACCATCTCCAACAGAATGAATGTTTGCCGGGTTGGTTTGTTCTGACCTTCCGTCATTTCTGGGGTCACTGCCTAGGATGGTGGGATCAGGTGACCATTGACTATAACAACTTCTCCTGGAGCTAAACATACAGTTCTGTCCCACTGAGCTTACACCTTCCACCCTCTGCACATGTGACTCCTCTTACATACGTCTTACAAGTTACTATAATCAGGGGGTCTCTCATCTCTAAAACTGGTACAACATAGAAACATAGAATTTCACGGTAGATAACAGCCCACTTGGCCCATCTAGTCTGCCCATTTTTTTTTTTATTAACCTACAGTAACCTCAAACCCTATTTGATCCTTAGTTCTTTGTAAGGATATCCTTATGGCTATCCCAAGCATGTTTACATTGTTCTACTGTATTATCCTCTACCACCTCTGATGGGCGGCTATTCCACTTATCCACTACCCTTTCTGTGAAGAAGTCTTCAAATCTCATCTGAACCTACTTCCCCCCAGTACTGGTTTAGATTCCAGAACACAGAAGCCATTGATAAACAGAAAGTTCCCAATATCACATTGTGTAAAGTGGAGATTTAAAAATAACAGTCAAATAAAGTTATAAAGTGCAAATGTTTTATGGAAAAATAATAACAGAATATTTTCATATAGTTACAGATTACAGTGATTGTATGACAGAAATACCTGATGTCCTCTTCCAACAGAATATATTTTATTATTAATAATAATTATAATAATAATAATAATAATATTTATATTGAAACCTCATGTGATAGACATCTAAAGTGAAGTGATACATTTCTTAAATATAGTGACATATTCTTAGCTGGGAGTGACCATGATGAGCTCTGTAACCTAAGCCGTCTGCGCTGTCTATACACAGAACAGGAAATGAACGGACAATGCATCTAGATTAAGCACAATCAAATCTGTTGTAGAAGTAATTGTTGATGAAGTTGCTTTTTGGGTTGTGGGACAGACTTTTGCACACATATGGAAGCAATCAATAAAATTGTTCTGACAAGTACATTTCAGCCTATAAAAAAATATTGTTGCACGTCTCTTTCCTCTTAACGTAACCATTGTAGGATTTACAGATCCAGTCTGCACCAGTGTTCTTATGATGGCTTTTACTGGCAGAAAGGGCAAAGCCCCCCTAGCATTACTGGTAAATTATATAAAAACATACAATAAGATTGAGACGCGCTGACTTCCGTTCCTATGTTTATTCTATAATGTATCAATTATATATTCCTGACTTTTGCGGATGGAATAATCCAAAACCTTACGGAATCCACAAACAACTTTAGATCATGTAAAAGGATAATGTTTTATCAATGACTTTTTAGGTCACACATCATTGAGTATCTACCTAGATACTATATACTGCTTATATACCCATAGATCTAGCTAGATACTATATACTGCTTATATACCCATAGATCTACCTAGATACTATATACTCCTAATATACCCATAATATCTACCTAGATACTATATATTCCTTATATACCCATAGATCTACCTAGATACTATATACTCCTTATATACCCATAGATCTACCTAGATACTATATACTCCTTATATACCCATAGATCTACCTAGATACTATATACTCCTTATATACCCATAATATCTACCTAGATACTATATATTCCTTATATACCCATAGATCTACTTAGATACTATATATTCCTTATATACCCATAGATCTACCTAGATACTATATATTCCTTATATACCCATAGATCTACCTAGATACTATATATTCCTTATATACCCATATATCTACCTAGATACTATATACTCCTTATATACCCATAGATCTACCTAGATACTATATATTCCTTATATACCCATAGATCTACCTAGATACTATATACTCCTTATATACCCATAGATCTACCTAGATACTATATACTCCTTATATACCCATAGATCTACCTAGATACTATATACTCCTTATATACCCATAATATCTACCTAGATACTATATATTCCTTATATACCCATAGATCTACCTAGATACTATATATTCCTTATATACCCATAGATCTACCTAGATACTATATATTCCTTATATACCCATAGATCTACCTAGATACTATATATTCCTTATATACCCATAGATCTACCTAGATACTATATACTCCTTATATACCCATAATATCTACCTAGATACTATATACTCCTTATATACCCATAGATCTACCTAGATACTATATATTCCTTATATACCCAAAATATCTACCTAGATACTATATATTCCTTATATACCCATAGATCTACCTAGATACTATATACTCCTTATATACCCATAATATCTACCTAGATACTATATACTCCTTATATACCCATAGATCTACCTAGATACTATATACTCCTTATATACCCATAGATCTACCTAGATACTATATACTCCTTATATACCCATAATATCTACCTAGATACTATATACTCCTTATATACCCATAATATCTACCTAGATACTATATACTCCTTATATACCCATAATATCTACCTAGATACTATATACTCCTTATATACCCATAGATCTACCTAGAGATAATAAGTCCTGATTTACATTACATTATTTATTTTTATATAGCAGTTTATTTCACACATATTATTATGTGACTCCGGCACTATTACATCTATAGAACATGACAGCGCACACAATGTAGCGGGTGCTGCCGGGGGTCTGGTATTCTCCGTACTGCGCTGCGCAACACGGTGGCGCTAGATAAAAAATTGATAACAATAAGTCACCTGCAACTCTAGAAACGTCCCTGTACATTTTGTATAATAAGAAACGTGTCTATAAGAAGGTATTGCAGGACCAGACTCGCAGCAAAGCAAAACCATCCTCAGTTCCAACCAACCGCTGAGGTGAGACGGTTTTATTTGTCCTGAACATCATGGAGACCACACAGGTCACAGGTCAGTGCGCACTGATCTCTTCTTCCTGTAATAAGAAGAAAGAACAGACTCATAAAGACTCAGTACACACATTGTATATAGGTGTCAAATATGAACTAAATCACAAGAACCAATCATACATCGTCTATACGGCACTGAACAGATAAAACTGAATTGCTGATTGGTTGCTTGGTCCAATAAATACATATGGATATGGGGTCTGTCCACACACACACATATATATATATATATATATATATATATATATGGAGAGAGAGAGGGAGAGATGTAGCTGTTTTGTGTACCTTTGGCCTGTACTCCTAAAACCTGGTGTTTTGCCATTTAAGGATATCAATAGTGTTCCAGTCTGAAGTGTCTGATGCTGAGCTGCATATTACAGGCACAGAGAAGCTCCCCTATAAGACCATTGCCCCTATCATGCTCCCGGACAGAAGTAACGTCTTGGGGTGCGTAGACCTAGACTAACAGATTCTACGCGCTCATTTACAAGACAGACCAGTGTTTGTCCATCAGTATTCCACAGAGACGCCATACTCTGTGAATCAGACTTCTGCTCCTTAAGTTAGTACACATAACGTCCCTCGTACTATAATCAATTATACAATGTAACACCAACCCTGTCAGAACTTCTGTACAAGCCTGTGATTGCTGGGTCTGCCCTGGACAAATAGGTCCATCTAGTTTACACAGAAGACACCAGTCAGAGGTAACTCATTTAGGTCTAAAGGCCAGGTCACATCTGGGTCACTTGGTTATTACTGGGGAGGACCGTGGACATCAGGTTACAGACCTCAAAGGAATCGTTTGGAGGAATTTTCAGATCATCTGGAAAGTCCGGAAGGGGCATCTGGAAGCCCTTCTTGCCCTTCAGCCAATAAGTTCTCTGTTTTCCTTTACCCTGGGAATATATAATTCAGCATTATTAGCTGTAGGCGCTAAACATGAAACGTATGAGATCTGAGACTTCCAGCTGTTTTCGGACTCTAAGGGGGACAACCCACAGCTACTAATAAGATGTTTGCACAAAATGACATTTTGAATCTGCTGTTGATATTGGATATAGCAGCTTTTCTCTGCGTACCACTAAGCTCCAGAAATGCTACAAACAGACGATTGTATGTAATATCAGCAGGATGATGAATCGGTCACAAACCTCCCAATTGATCCAATAATGACTGCGCCCCTAATCCATCCTACCAAACCCACAGAGGTCACTTACAATGCGGCTGCTCCACTCCTTTCAGGACCCAGAATCAGTGACAATATTATTGACTGGTTTGTATAACACATATCTTACCTTTACCTGGATCAGTCCCCTTTCCCTTATATCGTAGCCCCCAATCTGGTTCAGACCGCTGGCCGTTGTTTCAGAGATATGAATCCGCAGAGCTACCAGGAGAAAGAGTTCAGATTTTAACAATTTTCCATACAAAATTCAGGTGTCTTGTAAGATCATTTACTGCTTCAACTTTCTAAGTTCTATACAAAATAGTCCATTAACGTTTACGTGCTGTCCTGGGGGGATAATAATGACGATCGCAACGCACTTTAGGAATAATTACCGGGCTATAATAAATTCTTACTATATACTTTGAATTGGGGTTTGGGGCAGGTTGTGATTTGCTGTGCTGTCAACATTGCATGACACCCTGAATATCACCCCCCGCCCAGCTTCCAAAACAAGTGTAATGTGATATTATGATTTTTTTTCTCAGTAACATGAAAAACCCCAAACACTGTATGATAATCTAATTAACGTCCCCCCTCAGACAAAAGAGGAACAAAATTTAAAAGGATTCTCCATAAGTATACCTGTAGATTAATAGAAATGATAAAACAAGTTATAATAATTTATTGGTTAACTGATATAGTATAGTACAGGGTGGGGTCTGTCAGCTCTTTGACTGCTCTCTATCATACTTATGAGCTTCTGGCAGTCAAGTCCCACCCCCAGTGACATCATACATATCACTTGGCCACACCCCCTAAGCAGGGTTGACAGAACACTAAATGGGTGTTTAGAGGTGATGGGGAAAGGGTCTTCAAAAGCGCCCCTTGAGCTGTGACCTCGCCCATTGTAGAATGGTCATATCTCTATCCAATTCCCAGCATTCCAACGTTGAGAGCCATTCACTAGATCAAACCTCCTATAATGTTATATTGCAACTGGTCGACAAGGCTCAATGCAAACTTCAGTTGATAACAATCCTTTATTTTGGAGTTGGGGAACATAATACACAATACATTTATGTAACTACATTAAAGTTATTTTGGACACATGAAGTTACTATAAGCGACGTGACACAAATTAGAAACATATTCCAGGTTTACCTACGTAAACTGTTGCTTTCCATTCTTGATGCGGTGTTAACTGTGTCCCCAAACAGACAGTACCTGGGCATAGTGACACCCACCACCCCGGCCACTACGGGACCTGGAACCAGCAGGGGGCAGAGATGAGCATGTTATAACAACGCATTGTCAAGAGGAGAAGCAGCTGCTGATCACTACGGTGGAAAGCTCAGTTACAAGGGGTCTCCACCTTCGTCAGACTTTAATGTATTGGTTTGTACATGTTGTCCTACAACTAATACTAAATACATTGCTATTTTTTTCTTTTTCCTTTTTTATCCATGTCTTTATAGCATTAGGCAAAGATGTTTAGTTTCATTGCCCTGGAATACGACACAAAGCTGCCCTCTGGTTAAAGTCTGAAAAGCACAGAATGAATCTAGCAAGGAAAACAAAACAATACAGATTACTTAGGATCCGCAAGACCTATGGACCCACAATGCTTCTTTACATGCAGACGTGCACCTACTCGCCTGCCAAGAACATTTCAAAGTCAAACCCAACTTTACTGTCTCCCCAAACCCCTGTTCTTTCAGTAAATCATCAGAGTGAGGTGACCCGGGCCTGTCTTTATCATGAGTCACCGTTGTGTGCGTGAAAGTTTTTTTATTACACAGTTTGAAGTGAATAGAAATGCTTTTTCATAAATGCTACTGTGAGGTACAAATTGTGTCCCATTAAAAGAAGTGGGCTAGACCCGATCTCCAGGACTTCAGATGTTGTGAGAAATTAAAGTCCTTGGCTGTGGGCACCAACCCCAAGCCCCCCCCCCCTCCCCCTCTAACACAAAACAGAGAATGGAAATTATCCCTTTTCACAACAAATGTAAATAGTCACATCCCTCAAAATTAAATATTAAATATTGTTTTGTGCATCTAATCTGAACTTAGCCAGGAACACTCCCAAATCTCCTGACACCTCCATTGGCCGAAGCAAAGCCTCTGCACACTCATAGATGGAGCCTTCTTAGCCTGCAAATCCATGAGCTTCACAGTAAAGACACAGAAGCACGACGAGACGTTTCTGCTCCAGCTTTACACTTTTGAGACTTGTAAATAACATTTACTGTATCTAGTTAAAGTTGCAGGAGGACACGTGCATGAAAATAGATTAAAGTCACCTGAAGGTGGACAGTTATATTCCAGAACATGAGAAATACCAGTCATACGGAGCACAGAGAACTGTGAGTGAGTACTATTATACTGCATTGTACTATCCTGAACTGTATTGGATACAGCACAGATAGCGCAATGTCTCACCCGTGTGTAGACCAATCCGCAGCTTCAGCTTCTCATTCGGCATGTGTCGGATTCGGAAGGACAACATGGCGCTGAGGAAGTGGAGAGACATGGTGGCGATTTCCTCAATGTGCTGTAAACCATTCTGGATGGGGAGACCACTGGCCACCATATAAGCGTCTCCAATGGTTTCCACCTACAGACAACATTAGCGCTTGTCAGGACTTCATGCAAGATGAGATATTAACTGATTGTTTTCCCTCTGTAATAACAGATGTGACTGGTCCCATATAATGACTACTGAAAAGTATAAATAACTTACACACATAGATGAGAATTCTGCTGACATTAGAGTACTGTAAGTCAATATGCCAGAAAACAAGGATTAATATTTAGTGGCCAAAATCCTGCAGCAACTGGCAAGATCGAGGTGTTTCCAAATATGCACAATCTCCACCCTTTACAGATTATATAAACAGCCCATCCTTCAAAGCGAAATCTGCTTTGCAGATGCAGCATAGTATAGCACACTATTACATCTGTCTGCAGGGGTGAGAGGCAGGGCTGCCAAGAGGAATTCAGGGCCCCGGTACAACAAATTCATGGGGCCCCCCTTACAGTCGAGTATGCTAAAAAAAAAATCTGGTCATGCATTTGTGTGGGCGTGGCAAATACGCCATTGGGGCGTGGCTAACACATCAAAATCACAAGGCTCTCAATTCGCCGGAGCGTCACATATGTCCAAGTACTCCTGACTTTCAGGACATCTAGCACCACAGTGTAGTATACAAAGAATGCAGTGTGTACACAAACAGTTCAGTCTTGGCCTGCACCCTACATTGGACACAACACTCACCAAAAATTGCCATTGTCCCTACTAGAATCACAACATTTCACATACTGTCCTGCTCTCTCCTACCTGTTCTTCTCACTTTCACCACCTGTGGCTGCAGGTTTCTTTAGTTGCGGCTTGTCTGGATCCTGGAATGCTGGGGGCCCTATTTGGAAAAAATGGCTACATATAGATAATTCCAAACAACCCTGGCGTTAAATCAATACCACCCACCATTAATAATTAGGCCTTCCTCCAGCTCCAACATTACAATAATGTGCCCCTTCATCATCGCCATGCCTTGTGATCACACTGCACCCTCCATGCTGCTTTTGCCCCCTTCACCTGGCTCCCCTTCATCACACTATACTATGGTGCTCCCCCCCTTTTTCAATCCCACTGTGCCATGCCTCCCCCCTTTTAAACCCCTCTATGACAGCCCCCCCTCATTTTTTAACCCCTCTATGACAGGCCCCCCTTCATTTTTTAACCCCTCTGACAGGCCCCTCCTCATTTTTCAACCCCTCTATGACAGGGCCCCGCTCATTTTTTAACCCCTCTATGACAGGCCCCCCCCTCGTTTTTTAACCCCTCTATGACAGGCCCCCCCTCGTGTTTTTTAACACCTCTATGACAGGGCCCCCTCCCCCCCTCGTTTACTTACCTTTTCCTTTTCTTCTCTCTCGGTCTTCTCTGCTGCTCTGTGCTCCATTGCTCCAGACTGACTGAATGCTGGGCGTGACATGATGATGTCACACCCGGCATTCAGACAGTCTGAATGGAGCACAGAGCAGCAGAGAGGAGAGACCCCGGCGCAGCGATCACGTGAGTATGAATATTTTTTTATTTTTATTACCCTGCTCCCTCCACCAACGACCGAGTCCCACCCCCACCGCAAAAAAAAAAAAAATAGTTTTGAAAAAAAAGAAATAAAAAAAACCGTCGGCGCGAGGGCCCGGGCCCCCTGACATGCCCAGGCCCGGGTAATTAGTACCCGCTCCCCCCCTCTTGGAGACTGACACTAACCAATATGTAGTCGAGAACTATAATATATAGTAGTATAAAGCTACAACCAGCTGGTGATAAGGTTCATCCTATAAAACGTTTCTATTTTACCCTGCAGAAGTGATGAGATGAGTTTTCATACCTTATATACATCGTATGCTTTGATAATTTCATCGAACAAACTGTACAGGTCATTGAGCAGATCGACCACCTGAAGCGGCAAACTGGAGGAGCAGAGGGTGGTGAACCCCACGATGTCTGAGAAGAAGACAGTGACGCAGCTGAAGCTCTCCGGTTCCACCGACTTACCAGCCATGAGCTGCTCTGCAATAAAACTGGATATAGAAAATATATAGAGTGAACTTTCCCACCACAGAGAGCTGAGGAATAATCCCACCTCTATTTTCATCATAGCAAAGCTATATAAGATAATGACAATGGGCCTTTAAGTTGATCATGGAAGACAGCAACCAGCTATTAATAAATCGAAATTTATTCATGTGCCTGAGTCCATGTGACCTGAGTGAGCCCTAGCAAGACCCCTTCTCTTCTGGCCAATCAAAGAGAAACTTGTGAGCACCTGCCGTCTATGTTAAGTTGGCGGGGACCTGAGAGATTAAAGAAGACTGTGACAAAAGAAGGAGGGAGAAAATATTGTCAGGGAGACAGAACAATCAGTGAATTAACACAGAGCAAAGCTGTTGTAAATGTAGTCAGTCAGTGAGAAGTGACTGGCAGGGAAACATGAGAGAAGAATTATAATAAGTTCATTGAGTCACAGAGAAGTGACTGACAGGGAGGTAATATGGGAGAAACATTATACTATAATGTAGTAGGAAGAATTATACTAAGTGTGGAGAGTTACAGAGAAGTGACAGGCAGTGAAGTACCATTAAGTGAAGAATTATAGTTTGTGTGGAGAGTCAAAGAGAAGTGACAGACAGGTAACACAAGAGAGGAAAATAATCAGAGAGGAAAGAACCAGGGAGAGAACAACTGAATTTAAGGGGAAGGAAATAAAGTAGATACAGATAAGGACAGAGATACCAGATTATAAGGTAAGAGATGGAAAAAGACAAACAGAAATCATTAGGGAGAGAGATTCAGTAAACAAAGCGGGTGATGAAGGGAGCGAGGGGAAGACAGAGGCCATAAATTAGAAAGTAAAAGCAAGTGGTAGAGAGTGGAGGGGAGGTCAATGAGTAGGTGAGTTAGAGCATAAAACCAAATGAAGACAAGGATCCAGGAAGCTGTGGGTGAGTCCAGCGAGAGCAGAGAAAGATGTGTCAGAGATGTGTCAGAGCAGAATCTGACGCTACCAGAACATTGGCCACAAGAAGAATCCTACTCTGACCAGGCAACACCGACTACCAATAATACTTAACTGTCTATGGCCATCACCTGATCCAGATACGGGTAACCACTATCTTAGGAAACCTTAACAAGCACTGGCCAGGTGACGTTTCCTATCATATTTACACCTACACATATTTGGATACTTGTTATCAGGGCTACGAAGGGGAAAGCAAATGGTTTTACAACAAGACACCACTGAGGGTTATTATAGTGACAGACAGAACTACTCCTCTTCCCTTACAGCGTCTACACCTGGATATTGCCTAAAACTCCTGTACCGCAGCGGGACATAGTACTAAGGGGATGGATTACTCAAGGATTGCGGCTTATGCTAATTGATGCGCCTCTTCTTAACTGTTTTAGGAAAGTTTCATATTATTGGTATTTGATGTATCACTGCATCAAATTTATCACACTAAATTCTTACGTTGTACAATCTACTGAAATAACTACTGACATTTTAAATGCTTTTGTACAGAGATCCTGAACTGAATAGAGATCTAATAAATTCTCTACTAGGACCATTGAAAGATGCATTTAATTATTTCTTATGAACTAAAATGGACGCGTATTTTATTTTACCTATTAAAAATGAGTTAGCTGATCTTGATCCTTACTGTTCTAGTGATAGTGCTGCAACATGGTGCATACTTTAATCTCACCCACAGATCAAAATATTACCTGGTTTGCCGTTCTCTCAAACAGGTACTATCAACATACCTGTATTAAGACTACACTTGGATACAAAGCAAAGTGACAACATTGTAAGTAACACAGTACAATAGTGCCATCTAGTGGTAAAATATGAATTAGACTGGTATATATCATATAGGTCTCTGAGTTATCTAATACCACATGGGGGGACAATTTACGATGCTTTATCATCCTCAAAAACATCACCATTTAACATAATATAATAATATACAGCACCCACCAGGAGAAAGTCTGTAGTGTTCAACTTATGAAATCACTGAAACATTTAAAGATATCCAAAGAGTTTGTTTATTAATAATCGTCAATGAAATAATGAAACATTGTTTCAACAAGGTAAAACAAGATGAATGTATGACATTTGTTACATATAAAGTTATTGGACTCCATTATATTCCACCATCAGTTTAAATCTGAAATCAGTACATTTTGTTGCTCTCAAAACAGGTATATCAATCCCCTCTTTCACTGTTTGGCCAAGCTTTTCTAGTATATAACAGACAAAACATACATTATTTTAATTTATCGCTATTGTGGCACATTCGGAGACTACTCTGCATTCTAGGCTTGGGATATGTAGAAAACAATGGGATTTTTGGAAAATGCAAAGTAGGATTGTGAGCACCCAACAAGGTAGGATATGTGTGGATAATGCACAACAAACTTACTGATATTTAAATGTGAGTGCAATGAGCTCAAAAAAAGGCCATAATAGGCTCAGCACAGGGGTGCAAAAATGCCTTAGTAGCTAATGGGTTAACGCGACCAGTGCCTCCATAGCGCATGTCAGAGGAGAAGGTCATTTCAAAGTGGACTTTGAGCAATGTATCAGGAAAAACTTCACACACAAATGCCGCCTGCAATAAACACAGTTCCCGTATTTAGTGTGTGTGTGTGTGTGTGTGTGTGTGTGTGTGTGTGTGTGTGTGTGTGTGTGTGTGTGTGTGTGTGTGTGTGTGTGTGTGTGCTGTTATGCTATGCAAGGTTGATTTTAGGGGAGGGGTTGAGAAGGATTTTGGGAGCAGCCTTTTGTTTCAGAAGAGCTAGCTACACCCCAGTTGCATGGCTCAACGTGACACAGACACACTCCCCGGTGTGACAAGAGCATGCTCTCCCCCTTGGATGAACACTGTCACTCTGTGGCGGGGCTCACTCCTCAGTGTTCCGATTCGTCAATGTTGGGCAGTACGTGGATATTATCCAGCTCAGTAACACAAAACCTTTCATATAAATATCAAAGTGGCCTTACTTGCTTATTAAATTCCAGAATGAATGGAACTAGAAATGAAAGGAGCGAGTAAGGAACTAGTAGGGAGAATTCCTGCAGAAGACGTACAGTAGCTGAAAGATCACAAGTAATGATCAGAACTCTCCACTAAAGAACCGTTAACTGCCCTGCTAAAGAGACACTCTTACCCCATAGAATGGGGAAGTGCTGGCAGCGGGGTGTATCCTGCTGGATTTCTCCTGGAACCAGGGTATAAATCAATAACGTATTCCACCGCATTGCGCACATTTCAGCGGCCTACCTTGGTAACATGGTTGATAATAACTTGTCGGTCTTTTTCTTCTCTGCCATCAGCTGCACCGTCCGTTCCTCCACCACCTCCTCCAGGTGGTTGGCGTATGTCTCCAGCTTATTCACCATATTATCCAAGATGCTGACGTGTCTATAGAGAGGGAGGGGGCACACGTAGTATATTGTAACTGGACAGTTTAGATAGCTGTGATACATAATAGTACTGTAGATAACATACACTGCACCCTGGCTATAACTTGGAAAATTACCTGGCAAAATGTTTGCTTAATAATTATTAAAGTAAAAAGATATTACATGACATCAGTGGGTGATCTAAACCCAGTCGTGTGTAAAGGGCTTATTAGGGACACTGCGCCCCATGACATGATTGCGGCTATTATCCTAATGACATTCTATAATAATGATTAGGGGCCTGATTCATTAAGGATCTTAACTTAAGAAACTTCTTATTTCAGTCTCCTGTTACAATGCAAGGGGTGCAAATTAGTATTCTGTTTTGCACATAAGTTAACTGACTGTTTTTTCATGTAGCACACATATATCAACTTTAAATTTCAGTGTACAAATAAGCTATCAAGTATTTGCCCCATAGCTAAATTTGGTCAGGGGTCATCGACTCCGCACTCGCCTCCTGTGCCCCAGTGTGCAGGCGTTGGACCGGCACATGCCAAGATAAGGCTTCCGCTCTGCACTTTAAAGACCAGAGTGGGGTCCTCAGCAGGAGGGATGATGTCAGGTACCTCAGGGGTGGGAACATTCCAGCAATGCCATGCTCTCCTCAAACTGGGTTCCGTAGCCACTGCACAACCAAATGTTCTGCCCCTTATTTAAAGGATAACTAAACTATCTGTAGTTTGGGGTGAAATTATGTGACATAAATAAAATAAAATATCCGAAACCCCCCCCCCCCCTGTTGATCCTTCAGTTAGGCCCCATGATGCTTGTAATGGTCCAGTGGGCTTTCTTTTCAAACTTTAAGATGTGTGTTCAAGCACCTAGTAATATTACACAATAACAATAATATTTTTGTAACTAACAGGAGTTAGTGTGTTTGTCCACACTTGAAAACACTAGTTACTAAGGAAGTTATTCTGATTATGACATATATCTAATAGAGAGTGGTAATAATATTACAAGTTATCATATGTAGTAAGGATGTAACAGTGACACAAGCGGGAGTCTCACCCTTCGGGGGTCGCCCCTCGCAAACTCCTCTTTATGGAAACAAAGGACGGACGTCTCTCCGGATTCTCGTCCCAGCATAGTTTAAGCATGGAGATGATCCGCTCATTACATTTCTCTGACGATAAGGAAGGTCTCATTGGAACGGCTGAGTTTGGAAATATGATTTTGCGGATAATCTCTGCAATAGCAATGTTAATATATATTATAGAATTTTTGGTATTAATAAGTAGTTTCAGGCTGCACCCACTCTATGGAATTCTCTCCCTCGCACAGTAAGACTCTCCTCTGGTCTACAAACTTTCAAGCGTTCTCTGAAAACCCACCTCTTCAGACAAGCTTATAATATTCCTCTGCCACCTTCTTAACCTCGCTACCTTTAGTCTGTTACACAGTTTCATGCGGGACGGCTGCCCCCTGACCAACATTGTTGTGTGACAGGATCATTTAGCTTATGAGTCACTTTTACCTTTGCAGTCTGGCTGGGCCAAAATGCAAAATGTAGACTTAACCTCATGTGTCAATCTCCCATTGTCCCATAGATTGTAAGCTTGTGAGCAGGGCCTTCTCACCTCTCTGTCTGTTTTACCCAGTTTGTTTATTAGTTTATTATGTTTGTCCCCAATTGTAAAGCGCTACGGAATATGTTGGCGCTATATAAATAAATGATGATGATGATGATTATAGAATTTTTGGTATTAATAAGTAGTTTCCCTAGTAATTGAGAAAAAAAACCTCAAAACGCATAACTAAAATTTAATTAAGGATTAAAATAAAAGTCTCAAAATGCAGAAAATGTGTCAGTCATGGTTGGGCCTTAAGAACTTTGTACCCTAAAGCATTTACCTTGTGGTTCCATGTTGAAGTCATGGAAAGGTCCATCTTCACTATTGTTAATGAGCTCTCTCATGATTATGGCAAAACTATACACATCTCCTTTCTGGGTGCCCTGGAAGGGGAATCTTCCCAACCGCAAGAGCTCAGGAGACGTCCAGTAGAGATCTATCAGGAGACAGAGGAGACGTCTGTGCAATATATACTCAATATGTGATATTGTTCCCCAAATTATATGCAAATCATCACTGTCACCATCATCATCACCACCATCATTATCATCATCATCATCACATTCATCATCATCATCACCACCACCATGATCATCATCATCATCATCACCATCATCATCATCACTATCATAATCACCATCATCATCATCATAACTGTCAATATCATCACAATCAACATCATCATCACCATCATCACCACCATGATCATCATCATCATCACCACCATCATTATCATCATCATCATCACCACCACCACCATCATCATCACCACCATGATCATCATCATCACCATCATCATCACCACCATCAACATCATCATCATCATCATTATCATCATCATCATCACATTCATCATCATCATCACCACCACCATGATCATCATCATCATCATCACCATCATCATCATCACTATCATAATCACCATCATCATCACCACCATCATTATCATCATCATCATCACATTCATCATCATCATCACCACCACCATGATCATCATCATCATCATCACCATCATCATCATCACTATCATAATCACCATCATCATCATAACTGTCAATATCATCACCATCATCACCACTTTCATCCCCCATCATCATCACCACCATCAACATCATCATCACCATCACTATCATCATCACCATCACATTCATCATCATCACCATCATTATCATCATCACCACCATCAACATCATCATCATCACTATCATAATCACCATCATCATCATCACCGTGAATATCACCACCATCAACATCGTCATCACCATCACCACCACTTTCATCATCATCACCATCACATTCATCATAATCACCATCACATTCATCATCACCACCATTACATTCATCATAATCACCATCGCATTCATCATCACCACCATCAACATCATCATCATCACCGTGAATATCATCACCATCACCATCATCATCACCACCACTTCCATCCCCATCATCATCATCACCATCACCATCACCATTATCATCACCACCATCCTCATCATCGTCACTATCATAATCTCCACCATCATCACTACCATGATCATAATCATCACCACCATCATCATCACCATCACCATCCTCATCACTGCCTTCCTCATCACCATCAACATCAACATCATCACCATCAACATCACCATCACCATCATCACCACCACCATCATCGTCACCATCATCACGTCATCATCAGCATCGTCATCAAAAATTTGTCTAAGCATTTCTAAAACATATATTAAACATATCAATTGAATCTGCCGTCACAACCTTCCTTGGCAATTAATTCCATATCTTCACTGCCCTTACTGTAAAGAACCCCTTCCTTTGCTGGTTGTGAAACTTCGTCTCTTCTAACCTTAGGGGGTGACCGCGTGTCCTGTGTACAGTCTTTGGGGTATAAAGTTCCCATGAAAGTTCTCTGTATTGACCCTTAATGATGATCGTACATCGTAATTATATCTCCTCTTAGACGCCTCTTTTCTAAAGTAAACATTCCTAAACTGGCTAACCTTTCCTCATAACTTAATTCAGTTTAGCCTAATTTACGTCCTATTTTAACCATGAGAATGCCCAGATTCACATAACTCCTCAGACGAGTAATCTTGGACCCATAAAAAGTCTGCATGTGTACAAATATACATTTATAGACTCATTAATGCAGGCAAAACAAGTGTATTGTGTATTTTGCAATATATTTCCTATAGCCTTTACTTAGAAATAGTACATTGTTCAGCCCTTTTAAATGTCTCTTTCCTACCTGAATAGGTGACATTTTTAGCTGTGATGTCTCGAAATGTTGTCCCATGTTTGAATTCCCATAAGGCGAAGCCAGAGAGTTTCACCTGCATGCGACTATCCACCAGGCAATTGGTGGGCTTCAAATTTCCATGAGAAGTCAGTGGACTATTGTGTAGAAATCCCATCCCCTGTTATGGTCAATAAGGTGCATCAGAGCAGGGGAAAAAATATATATGTTTATAAAAAATCTATCAAAAGATATGAGGATGAAATATACAGTATATACAATGTGAATGTCAAGATTCTGCTTTTAAAAATAAAAAACAGTGGTCACTATCAATTAGTAAGTCCGTCGTCTTAAAATACCAGTTTTAATCACTTATTTGTGCTTGCCACATGAGTGTGTCAGCTTGAGAAATGTCTTTCTTAAGCTGGGTACACACTACAAAGAACTAAACGATTAACGATATACCAACGACAGAATAAATTTAAAAAATCCTGATCAGCATACCGATTGACGTGTACACACTATACACGATTATCATCTGATCTCTGCTCTTCATCTGTCAAAATTATCGGCTGCAAGGTAGTCCATAAAAGGCAAGTGACAGTTCAGGTCTTAATTCATTGAGAGATGTTCAGCGGAGCCCGGCAATTGTATTGGGCAGCCTGTCTTGACACAGCACTGTGTTAAGTGCCGAACCGTAGAACCGTAAACTGGCCGTAAATTCTGTGTGACAGCTTTACCTCCGGCAGCTGAAGTTTAACCCCAGGAACGGACGGACGCTCCTCTAATCTCCTCATGCTGCACTAATCTTATCCGTTCCAGCCAGCACACAGAGGGTTAAGACTACATGTGCAGGGGAGAGAGGGGGGAGCAAGCCGTACCATCCATATCAGTCTCTTCTCTAAAGAAAAACAGCCGCAGACAGTTGACAGCGACCGTGGATCGTGACAAGATCAGCAGCAGGCAGACTGAGACCTGTCACTCTGAGATACATTATTGGCCGATAGTCGGGTGAATTCATACACACTGCAGGGTTGGAAGGCGATTGGTCGGCA
Source organism: Mixophyes fleayi (assembly GCF_038048845.1). Lineage (NCBI taxonomy): Eukaryota > Metazoa > Chordata > Amphibia > Anura > Limnodynastidae > Mixophyes > Mixophyes fleayi. Next base: position 5,684,545 of record NC_134407.1, on the reverse strand, counting down.
AAAATTAAACAGTACGACCAACCAAACGACACAATGATCGGCACTTTGGGGCGACTTTAGATCATTGTGTAAGTATACACACTACATGATATCTGACCAAACAGTCGGATGTCGGCTGATTTGTCCAATTATTGGACGAAAAACCTGTAGTGTGTACCCAGCTTTACTCAGTGCTATTAGTCATTTACCAGATCTGGACACCATTTAGTGGTGCGAAGAGAAGAAGATAAACAGTCAATTAGGCAAACAATGGAATTGTGCTAATTACTGCCTAAATGCAAATCACTTGATTTTAAAAAACAACTGTGGGGAAGTTCATACATATTATTACAAGTGCATCCAACTTTTCTTTAAATAAACAGTTTATTGTAAAAATAAAATCATAGATATGAGTTTATGACCATTAGAAATAATCCTATAGTCCAGATCTCAGTGCTGTGACTTGTAACCTTATTCAGAAGTGTTATCCTGAGATAACTGACTGTGAATGGTAAAGGCGTACCCATCTGTATCGGGGTGCCCCGTATTTACTGTCATTCCAATTCATTGACTCATCAATGACATCAAAAACGTTGCAGCAGTAATTATCATGTAGACATTATATTAGTTGATTCTGAGTGTAGCTTGGATAACGACTTTCAGACATAAATCTATGGCCCTGATCACACACCCAGGGAGCTGGTTTTAGCTGTAGAAGAAAGAAATTGATTTCCTGTAAGAGTGATACAAATTGTTGCCTTTTGTTATCTTATAATGATATTTGGTGTGAGATCCATTGTCCTTCTCTTCCTCTGCGGCAGATTGGTCCCTCGCTCTTATGATTAATTTTAGCCAGAAATGAGGCTAAACCGACCAGTACTTTAGGTGAAACGCTGAAACATTTATTCTATTGAGAGGGTGATAATAAAGTGGTAGGAGGGTGGACTGTGATGTGATGCCTACACTTTTGCGCAGTGCGCCTCTCTCTTCAGACTGTTTCCTTCTTTCTGCTCAATTACTTGTCGGTTGTGGAAGCATCTGCCAAGAATGGAAGGTTCATATACAGCTGATCGCTGGACCATTCATGTGCAACGTTGCAGAACCAAAGTGTTTTGTCCCCAGCATAAACTGCTCTGGGTATTTCTACATTGTGGTCAGATTTCTACTGCTTTTAATCTGGCTAAATTTGTTTTATTTTCTATTAAAGAGTAACCAAAGCCCAAAGGTTTGCTTAAAATCTTAGGGGAGGGTCCTGAAATTATAAGTGCAGCTTATTCCCACCCAATCTGTCTATTGTATGGATTCAATAACTAGGGAACCCGGTTCTGACACATCTGTAATTTTTAAAGTGTTCCCTGACATACCCCAATATTTATTACTTTATATTACTTTGTTCTTTCTGTATTCATAGTACAGACACTTGAGGTTTTAGGTCATCCTCAACAGAAGTAAATATTTCAGTAATTTTGGTTTTCTGGGAAAATAAAAGTGGGACAGAGAGATACTCACGTTAACAATGTCATAAGCAAAGGACAGCTTGAAGACCCAGTCCAGCTCAATGTCGTGATTCTGTAATACATCCTGATATAATAAAGGACGTCATTAGCTCCAGGAATGTTACTTGTGTATTATAAAACAGGACCTGCTCTTTCCCACTTACAATCTCTGCAGAAAAGTCTTCATATCTTCATGTAATATATATACTACGTATACAGCCCTAGTAGCTCTGGACCCTCTAGCATCCCTGTTTTTCCTTCAGGTCATACCATAATATTGTCACCTCGTCAGGGAAGACCTAGGGGTATATTTACTAAACTGCGGGTTAGACAAAGTGGAGATGTTGCCTATAGCAACCAATCAGATTCTAGCTGTCATTTTGTAGAATGTACTAAATAAATGATAACTAGAATCTGATTGGCTGCTATAGGCAACATCTCCACTTTTTCAAACCCGCAGTTTAGTAAATCTAGCCCCTAGAATGAAAATGGCTGAAACCTCCCAAAAACTCATGTTCCTTAATTGTAACTCACACAGGAGAATATATAGACTAGACATAGTTCTATGCTTTTCAGGGCCAGATTTAGACAATAAGCCAATGATGAGCAATGGGACTCCTTTTTATTAAGGGGGTTATCCACTCAAAAAACATATTTAAGTGTTGAGGGGAGGCACAACTCTGCTCTGTCATATATTCTGTCCTTTCCGGATCTGGCCTCGCCCCAATGCGGGTACACCTATCACTTGGCACTAGGCCACGCCCACAGCCGTTGTAGTGAGAGGATTATCATATCAATCAGTTTGGCTGGGAGAAGATATATATGGATTATGAGGAAGACAGACAACATGGGATAGATAGATAGATAGATAGATAGATAGATAGATAGATAGATATGAGACAGATATATGGATAGATAGATAGATAGATAGATAGATAGATAGATAGATAGATAGATAGATAAGATGTAAATGCATAGATAGATAGATAGATAGATAGATAGATAGATAGATAGATAGATAGATAGCTATCAATGTACCTTTAGACTTCCTTTCTTGCAGTACTGGGTCACGATACAAACAGTTGGGGAATCAGTGCAGACACCAAAGAAAGTGAGCAGGTTCTCGTGTTTCAACTCCCTGATCTGAAACGGGATTTATGAGTTTTAGGGGTATCTCATTATATCGTTTATGTCTGCTTTATATAAGGGTGCCCTTTAGTAACAATGGTATCCTTGGTGACATTTTGACTTAACAGATATCATGCTACTGTACCTATCAATCTATCACACAATATATAGATATCGGCTCTTAAATACATAATAGTTTACTTATCTTTACTGGAGAATGTGTGGAAATCCTTAAAGGGGAATCCCGACCTACACACTTTATTATATTTGTCTGTGTTCATCGAACTGCAACTTTATCAATCATCTAAGCAGAGTTCTTAATTTTTTGCTATCCTTTGATATGACATCAAATGTTCAGAGTGGACCTGACTTGTTTTTAACAGCAACATAAATAAAGAACTCTATTAATAGAAAGACTTTGGTGTAAAACAAGTAGGTACTCCTATCACTGGGAAATGCTTCCCAAAATATATTGTTCTGTTTGTTTGTCCTCAGTTGGGAACTTAGTGAAGCCCAACTTAAAGGACAACTGGAAAAAGTTAAAAAACTGTAAAGATTCATTAATACAATGATGACTTGGTTGCATTAAATATATTTAGTCTTAATATTTCCCCTATTGATCACATATTTTAGAGCAGCAGAAATAAACAACTCTACCTGATGATACTGTGACATTGCTAAACTGCTATATATTGGGAAAGCATGCTGGGACTTGTAGTTTCACAATACCTGGAGTGTCACAGGTTAGCCAAAACTGCCCTAGCCCTATTATGTACTTTTCACTACACATAGAAAGATTAATAAGATTCTCAATAAAGTTCCAACGTTTAGTACTTTCCAGAATAAGAGAGAAGTTGTAAATTTATGTAAGAAAGATGTTAAATCTCTGCTGACCGCACATGGACAGGTCCAACAACCTGGTCTGTTGTCAATGTGATCACACACGCAGAAGTGCTAACCACTGAGCCACCGTGCTGCCTATAATGTATAAGAATACACGTATAAGAATCTCCTACCATATGGAATTCCTTCAGGACAGACGGCTTCCTAACCCGAAAGGCAGCAGCGTCGTCGATGAGATACGTCAGAGCAACGTGATTACCCTGAAATAAAGTTATAGATAGATATCATTTATTGTGCTCACCAATATCAACCCATTGCACACAAATCAGTGCTATCTATGAGTCCTGACTTAGAATAGTCTACAAGTCACAGTGTCCAATGTACAAGAGATATGAGGGTGCTGAAGTTCTACTGCAGTCATTTTTGGGGGGTTTTCTTGTGATCCCCTCATGTGCTTATGATCCATTTTAATAGAAGATTCTGCAGAACATGGCTATGAAGCAAATTTTCAGTTGTGGTCACAGAGACCTTTACGTTTCAGAAGATGACTTATAACCCTGATATTAAAGTATGTAGAAAACTAATATAGTATCTGGGCCAAATCTCAAGATCTTGGTATATAAGATTTTCATTGCTTGGTAGAGTCAAATCCCCTGTCTCTGTAGTCTACTGTGTGACCATATACATCAATATCACCCGGTGTTCAGGGTCTTCGTGTCATAAGACACCTGGGGGTAAATGTATGAACCTCTGGATTCTTCAACTCCGGCGAGTTCAGCGTCTTCAGCGCTTAAATTTAAAGCGGCGCTGCCTTGTAAAGGGAAGTCTCCCTTTACAAGGCAGCGCCGCTTTAAATTTAAGCGCTGAACTCGCCGGAGTTGAAGAATCCGGAGGTTCATACATTTACCCCCTGGGCTCATTCTCTGCCTCCTACCTGTGAATCCTGAGTGCCGCTTTTTCTTTTACTCTTTTGTGTAGCCTGCACACTGTTCGCCTGTTCCCCCGAACCGCAAAAAGGAAATCAGAAGGGACATAGAGAGTTAATAACGTATTGGGGAGCACAGCTTCTCTGCGATCACACCACAACTTGGGGGAAGGGGAGCCAAAGAGGCTCCCTCTAGTGGAAGAAACCTATATAAATAATTACTGTACCTAAGAATAAACTCAGATCACATAACACAAAAAGGAAACACTAATCGCCAGATTATGGGACCTGTCAATTCTGTACAATAAGGTAACTCTGTTAATATATTTAAAGGTGTTTCTACTTTTAGATATCTTTTATAAACATGCCCTTATGTAACTCTTACTTACCACGTCTGCGCTTTTCAGCTATGCCATTGTATCATCATACGACACAAAGCTCCTCTCGGAAAACAGTTATTTTAAATGTACGAAAACAGCCCACTCTGCCTTATGATATAACGACATGGCTGAAAAGACGGATGAAGGAATGCACTAGGGGAAATCTACAGGAAGACATGTGTAAGCCTACAAGATATAGTAATCTGAAGGTGGACAATCTCTTTTATAATTGACTTAAGTTTCCTTATAATATATCTCACATAAATTCTACAGCGCTTTTTTGTGTATATATAAATTTATGGAATTTTATAATGTGTTGACATTGTTTTAAGTTAGTACAACAGTAACTTTATTCTACATCTCCTTGCATTAATGTATGCATTGTGGGGGTTAATTTAAGTTTAACGCAAATTGGAATCCGAAACTAGTGGTTTGTGCACAGGTGTAAAAAAAAAGTGCATTATACGAAGAGGAACGCAAGATAACATGTGCCCCTGCATTTAAATGATATTACAGTAACACATACCATATCCTTATGCAACCTCACATATTGTGTATGTTATATTATATAATATACTATTATTTTATATTATACTTTGTACAGTGGCTACAAAAAGTTTTCACCCTCTTTGTCATTTTTCACACTCTTATTTTCTTACATCATGGAAATAAAATGGATCTATTCTGGAATTCTAATCAACATAAAATACTCAGTATTAAAAACAACACATACATTAATTGATTACATACATTTGTATCCCTTTGCAATGATACACCTAAATAAAACACAATTCAATCAGTTGCCTTTAGAGATCACAAACGTATTAGAGTGATTGGAATCCATTTGTCTATAAGAAAAATGTTTCAAATGATTTCAAAATAAATACACCCGTGTGAGAGGTTCCATATTTGATCAGTGTATTTCCAACCAAGTTTCATCATGAAGACCAAAGAACATTCAATGGAAATGAAAGAAAAGTTTATTGAAAAGTACAAATTAGAGGAATTCTACAAGAAAATTTCAAATATCTTAATACCAGTCCCTCCTGGGGGTACATCATAAAGTGGTGGGAGTATAACACTATAGGGACTCGTCTCTGTTTCAGAGACTGGAAACCATGTCAAAATAGATGGAGCAATATATCGACAAATCTTGGAGGAAAGCTGCTAAAATCTGCTAGAGATTTAGGATCTATATTCCAGTAGGACAATGACCCAAAGAATACAGCAAAGACCACATTGAAGTAGCTTAATGGCCTTGAGTCAAAGCCCAGACCAACTTCAATGCCAGGATTAGAACGTTGCTGATCACCAACGACCCCGTCCAACCTGATGGGGCTCCGGTAATACTAGATAGAAGGATAGGGGACCCCTGCAGTGTTCAGATGTGCCAATCTCAGAGACCCCAGTAAACTCACAGCTGTAATTGCAGCTAAAGGGGCTCCTACCAAGTATTATACAATATTACTTTCCCAGTACTACACCCCAACTTTTTCATGTTATTTTTCATGTGATGTTTAAAAAAATGTTTAGTCGAACTGAATTTAGGATTCTTCTACGTATTGAAGAGACGTCATCAATTGCACACACAGTGAAGGCAGCCAACATTTGGGATAACCCCATATTTAACCTATCAAGTCACTAGGTGACATTACTGAGAGATAAAATGAAAAAAAAAATAATAATTACTGCAGGCAGCCAAGATGTAAAGGGTAAATGCAATGTTTATAAACTTGCAAATTAGCTGACAACACATGATACAGTCACAAATCACCTTAGCATATTAGCAGTAAATAAAAGAGGGTCTGCCCTCAGATGCCACTCCCCTTTTCACCTTATAGGGAGCAGGGCGGGGCAGAATTGTCCCTTCTTAGGGGTGTGGTGCTGGGTATGACATCATAGTCCAGCCCATTCTCCCCGCCCATTACCAATATGGAGGGGCAGGTAAGCTTCATGTTAGCGGATAACGCTCAGTGTGAGGGTGCCAAGGTGGAAATAAAGACACTAAATAAGTGACATTATGCCACTCACTCAGTGTTTTAGTCACCCCTGAAACCCTGGTGCTCTAGGTTACAGGCACTTAGGTTGCCTAGTGGTATGTGCCATAATTATGACATTGCTAAAAGCCTTGGGATACAACTGAAACAGTAACCGTCATTCTGGAAGTATTGTACCTGGTAGATACCGATGGAAGTGTAGAATACATCCTTGCCCTGCTTGTCGGTGAAACCACAGCTCTTGTTGCTGGAAATGACGGCACTGGAACCGAAACTCCCGAACCTTTTAGATGTGGGGGTGTTTGAGGGTGTAACAGCATTGTTCTGTTGGATACAAGGAGATTGGACCATCCCGTACAATAGTCAATTTACCAGTTTATCAATGGTTATATTAGGGACTTTCAAAGTAGTCAGTGACACAAGTCTATTATAAGCTAAACTATAGCTAAACCTATAGCAACCAATCAGATTCTAGTTATCATTTATTTAGAACATTCTACAATATGATAACTAGAATCTCATTGGTTGCTATAGGCAACATATCCACTTTTTCAAACCCGCAGTTTAGTAAATATACCCCTTCAACTCTTTTCTTTCAAGGTATGAGAATATTTACACATATATTTAGGAATGATACCTGTAGCTCTTGTATATAAGGTACCTACTATATAAGGTTAAGTGGTCCTATAAATACTTTTGCAGTGCTTAATTTGAGAGCCTCTGACAAACTATTGTCCATTATATCCTTGTAATTTACATGTGGTGGTACTGGTATAATTGGTTAGAAGGCCGTCATTGCGGTATTATACAGAATAGGAAATCCGTCATAAAATAAAATTAGGATATTTTACATCAACGTACTATGACCTATTATAAAATCTCCTAATGATACAATAATCTATAATATAAGACCAAGAAACTCCACCACCATAAACAGTTTTTTGTTTTTTTTAAAAGACGGCAACCCTCATCAAAGGGATGCGACAGGTTACATTCTACACGTACTTAGTGACGTATATATACTTCAGTTACTGCATTCAGCTCAGTGTGACATATATAAATATCCAACAGAGCAATTATATGCTCTTTCAAATGGAAGATATATCATATATATATATATATATATATATATATATATATTTATAATATTTTATATTTATGATATTTTTTTAAAATCGTTAACAGTAAACCTTACACTAAACGAGGTGCACAAAGGCCCAGAAGAGATTGAGTGCAGTAGGAGTCACTGAATGCGCCCGTGACGTACCTTGCTGTCTCTTAGAATTGTAATGTCTTCATACTTAATTTGCCACCAGGTGTTATTAGAAAACTGTTTCCTCAATTTACCCTTCTGAACCAGGAGGAACAACACAAACATGAGGCCGGCCAAGGCAGTGACTACGAGGGTGACGATAAGAGCGATGACTGGGGTGTCTGTAAAAGAACAGGAGAGAAAATGGGTTTGTCAACATCTGAGACTGGAATAGGCATAAAATGGATATGACCTGTAGAGTATAGCGATCGCCATGACCCTAGTTTCTCCGTTGTGTCCTCCGTCCTAACGCGTTTCATCCATTGCATACAGATATTTGCAAAGCTGAGTGCGATGTGCCTGGTGTTGATCCATTAATGCATTCAACATATTGTGCGTTTTTTTAAAAACTCATATAATTCGGGCATAAGCACGTCTGTGTTCAAGTAGGAGCAGATGTGAAGATAAAGGTGGAGATGAATACGGGTCTAGGTCCGCTCTGCTCTAACAGACAATACACTGCAGGATACGTCTAATACGTATGTGAAATATAAAGTCACAAAAGAATGTACAGAAAAAAAACTATTCAATTAATGTCACCTGTTAATAATATAGGGCCTGATTCATTAAGGATCTTAACTTGAGAAACTTCTTATTTCAGTCTCCTGGACAAAACCATGTTACATTGCAAGGGGTGCAAATGAGTGTTCTGTTTTGCACATAAGTTAAATACTGACTGTTTTTTCATGTAGCACACAAATACTTGATAGCTTATTTGTAAACTGAAATTTAAAGTTGATATTTGTGTGCTACATGAAAAAACAGTCAGTATGTAACTTATGTGTAAAACAGAATACTAATTTGCACCCCTTGCATTGTAACATGGTTTTGTCCAGGAGACTGAAATAAGAAGTTTTTTCAAGTTAAGATCCTTAATGAATCAGGCCCCTAGTTATCATTTATTTAGCACATTCTACAAAATGACAGCTAGAATCTGATTGGTTGCTATAGGCAACATCTCTACTTTTTTCAAACCCACAGCTTGATAAAATTTCCCCCTGGAGTTCCATTACGGACTGAGCCATAGAGAAAAGCTTAGTATTTAAAAAACACAGTCTTATTCCTCCTTTTTCTGGCTATTCCTAACTTTTTCTGCCACGCAATGTAAATATCTCTGTTGGGGACAGTTGTTTCCTAAATTATAGAGTTCCAAATACATTTAAACCATATGAAAAAAGCGGCATTTTTTCAGTCTCCAACTGTGTATGAGCTTCACTAACACCATCTGTTCCTCGCAGTTTAATATCTCCCCGTACTTGCTCTCCGCTGCTACTAATTTGTAATTCACGTCACTGATTTTGTGTTTTTATGTGTAATCAATTTAGGACTTTATAAAGATCTGACATTTTTTAATAATACAACTTTTTATGTAATAATCAGTTCTCTAGAGTAGTTTTTCTGCCACAGTCAAATAAATAAAGGAATTATAGTTATATAAGCAATAGTCTATTAAATTTACTAATTTATTTTACACCCTGTACTACTCAGCCCTATTTTTTGTTATTTGAGCGTCTGTGTGGGGAGGGGGTGATTATGATTGAGGGGAATTAATAATGAGGGTGAAAAGTTTACATGTATGATAACAGGGGCAGGCTGGGCTAGGGGGCAGGGGGTCATCATCCCCATAGTGGACTACCTTGGGCTGGACCACTGGGCTACCTGTTTTTTTTCCTTTAAAATGTTCCTAATAGTCTGCTGAGCCAAGTCTCGCCCACCGGGCTTAAATTTTCCAGCCAGCCCCTGATGAGGAGGTTAATTATGATGATTGGGCTTGATTATAAGTGTGAGGAGACTAGTGATTAAAAGGGCATTAATTATAATGAAATGGATTGATGAATATGAATGGAATGGTTTTTCGCCTTTGGATAAATCAGACTCTAATCTAAACCTAAAGCCACTATTTAAGGATGGCCCACTGCCCAAGGGCCAGAGCTGTGTGCGTTTTCACCCTGGTTAAAATTTGCCAGACAGTCCCTTCCTCCCATGTACTGTGATGTTAGCGATGAGAAGACCTCCGGGCCAGCTCAAGGAATTGCTTAACCCTGGACTCTTTGCCCACAAATCATTGATATCACTGCCAACGTTGGGAAAATAGTCCAAATGTTGCAGCATGTGTGAACCGAAAACGTTTCCTGATAGTTATCCTGTTGCAATCACCTGGATCATTACCAGGCATTTTGGTGAATGTGGTGGGAAGACGGCCCCGGACAACCACTGTAGGCCTGTGAACGAGGTCATTTGCAAACATCACTAAAGGGCCACTACTGTGAAAATGCCCATTGGTCCGGTCACCCAACGCTCAGTCATTGTCACACTTACTGCTCATAGCCGTCCTGCACAGCTCATTGCTGAACCCACAGTCGGGTCTGTCCTGTGGGCGGTTCGGTCCGGGCCAGGAGATGTGGGATAAAGCATCCGTGGGGCTAAACCAACAATAGGAAAATAATCCTCGTATTTATCATTCAAAAGAAAACTTGCAGAGCAGGGAATGCAGCCGAAATTGCAGTATGCGCGGCTAGAAAGCAACATTGATTGGTTAGATTAATCCTTATGAAATTTAAGAGTGTAATATCATTGCAACTTTATATATAATTTGTTCTCATTTATAGAATGTTAGAGTTAAGTTAATACGTTATGTTAGATGCACACTGGAGCATTTTCATACAATAATCAGGCAAATCAGCCGACATACGACTGTTGGGTCGGAAGTCGGGTTAGTGTATATAATGACGTGATGGTCGAAAGTCATTCCAAAGTGTCGATTGTCGGCTCTCTTGGTTGGTTGTACTGTTTGATATTTTGCGACCAATCACCTAACGATCATGTGGTGTGTATAAGTTTCTGATCGTTCCACGAGCAAATGCCGATAGTTCCTCGATCTGCGATTCCATTGGGGGCGTGTGTATGTCAATTTCTCATGCTTGTACCAGTCCCACGTGGTGTGGTGTCCGCACACCACTCATTTGGTAATTGGGTACTTCTAGTGGTAAAGCAATAGCAGGTATCCATTGCATTAATGCATACAGCATATGTCTGACAGTTTAATTATAAACTTTTGTCAGTGTAGTGTTATTAAAAAAAAGCAATGTTTCATTTATATGTGTATTGCTTAAGTCGTTTCAGTGTGTACAAAATTCAAATCTTTGCTCACGACAATATGGCTGTAAAAAGTCGATACCCGAACGGTCTTTCGTTAATAGTCCAAAACGTGACTATTGTGTACGCATTAATCGTCCAAGCGATCGAATGTAAAGTCATTGTAGATAACACGTCGGTCGGAAAATTCTCCGGTGTGTACCTAGCCTTAATCATTGTAGCTGTTTATTATACACATTGATTATTGTAAGCACATATACTCGAATATTAAATATATTGTTGCGCATACCTTCTTATTCAAGTAAAAAAAGTTCACATAAAAAAGGTCTCTAAAAAACATAGAAAGCTGATAACCATTAAATTATTAGTATAACAATTAAGAGAATGTTCTGGCAACGACAAACAATGAGTCTCTGGATGATACAAGTTTACAAGGTGTATAATGCAGTTCCTCCTTGTGCTGTGATACACAAGTACTCACCTGATCTCTTTCCTGGTACTGTCGTACTGAAGAACAGGGACAAACCGAGATTCATTCCCGACCAGCTGCAGATCATACACAGAGTAATTGATTAATCTCTCTCCCTTCTTATCAATGTTCAGCGGACCAGTGATTCCTATTAAATTAGAATTCAATTGAAATGTGACGTACTTCATTTTCAAATGTGCTTCATAAACAATCATCAGATTGTTACATCGGTCTGGCCCATTAATCACTTGAGTTCGTCCTGTAAGTAAAATGGTTTTCCATAAAGACGGCACTACATAATTTTAGAGTATATATAATGCTGAATAATGGCTTCCACTTTCCCATTAATGGCTCATTCAGACAAGAATGTAATAGGATGTGTGTAAATTGCACTATACGTAGCAGGAATGTAGGGGGTATCGTCATGTCAAGCATAGATGTTGTCATGGCTGCATGCCGAGAACTTAGCATAGACTATTCCCAACCCCTCTACCATCCCCTAAAAAATACTATTGTATCGCTGTGCTCACCATGTGGCATCCTGTGTACCTCCCAATATTGCTGGACAAAGGTCCAAATCGGGACTTTCCCGTCTAAATCAACAGTGGTGAAAGCCCAGACTACTATCATCTCAAACTGAATTGATACACCAGCGCATATCCCCTGCTCACATGTAGATAGGTTAGGAACACATGGTTTTTTTTCTACCAGAAGAAAAGAGAGAATTCAATATCAAAAAAGTGCAATTTTTTGCCACATGACTGAGAGTGTGGAACTCTTCTCACCGAGCAACTGGTACTGATTGTGCCCCCTCAGACTTTGCACCAGGCCCTGTCCGTCCGTGATATTTCTGCCTTGCTGGAGAAGATCCTTTAACCCCATCATGTAGAGTAATACTGAATCGTAGAGATAGGCGGCGTACGGGCTCACCTATAACACAAACCTCAACTGTTGACTTCATCTTGATCCGGGTTATATATATACATATAATGTGAGCTAACTAGCAGGGGAGAAAACAGAAGTAGTTTTTATTGGTAACACTGTGTAGATAATACAATATAAAATACGTCACTCTAGGGGGTCTATTTATGATCATTGGGCGATAATGAAGGTTTTCTATCACTGCCATACAAATTTACCAATAAAGATCGTCATGGCAGCTGAGCCGTGCTCAGGTCTCCCGGAAATACTGGCTGGCGGCAGTAAGAGGAGACTTACCGCTCACCTGGCCAGTCTGGGGACAATCTGCACATGCGTGAGTCGGCTCGCCGGGTCTACGCATGTGCGCTGGATGTAGATGCTCGGACTCGGCCCAAATTTAATTAAAAAATAAAATAATAAAGTTATTGAAAAGCATTTTTTTAAAAAAATATATAACAAAACTTTATTAACTAAAATAACACCTGCAGGCTGTATGTTGCTGCCGCCCAGCACGCAGCAGACAATGTGCACCGGGTGTGAGGAGATGTACCTGGTCCTCTGAGGAGATCTCACTGTAAAAGGGGGGTCCTCGCAGCTTGTGGTAGACCTGAGTCATGAAGGAGGCGTAGCTGTTACTGGGGTTCAGGGCTATCATGAGCACAGCGTCATAGGCCTGGATGATAGTCTGGTTTCTTTTACTGATCAAGGCGTCTTTCCAAAACACGTCCTGCAAAAAAACATATATTACAGTTATTCTATAACGAGACCTTATGACAGCGCGCACTTTGGCGGTCTGACCAATAATTATGAGAAGGCAACCAATCAGATCAGGATAACTCTATATAAGTAGTTATTAGTGCATTGATAGGCTGCACTCTAATGAAGATTGGTTTAGCTCAAAAAATGGCTGCCTGCACTGCGCCTCAAGTGATTCCTGGGGAATCAATAGGCCACAGTCTCATGTATATTATGTTAGCTCACAAAATGGCTGCCTGAGACCACAAACTGCATGATCCACAAACTACCCCAGTGAGGTCATTGCATACTTGCCAACTTTTCCTCTTTGGCTTCAGGGAGATCCCGGGGGAGGTGGGCGTGCGGGTGTGGGGCTTGACGAATGGCATAATTTTTGCCACGCCCCCTAAACGCTTGTCACAATTTTGACCAATTACAGCAGGAGGCAAGAACTGGGAGGTTGCCCTGCTTTCCTGGGAGGTCTCCCAGAAATGCGGGAGTCTCACGGACATTCCGGGAGAGTAGGCAACTATGCGTTAAAGAAAAGCATCTAATGAATCTCTAGAGACTGAAGTGTCTTTTACATTTCTGTCTCCATTACTGAAGTCATGTTGTCTTACCTGTCAGTCTTTGATTACATCTTGGTCTCCATGAAAATGGCCACCTCCATAGGCACCAATACATGGACATAGGACACAATTTCTGAACTGTGCCTTCATGCCACAGATGGCGAAGCCAACCACGTCTTGTACTGGCTCAGCATCAGGGAGAATGCCAGACTCTTCAGTGAGTGAGGGAGATCACCCCTATTTCAGGGAGTCTCCCTGACATTCAAGGAGTGTTGACAGGTATGGGTCACTGGCTCCTAGTGAGAATGCAGCACTCTCGGGTATATTGGTTCAGCCCACAAAATGGCTGCCTTCAATGTGCCTAAAATGATACCAGTGATTTCTAGTGAATTGATAGGCTCATTGAAGATTTGTTCAAACAAAAAAATGGCTGCGGTAGACGACAAAATGGCTGCCACACAAAGTACCTCAGTGAGGTGACTGGTTCCTAGTGAATGGATCGGCCGCATTCTTACACATAATAATAACTCAGACTATGCAATGGCTGCCTCCATTGTGTACATTTTAAACAGATGAGAGCCCTTAAAATAAACAGAATAAATTGGAGGGGTGGAAACTTTTTTTCAGTTTTATTTTACAATGACAAATTGGCCATTTTGCAAGAAATAAAATAAACTTTTCTTAAATATTTTTTGAGCATCTATCAGCTGCTACGGTGAAGTTTTATTGATAACTTGCAGTGGTAATATGCTGCTTGTTAATAGCGTGAGTCTTGTAGCACTTATAGATGGTTAGACACACACGCAGGAATCATAAACTTTCTGATTAGAACATTTCAGTCAGCGCGTAAGTGAAACTTACTGAAAATTTGTAATGGTATAACATTTGCTTTGCTCATATAAGTAATATGAAAGCAGCGTGGAGGAACATAATAGATAAATTAAAGATATGTGCTGACCCCCGTGTTGTGGTTTTAGTTCTAAAAGTCTTCGCAAGTGTCAAAAGCGGATGTATACAAATGGGACACCTGCCTAGGGGTGCGTATTCTCCATGGGTACCGGAGACATGTACCAAGGAGGTGCAATAATGCACCTCCACTATTAAATGCACACTCCAGCGCTATGCGTTCCAGCTTGGAGTGCATTAACCAAAAGGACAATGAGGCACTTCCTGTATAACAAGCATTTTGGTTCCATTTTTTCATGGTAATTACAATTTGCCTCATTTTCAGATCCAATTTTGCACCGAAGAATCGAGTCGTGTTCTGTATCTACTCAGAAAGCCAAATCTCTGATCTGTCGGATTTCTTTGAATCCGAACCACACATCTCTGAGATAAATATTCACATAATACGGAAATATACAAAATGGCTACATTAAAATTACATATAAACCCTTCAGGACTCACCAGAAATCCACTGAGTTCAAATTGTTGTACCATGATAAACACATAATTCCCGTCCGTCAGTCCCTGTTTTTCGGCTTCCAGCAAAATCAGTTTGGCATCTTTAGAGCTCGCCACTAAAATAATAACTGGAAGAGAGGAAGATCACGTCAGACCTACAGCTATATCCCCCAGCAAGAAACAATTAACACTGAATCGTACCCCTCACAAACTCACACAGAACACTGCATCTTGTGCAAAGCTCAAAGGATTACAAAGCACTAAAACTCCTATATCCAAGATTGTGGATACAACTACATTGAATCTAGAAATTAAACATGTCTGCATATTAGGGGTGTTAATGATGTACGTTATCTATAAATAAATATATAATTATAATTCAGAGCTGCAGACCATTTTGGCATTATCGGAAGAAACTGAAGATTCTCATTCAGTAGTAAAAATACTAGATATTTCTTGCTGTTCAATTCTTGCATTTGGGAATATCTTCACTGGTTTTCATGCCAGTTGCCGATCCAGAGGGGAAGAGTTGGGTCTGTTACTACCCCTTGCACTTAGCAGCAGTGCCTCTTGCTCTGAAATCTCTTTAACTGCTGGAAAGTAGAATCTACGTTCCAGGAGGGATTTTGAGTGACAGGTGGGCCTGTCATGTTATGGGCTGGGATGCGGAGGATATTGGGTTCCTTGTACCCCACCAGGGACAATGAAAAGAAACAGATCCAGCATGAACAAGAAAGGAGACAATTAAGTGAAACAGGGAGAGAGACAGAGAGAGAAAGGGAGAGAGAATGAGGAGTCTATTTATTATAGGGAGAAAAGAAAAATCTCCAGGGAAAACTCCTGTTTTATCAGATTAAACTGTGTTACCGGAGAAACTCGTCAAGGGGGTTACACTGAATGTTGGAGACTTTTAATCTTCATAAGG
Source organism: Mixophyes fleayi (assembly GCF_038048845.1). Classification (NCBI taxonomy): domain Eukaryota; kingdom Metazoa; phylum Chordata; class Amphibia; order Anura; family Limnodynastidae; genus Mixophyes; species Mixophyes fleayi. The sequence goes on along the minus strand of NC_134407.1, from coordinate 5,668,366 downwards.
GAGCTTAATATTAATCAGCATCTGAAATAGATGGTGTCTGGGAGAAAAGCAACGCAGACTGGGATCATTAACCCAAGATCACCTACTGCTCATCTTTGTGAGCTATTACCATAAGTTCCGAATGTTGCCCCCTCTCTTGCTTGCATGCAAAGACTTATTGGTCATCTTTTCCTGACTTAAGATACTGGACTGTCTGGGACAGTCTTTGCTCCAGAATTAGAATTATATAATAGTACTTAGGCCTGTGTGCTCCTTTTTCTATGGCTCATTTTTTTCTAAGACCCGTTTTGAACTAATATATTTCTCATTTAAATATTGTGATTTTACAATCCTTAAATCCTTTATTTTATACAAAGCCATTTTTATTTGTTTAGCGGAATAAATAGATATATCTTTTAATTAACAGATACTGGTTTCCTTAAATGAACCTATAGCATGATGGTTATGTAGTTGTATTCATTGGCTATCAGATATAGGGTACATTTTTAACCCGGCCTTTGTATTATTGTATACAGTTATTTATATTGACGGCACGGTGCTCCTTCTGTACATTATCGTAAGTACAGAAAATGTATTGAGGGACTGATATATCTGACCGAGAGCATGTTTGTGTGGTTCTTTGACACGGGCTATGGCATGTTAATTGAGTATCTGGTCCGAGCCCAGGTAGGGTGAAGGCATCACCTTTTGCTGAAAGGACAAGGTAAAAAGAACATCAAGAGTCTTCCTATGTGTGAGTTAGGGCTAGTAATGGAAATATGATGAAACAAACCTGTTTAGCATAGATTTATCACAGATTACTGTAAATTGTATATAAACCCCAATTTTGGATAATCCATTGTTCCATATGACCAGGGTTACACCCAACTATTAATATGTAATATCACTGTGTTGAAAGCTTTCCTGTTTGCAGAGAATAGGTCTGTCCTGATGACTAACGGGGTAGATATAAGTGGCACATAAGTAGAAACTCTTCATCCATTGGCCCAGCCATATCTAATCCTGATTGGTTAGTTCAGTGCAGTCTACCCCTTTTCCCAGATTGGCCCCTCTGCTCACATCACCCACTAGGATTTATCTAGTATGTCAAATATTTATATTAATTTATGGCAAGGGCGTGTGTGTGTGCGTCTCATCACTACCCTTTAATGGTGTGTAATTGCTCTTTTAAGAACAACAAGTGATCAGTAAACAGTACCTATCTTAAAGTTCCCACTCTATTCCTGCATTATGCCTATACCGGCTGTAATTCTGTGGACTGCAGATTAGAGATAGTCCATTCCCTGTCTCTCTAGTGTTGAATCCAGTGTCCTAAGAAACCTTTAGTTCTGATCCAAAGTAAGTGATCTGGGGGGACCAGACACAGTCACCAGCAAAGAGGTGCTGCATCAGCTACACACATCACCCAGAAGTAAGCGGCTCCAGGTGAAGGAGCCTGGTGGTGACAGCAAATACTCTCCAGCATCCGGGGTCACTACCACGGCACGCAGTTGGCACGCGAGTCGTTAAGTGTCTGTTGGCTGAGTATCACCAGTAGGACTGGTCGGCAACGGCAGGTTAACGATGGTAAGCAGAATCCAAAGATAAATCAGCAATATATCACCTCCCCCAAATAGAAAACCCATCCTGTCACCCGTATATAATATTAAAATTGAAAAAAATGAATAGTTAGATGTACTAGAGAGTTAAAAGTTACAAATAAGAAATGGTAACGGTCGCCAAATTTATAATAACTTCCTTAATATCTAATAAATTTATACTATAATAGATATATCATTTTAAAATAGTCCTATTCTGTAGATATTCCTTAATATATGCAATGAATGAAAGTGAGAATTTACACAGCCGTTAATAACCGTACTTTGTACATACCTCTAGCAGCTGCAGCCACGACGCGGAGATTCTCCTGAAGATTCCCCGGTTTACTCGGCTCGTACTTTATCTTAGCCGTGATGGTGAAGTTCGTGGCTAGTTGGTTTTCCAATAGTGTCCACAACTCATCAATTTTCTCCCAAGTCGAGCCCTCGGCAGCTCCGCCAAACAAAGCGATATAGTGCCACGTAAAATGCTTCAGGGTCTGCTCCACGGCTTCGGAGACGCACTGAAGGGGCGACACCATTTTCACATACGTGTCATATGTGCGCGTGTTGTCGAGCTTTGGTGTCTGACTGACGAAGCCAAACATTGGAATGTTCCAAGAGGAAGCCAGCAAGCCGGTGACCTGAGGTGACACAATGCAATGGCTTCAATGCTACATTCTTTTCTAAAGGTCCCTAAGATTCTTCAGAACCTTTGTAACAGAGCCCTGATGTTACCTGGCCCTCTACCTGCAGACATCAGAGCCTGATCTGTTGTGCAGGGGACAAATTCCACAGCTAAAGCCAACCAAGTCTGTTGTTATCTGATCGTTCAGCCCACCCCCCAAATGACCTGATCTGAGGCCAGCTAAGCACACTTATGGATGGACAAATTGGACAGATCCAGTCAATAAATTGATGGGCCAATTGCACGTATCGGAGGCTGCATGTTTCCTTATTCCAATTCAGTCCACTCACAGTCCTATCCAATAATTAGGGGACAGGCTTTAACTCCCTCCCCAATATAGAGTCTAATCCAATTGGGTTTTTCCCAGGTCAGGTGATTTTTTTGGTGGGTGGTCAAAATGTGACAAGATCAGGCCAATTTGAACGTATATTAAAAATTCTACAGTTTAATGTAAAGTAATAGTGTGGTCACTATCTTGTATAACTTCACTTCAGGACTAAAACAAATTTTGCATGTCAAGATGGCTAAATATTCACCCAGTGAGCCAGAGTTATCGGGGAGCGTATCTGTCAATTTTGTGCGTATCGTTCGCAAAAATCACGCTGTGCATGGTCAGAACCGTACGATGAGCAACAGAACCCAGCTACGTCCAAGTCTGCTTAGGATGTAAAAGACACTTACCGCAGGCTACGATTTAGGGGAGGGAACGGGGTGGGAATTGTGCGGATTGACGTAGGCGATGTAGGCAATGTACAGTAAGGGTGATGCCCTGCAACCACGTCCAAGAAGTACGCTGGTTTTCTGCCGTATCTCTTGCACCATCTATAGTGCTAGTCTAAGTTCTCAGTCAGTATCGTATGCAGCTATAACATGTGTCTGCAATCAGGAGCAACTGTAACAATGTCCATTGTGTACAGAAGACATAAAGTTCACCCTAATAAATGATTTTCAAGAAAAAAAAAAAAATTAACAAAAAAAAAAAAAAAATTCCATGTATAATCATAAATGACTATAATACTGACAGGTAACATTAATTGAATATATATATATATATATATATATATATATATATATATATATATATATATATTTCTGTATGTTCTTTTGAGATGTTATATTCCACATAGGTATTGTACGTGTCCTGCAGTGTCTGGTCTAGTAAAGTAGAGTAAACCTACACCTGTAATCATCACCACACGTATCTGGAGATCCGCTCCTTGCTTAGTAGGAATGTGGCCTTATCTGTGTGGAGTTTGTATGTTCTCTCCGTGTTTGTGTGGGTTTCCTCCGGGTGCTCCGATTTCCTCCCACACTCCGAAAACATACTAATAGGTTAATTAGCTGCTATCAAATTGACCCTAGTCTCTCTAAGTCTGTGTGTGTGTATGTGTGTGTGTGTGTGTGTGTGTGTTAGGGGATTTAGACTGTAAGCTCCAATGGGGCAGGGACTGATGTGAGTTCTCTGTACAGCGCTGCGGAATTAGTGGCGCTATATAAAAAGCTGATGATGATGATGATATGCCAAGTCGAGTTATGTGCAGTTTAAAACAAACGCACACTACGCTCAGTATGTGCTTTAATGACTCAGGCAGGGGGGTATCTGCTCCTCAAACCAGTCCCAGAGTTGACTACTTTGGCTAGGTCACTGGGCCACCTGCATTTCTTTCCTTTACAATGTTACGAATAGGCAGCTGAGTCAAGTCTCCATCCCCCTCTGGGCTAAAATTTGCCGCCCCCCCCCCTTCCCCCTGAGTATGGGGTATTGTGGACAAATTTATTTCATCTGTAAAATGAGTGGATCAGACAGTCCTAAGACTAATTAATTAGTGCATTGTTGTCCTATCACAGTGCAAAATCTTAAAACTAAAATGTGGAATTGCAACTTTGTTTGATAATATTTGAAAACTTCCTCCTTTCCCCCTGTGACAGACCAGCACCCTGCTGACCAGCACTTGTGAGACTGCAAAACTGTGATGTCTGCAGGAGCCCGACCAGGAGAGGTCATTGTCCAGTGTGAAGATGAATCCAGCGATCAGCACACAGAGGGCATTATAGAGTTAGGTGCAAAGCAAAGAAAGAAAAAAAAAGGGACAAATTTGCTGTTTGATGAACCATGTTACAATGCAGCAGCAAATGCATTTATTTAATTTTTTTGCATGCAGGGAAAGTACTGGCTGCTTTTGCATGTAGTATACAAATACCGGGCAGCTTTATTTTACACTGCAATTTAGAGTTGATCTAGGACACCCCCCTCTCAACTCTAATCTGACCGCACATTTTAAATGATCTCTCCCTGCTGTGCAGCATGGTTTTGTCAAGGTGCAAATATGCTCTTTTATTTTTGCTTTGCTCATAACTCTAAAGGCTAAACCACAGGCAGCTTCCCCTGGACAAGGGGAGCAGAAGGGCACATTACTTTACTAGGCAATATCTAATGAATTCATAATATTTTAAACCCCAAACTTCCTGCAAGTTTTCCTTTACTCTGTAGAACAAACATGAGAGCAGATTTCATTCCTAATAAACGCTGATATACAGCAAAGTTCTTTCTACAAATTGATAAGTTTGTATGTTTCTAATGATCTCCGCATAACTATTTGCACGCAGGTTATGTTTCCCTTTGCATACAAGATATAATAAAAACAAATCACAGTGTATTCCTACCTCAGCGGCTTCTGGGCACACCGGGCCGAAGAGGGCAGAGATTTGGTATTCCTCAAACTGGCTGATGAAGGCATTTAGTGACATCTTGGCATTGCAACCACAATCGGCGTACACAAACTCCAACGTCCTGTTACCCAGGAGCTCAGGCTTCCATTCCATGTTCATCCTATCTATTGCCAACTGGATGGCGGAGCCCAGCCGCTGGGCGCTGAAGGGGTAGGAGAAATTCCACGGGGCCTGGAAGCCAACAAGTATCTTTGAGGACTGCGCTCCCTTGGTGTAATTAATACTACTGATAATTTGTGTTCCTCCAATGCAAAACTGGACACAAACTGTACACAGGAAAAGCCACATTGCAGAATCTGAGAGAGTTCTGAGAAATCAGATAACAAGTGTTGATTTTATCTATCCAGCCCCAGTTGCTGGCTCTAAGGAAGACTCCGCTACTGCTCACAGAGAGATACTTATACCTGTCCTCAGATTGATGTCTGTAATTCTCTAGTGCCTTCTACATGTCTCCTATTAAATAGTCCTAATTAGCAGAAATGTCTCCAGCCACCGTTTCCCACTGGCCCTTAATTCTATAACCCTTCAACTGCTGGATCTCCATGTCACGTCCTTGTGTTAACCCTCTAAGTTTACCCATTTTGCTTGCTTTTCCTACGTAAACTCTTATTTTCTATTTATGTGAGCAGTGTTGGACCAGAGGGTTGATAAATATTATCGTTTATGTAGCACATTTATTTCAAACCATAAATACACAATAATGTACACTACAATATGTATTTATTTTATGATATTTCTTATATTATAGGTCTATAAAATCACTTTTTCCACATTTTCCTTGTCTGAAACAATATTGGAGGGACTCACTTAAGTAGGAAACATTAATAACCTGCATTCGGGCCAATTCTCATATGGACGGATCGATATCCATTTTCTCCACAGACGTCTGTGACCAGATTGGACAGGACTGGCTATCTGCTTGTCAGGTCAAACAGTCAGGTCCCATGGACCTCTCTTAATGAGGTCGGCCAGTCACCCAATACACATTGGTAACCAACTAACTACATTCCACTGTGTCGGGCCTAAACTACAAGCAAACGCAATCAGAGTCTGATTGGAAGAACTTTATTATCTGACATGCAGGAAAATCTGATGACCGCAATCTGCATATGTGAATATGACAAATAACAGCGGGTTGTAGGCTTTAGTAGTTATGGCACAATGACTGGATCCTGGAAATTTGGGCACCTTGTTTCATTACTCTCAGCTAAATCATAGAAACGCTCTTCACTTGGTGATCTTCGCTGCATCCTCGGTTTTTTTCCAGGACTGAACATGACACTAAAGAAGAACAGTAGTTACTAAGAGATAACCACAAGCGTGCCTCCTCTAGAACAGCAGAGAAAGGAACGCTTAATGAAGATAAATGGTGAAGGAGAGTTGTGGTTGACAGCAGATGACTACTTTAAGTTTTCTACAAGAGATACCCCATTCTCATAGGTTCTTTAAAGGGCCTGTAGATATCATTGACATGATGTTATGTTGTTACTTTCAGTAGTTACAAATATATACAAAGCATGAATTTAAGGAAAGTATTGTTTTGATCCATTATGTTTCTAATAAGAATTATACACTGAACTTGGAGTCACCAAACTAGACCTTTTAGCCAATATTTTGTTTGGAACGCTTAACTGGGCAATAAAAATAGAGTTAATTGCTCTGCTGTGATAACAGGGCATATCTGAGTAAATAATCATTGGGCTGTGACAGAAAGAGTCAAGTATATAGGTTTCCTTCATTAAAAAAAAATTACATTAACCCTTTGTTTGCTGGAAACCATTTTGACTAAAATTAATTTAGATATTAGTATAGATAATCATCAGTTATTTATAGTGCCCCTAATTCTGTAGCGCTGAACAGAGAACTCACTCACATCAGTCCCTGCCCCATTGGAGCTTACAGTCTAAAATGTCCTAACCTAAACACACACACACACACTGAGAGAGATTAAGGTCAATTTAATAGCAGCCAATTAACCTACTAGTATGTTTTTGGAGTGTGGGAGGAAACCGGAGCACCCGGAGGAAACCCACGCAAACACGGGGAGAACATACAAACTCCACACAGATAAGGTCATGGTCAGGAATTGAACTCATGACCCCAGTGCTGTAAGGCAGAAGTGCTAACCACTGAGCATTGTGCTATGTATGCGCAGTATGGAAATGTTTATATTTATGCCACACAAACCCTAAATGAGGCCATTACTGCATAAAGCGTACCTACCAGAAACATAGCAGGGCTTTCCCTCATGCACCCGTTCCAAAGTCTCCATGACACCACTATCCGGCTTAAGCGTGGCTTATATTCCCACTCTTTTATGTTCTTATAGGGAACAATGTAAGTATCATGTTTACTGCATTTAATTAATGTGTTAGTATATTCTTTTGTGAGCACTGACCATGACCACGGACGGAGGAACCGTGATGTTGCTGATGAGCATTCTTGCTTTGGCCATAGAATAAGCCCCCTAGTTGGACTGTTTTATTCTCTGCACATGGAAAATTACACCTTATAGTAGGTTTCTCTGTGCTTAAAAATCCCTTAATGCAGACATAATATAATCATACTGGACATCAACATTATTTGGAATATTCTTCTCCAGTTCATAAAGATATTTAAAATTGCAGAGACAATGTTCATTTATTTGTTTGTCTGTCCAGTTATGTATTCGGACATCCCTGCACTGATGTTGATTAAACCATCACAAGGTGGTCCACTTGGACCTTGGTCAGGTTTTAGGGGGGTTGGGTGTCTCGGTCAGACCCCCCATTGGTGTACGCTGGACAGAACTGTGACCCGGGGAGTCTGTACTGGGCCTTCTATTTGATGGATTTGGATGACATCTTAATATCTTAGCTGCAGTTACATCCAACTGATTAACTCTTGAATAACTTAAAGACTTAAATCCAGGCAATGATTGGTACTTCAGCTAGTGTGATATATATATATATATATATATATATATATATATATATATATAATTGTGTGTCCTCAGGGTGGGTAAAGGTAACAATTGACCCACCAGTCAACCTAGCTGCTGGAACAAGTAAAAAATTTGTAATCACCTGTAGGGATATTCTTGCCCCTCTCACTTTCAGCGCGATGACGTCTGAGAGAAGCAGAAAAAGTTGTCAAAGTGAAACTGAATAAGTTGATATTATCCAGTGTTCCGTGTCAGACTTCTTTGTTTGCAGTCTCCTTGGGACTCATTTAGACTTAGGAGCCAATCCAACCAAAGCGTGCAAATTTGAACCCCAACAGACCATGTTGCGATGTAAGGGGTGCAAATATTTTTGCATGCAGGTAAAATTCTGACTCCTGTGCATGTAGCACATAGATACCGGGCAGCTTTATAGTCACACTGCATGGTAGAATTGAACTAGGACACGCCCACTCCCAACTCTAAATCTGTCCACACATTTTATATTTGCCCCCTGCAGCAGAACGTGGTTTTGCCAATGTGCAAAAGTTTACCTTGGAGCTGGATTTACCCCTAATTCCCATTTATCCTTTCAGTAATAATCTTCCATTCTTCCCAGGACAAGAACATTACATACAACATCTCTAGAGTGGATGTAATATAATTACAGGGTAAACTAGTTTTATTAGTTTTATCTTGGAATTAACCAAACTTTGCCACTTAAAATTTCTGTAGTTTTATTTTCCTACTGTTATGTGTCAGGCAAGCTCACGGAATTTGAGTAGCCTAAGATAACGACTCTAGATTCAGCAAGACAGTAATTATCCCAGGACAGTAATTACATTGTGACACAAGCTCTATCAGAGTACCAGGGAGATTCATCCCTGACCTGGTGCAAGGATTCTGGGGATTAATTTATAAGGCTAACGATATGTGTTCATCCTTCTAATTAAAATAGTATACTAATAACATGCAACATGTCTCAGCTAGTTGTAGAACTGATGGGATGATTTGTGTTTAATCATGCTTACATTTCTTTCAGTATGTTGTAAAATAAAGGTTTTGTGCTTCCCGTTCATAATAACTAAAACTATATATTGTGTTTGCAGTGTATTATATATATTATTGACAAGTTTCACACTATTATTATTGCAAAAATAATATTGTTAAAGAGACGCTAATTGTTTCAGTTGTAAGAGATGGTGGGAAAGTGGTCTGTATTAAAACCTTATTGTTATGCAGTCAACCAGCAGACTATTTCCATTCTTTACTGCACGTAAAGGAAAAGGTAGGTTCCGTCAGGAATATGAACAGTGTATACATGTGTCTGGGCCTCTGAAACTTTTGTTAATGTTATTTAGTAATAAAGCGCTGACATATTATATAGCCTGGTGGGGTCATGCAAACAAACACCCACAAAGGGCGATTACATAGAAATCCAATTGACCTGCCAGTATATTTTTGGAGTGAGCAAGGGAACTGGAAAACACCTATGCGAGCATGGTCACAATCAAACCCAAGGCCCCAATTCTGCAAGGCAACAATGTTAACCACTGTGCAAGTTTGCCAGCAGGCAGCCCGCTAACTGACTGGTAGTGTGAGCAGTGAGGTTGATCTGAAAATGCTATAAATACTGTTGAAAGGAATTGTTAAATATATTCCATAAAGTAATTCATCCTTGAGTACTTTAATGTTCCCAGCAGGTGCCCAGCCTGATGGAAGTATACCAGGGTAACCTTTCTTCCTTGTACTGCTAGAAGCTTAGGAGGTTGGACCTCCTGAGATCTCTCATTCCTGGAGAGTGTAGAAGTTTGAAGTCTATACAATTTAGCACCTTGATGGCCCTGAGAGAAAGTATTCTTGAAGTGATCTGGACCCCCCCACCCCCATATTATTTACATGTCACCAGTTGTTGTGGGCTTATGTTCATAGCTTTGTACCCCTCGATGTCTTTATGGAAGATGACGAGCTCCATTTTGGACCACTCACCATGTCTACTCCCTCTACTTCCTCCACCCACTATGTCTACTCCCTCTACTTCCTCCCCCCACCATGTCTACTCCCTCTACTTCCTCCACCCACCATGTCTACTCCTTCTACTTCCTCCACCCACCTTGTCTACTCCCTCTACTTCCTCCCCCCACCATGTCTACTCCCTCTACTTCCTCCCCCCACCATGTCTACTCCCTCTACTTCCTCCACCCACCTTGTCTACTCCCTCTACTTCCTCCACCCACCATGTCTACTCCCTCTACTTCCTCCACCCACCATGTCTACTCCCTCTACTTCCTACACCCACCATGTCTACTCCCTCTACTTCTTCCACCCACCCTGTCTACTCCCTTTACTTCCTCCACCTACCTTGTATACTCCCTCTACTTCCTCCCCCCACCATGTCTACTCCCTCTACTTCCTCCACCCACCATGTCTACTCCCTCTACTTCCTCCACCCACCATGTCTACTCCCTCTACTTCCTCCACCCACCATGTCTACTCCCTCTACTTCCTCCACCCACCTTGTCTACTCGCTCTACTTCCTCCCCCCACCATGTCTACTCCCTCTACTTCCTCCACCCACCTTGTCTACTCCCTCTACTTCCTCCCCCCACCATGTCTACTCCCTCTACTTCCTCCACCCACCTTGTCTACTCCCTCTACTTCCTCCCCCTACCATGTCTACTCCCTCTACTTCCTCCACCCACCATGTCTACTCCCTCTACTTCCTCCACCCACCATGTCTACTCCCTCTACTTCTTCCACCCACCATGTCTACTCCCTCTACTTCCTCCACCCACCATGTCTACTCCCTCTACTTCCTGCACCCACCATGTCTACTCCCTCTACTTCCTCCACCCACCCGGACTACTCCTTCTACTTCCTCTACCCACCACATCTACTCCCTCTACTTCCTCCACCCACCATGTCTACTAGTATCCCATTTGCTCCCACTGTATCTCGTTACCCTCTCCACCTAAAAATGTAAGCTCTCACAGGCAGGGTCCTCTCCACCCTATGTCTCATGTCTTCACCCTCTTTGTCTGCTGGTTATGACTTATGCTGTATTTTGTGTAGGTGCTATGCTGTCTGCTTTACTCATACGCACGTAATTAGTACTTGTATTTGTGCTACTTGTTATTGCTATTACTCAACCAATAGGTTTACTTGTACTACATGTTTTGTTTTATTCTTATTTTATTCACATATTTGCCATTATGCTTAATTGTATCTTTGTATATGTATGCCAATTGTCTTGTATTATGGAATTTGTGGTGTCTTATAAGTAATTGGTGATGGTGATAATGATACCACAATGACATCACCAAGTTTCTGTGGCAATCTTTATGCTTAAATCTTGTATCCAGATTGGGTTCATAATAGTTCCTGATATCACCCTTTGAAAAACTTCCATTTTTATGCAGTCTCAGGCTTCATTGAACTACCAGTTTTCTTTTTCAGTTAGTCAGCATGCAACGACAGTGTAACATTCAAAGCCGATAAAAGATAAAAAAAATATTTGAAGTAATTGAAATGATAATGTTGGGTATCGGAACTTAACGAAACAACTTGAAATAGGACTTCTGCCAAAATCAGCTGTTGAAGACTCAGACATGGCTGATGTTGCCATTCTCAGCCATATGACAAATGGACATTTCATAGCAACCTGTAACTAACTGCTGATTTCAGTCAGGAGTCCTATTTTGTAATTTTGAGTGGTTACCCTTTAAAATGTAACCATTTATCATTGTTATTTAGTAAAATAGCATTACCTTATTATTGCTTGTAATTGTCTCTGTTTTATCTTGTCTAAAACAAAAATAAGACACGTAAAAGAGCAAATAATTGTCCTTTGTTCAGTTTTCATTTTATTATTGTAGTATTTATTTGTTAGAAGCAGAGAAATTGGATAAATTGCAATTGTTTTAATTTCATTTTAAATGCAATTTCTATTATTAAAATGGAAAGTTCTCAGAATTATTTAATACATAGAAGAATAATAGAATTCACTTATCTCCAAAATTCAATAAAGTAACCTCGTAAACCACTAGATGGCGCAGCTAATAGTGCCTGTAATCTATACACTTCTTGAACACAATTACAATAATACTAAGAAACACAGTGGTATTAATTATGAAAATAAATGCTATTTAGTAATATACAAAATAGCTGGAATTTCAGATTTAAATAATATAAGACACAATACACAATTCCCTTCAGATCAGTGGAGCCACCTGAGTATATCTCAACACTGTGTATTAGTTTGTGTTTGTGTGTTAGGGAATTTAGACTGTAAGCTCCAATGGGACAGGGACTGATGTGAATGACAAATATTCTCTGTACAGCGCTGCGGAATTGGAGGTGATATATAAATAAATGGTGATGATAATGATGATGACTGTAGCGAGTAATCTGGTCCTGACGATCCTGTAATATTTGTCTCCAAATTGGGGTCATGGGTTTTGAATTCCTCCTGGACCCCATTATAAACTGTTTCACCGTCTTGTTGAGAATAGTAGAATTGTCCAATATGTTCTACTTGTAAAATCGTTGTGTGTGAATCACTTCATGTGCAGCACCCCCACCAAGGATTCTTTGTCTGGGTATGTATGGACGTAGATGTGATGACCACCAGGGGGCGACTTGGGGACCCCCGGCAACCACAGACACTTCGCACAACACTGACACAAGATTTTCTTTTATGTAAAAATATTTACTTTGAAAATATATATTTTAAATAGATGTCCAATTTGGGAATAAATAATAATTTAAATCACAAACACTATTATGAGGTTGAGTATTAGACTCGCTATAGATATATTAATAAATATGGATGTTAGTATCTATGTAATTTTGATATTATGATAACTATTTCTAATAGACTCCAAAATTCCCTTTATAAGCTAATCCTAACTCACTATAAAATATCACAATGTCTAACACCTATAACTAGATCGTATCACACTAAATGACTTTATAATAGCTTGAAAGAAATACTAAATTACACTTAACCAATTAATATTACAACATGCTTACAACTTCACAGTTCACAATGTTGATTCTTGCAATATCCCTAACTTCCAGGCCAAGCTGTCTACGAAGCACATAATACTGTTGGTAGCTACTTCTCACTTAGTTATATGCATATTTAGTTTTTACCAAATATGTAGTTGAATTTCAAATCACTAACTGTGCAGATGATATAATAAATTGGTATATAATTCAGTCTCTGAAATAAGTATTTATAATATATTGAATGGACATTCTCTGAAATAAACATTTATACTGATACAGGTGTTAAATCTACATCTCCTTTTCACTTCAGGTTTATGTAAAATAACAATATGAAAGTTTCTCAGGTTTACTCACAGGAACCAGGGTTTGATTGTCCCAAAACCACTTTTCACACTGTTTCTTTTCCCAGAAGGTTGTTGTTTTTTTTCAAAATGATGCTTCTGCTCACAGACACTTTGGCTTCATCCATAATTCTCTTTACATATCTCTTCCCATCATTAGATATTTTTTCTCATAAATGTTGATATCCACAAATACAACATTTTACATATACATCTTTGTAATATACATCTGTCTTCTCACAGATCTGTCTCAGCTAGTTTTCTCCTCCTCACTCTGGGGTATGTAGTCCCAGCCAGCGCCAGCTTCTATATTTATTTTTTTATCTCTGTTTGGCGGCAGATGTTGCATACTATTAGTAAAGCCTACGTTGTCTGGGGGGCTAATAGTTAGGGGGGTACCTAAAACACTAAGGGTTTCAATAAGGAACGTAAATGCTGATACGTGCTGTATTTTGTGTAAAAGCGCTCTGGCGCATGCCCAAAACTGGACTATACGACTTGACAACGCAGCAGCAACCAATTCATATTTGAGCGTAAAGGACCCTTATGATAGCCTATGATTTCATGTGCAGAATGGGGAGGGCACTGGGCGTATGCCCGTAGTCAATGTACAGTAAGGACGTGCCAAGCTGGAGCGCACACAGCAATGTCTGATTCAAGCTTTGGGCATCGTTCAGGTACATATTTTTCAGCCGTATCATTCATACCAGCTACAGGTCAGGTGTAAGTGCTGATTACTAGTGATGACGGCTGTGTATACAGCTAGAACATGTGTTTGTAATCAGGAGCAACTGTAACAATGTATTTATGTACAGTAGACATTAATAACATCCTGATAAATGTTTTGGTTTGAGAAACATAAATGAAAAAAAAAAATGTAAAAACGTTTTTCCTTAATTACTGACTATATTATTAACAGGTGACAATAAGTGAATACCTTTTTTCCTGTGCGTTCTTTTGTGACTTTATATTTTGCATATGTATCATACATATCCTGCAGTGTATTGTCTGTTAGAGCAGAGCAGACCTAGACCCAAATAAGAGATGTATCTTCAGATCTGCTGCTAGTTGACTACGGATGTGCGTATGCCCAGTTTATGCACATTTTTTAAAAAAAATGAAATTTACATTTGTTTCACATGCCTTAATGAATCAGACCCTAAATGACATAATATCTCTCATCCAGTGTTTTTTAATGTCCCTATAGTGCCCCTATACCTTGGAGGAGAAACAGACACCAGCATCTTGTTACTGGTGAAGCTGACGGCTGCTACTTCTCAATGTCATTGTGGCGCTTGGCTATGATGTCATAACCCAGCACCACACTCCCAGTTTGGGGAACAGAAGCTGCCACCTCGCCTGCAACCTGCAGGTAGCATTTACTAGGGTTGGAGGGACGCCCCCTCTGAGGGGGGAGGGGGGACACAGGGTGTCCACAGAGCTCTGCCAGCCTTGCATCAACTCCTAGTTTGGGGATTGTGCCAAATCCCTAATCAGACCCAAGTGTATGTTCTTATGGCAGGAATTGAAGTTGAGGTCTGCAGATGCCCAGACTAGTGCAACACATCTACAGTAGATTTTCAGCATATTAATAATTTTTATTGTTTAATGTAATTTGCTTCTTTAACAGATATGACATTTGGCAGTAAATCAATCATTCTCAATGGCCTTTAAACCTTCCTTCAGTAATAGCAATAATAATTAGTAGGGTTGATCAGATACAGCTCTTTCAACACAGCGAGCAGCCGCTTATCAGTCAATGGTTCCAAACTCTAACATTCGCTGCTCCATTCATTTCATCCTCATCAAGCGACCAAGTACCAAGGTCAATTCAATCTGTCGCTCAACATGAACCTTCATTTTGCTAAAAGTTCCATCTAATTCTGAAATGCAAACTGCACAAAAATCTTGTAACGAGCAACAGAAAGAAGCGAGAAAGTGACACTATCAGGGACAGGAGTTACTGGGGTCAATGAGGGTCTGCTAAATCCAAGTGCTGTAAACCTCGATGCTAGAAGAAGTGACCTAGGAACTGGATATTGAACCGCTTCATAATTACTTATCTTCTCTGCTCACTGATCTTTCCTCCGTTGATCCAAGGAGATTGGGACGTCAGTGTAAGGGTTTATTGTAGCAGGTTAATCCTAGGGATCCATAGTGTAATGCTATGTCTTCTCTGCAACACTCCTTAATCAGTGAGGGGTATTAACATATAACCTCAGTACAATTACTAACAGTTAGTAAAAAACAAATTACACTTATACCAATAAGTAAGTAAATACTAGTGGTCAGTAAAGTCATCTGTCTCTGCAATAATACACACAGCAGTAAAGATGAGTCTGGGTTTGCAGGGTTAGACACCTGTTATGTAAGACTAATATTGTTCTAGACTGAAGGAGTCATCCTTAACGTAACGTAAGCTGTTTCCTTATGTGCATGAGAAATGCCTATCCCTGCGTCTATACTGCACTTTTTGTGTATCTCTATTGCTAGAGTGGCTAAATGGGGGAGGGAAGGGTGGTTACTATGTATTATATGGAGGATGGGAACAGGAGGTTACTATGTGTTATATGGAGGATGGGAACAACTGGTTACTATGTATTATATGGAGGATGGGAACAACTGGTTACAATGTATTATATGGAGGATGGGAACAACTGGGTACTGTGTGTTATATGGAGGATGGGAACAACTGGTTACTATGTATTACATGGAGGATGGGAACAACTGGTTACTATGTATTATATGGAGGATGGGAACAACTGGTTACTGTGTATTACATGGAGCATGGGAACAACTGGTTACTATGTATTACATGGAGGATGGGAACAACTGGTTACTGTGTGTTATATGGAGGATGGGAACCAGGGGCAGATCCAGACTATTGCTATACCCCGGGTGATTTTAGGGGGGGTGATTTAGGCCCCGCCCCCTTTCTAATTTCTAAGGCTGCCGGCGGCTGCACTGTATGTGCAGGTCCGCTCGGCAGTGACATTGTGCTGCCCTGCTGCTCTGATTGTGTTTAAAACACAATCAGAGCAGCCGGGCAGCACACTGTCACTGCTGAACGGACCTGCACAGTGTGCAGCTGCCGGCAGCAAGCCCCTGCTAGGGGGGGCGATCGCCCCGATCGCCCCCCCCCCCCCCTGGATCCGCCACTGATGGGAACAACTGGTTACTGTGTGTTATATAGAGGATGGGAACAACTGGTTACTATGTATTACATGGAGGATGGGAACATCTGGTTACTGTGTATTATATGGAGGATGGGAACAACTGGTTACTGTGTGTTATATAGAGGATGGGAACAACTGGTTACTATGTATTACATGGAGGATGGGAACAACTGGTTACTGTGTGTTATATAGAGGATGGGAACAACTGGTTACTATGTATTACATGGAGGATGGGAACAACTGGTTACTGTGTGTTATATGGAGGATGGGAACAACTGGTTACTATGTGTTATATGGAGGATGGGAACAACTGGTTACTATGTATTATATGGAGGATGGGAACATCTGGTTACTGTGTGTTATATGGAGGATGGGAACAACTGGTTACTGTGTATTATATGGAGGATGGGAACAACTGGTTACAGTGTGTTATATGGAGGATGGGAACAACTGGTTACTGTGTGTTATATGGAGGATGGGAACAACTGGTTACTATGTATTATAATGAGATTGGGAAGATATGGTTGCTGGGAAGTGTGGGTGGGGTAGTTGTCTTGTGTGAAATTGTGTAACGGGTGGTAATAGGGTAATGTAGTCAGGTTAAGAGGGTGGTTGAGGAATATTATAAGCTTGTCTGAAGAGGTGGGTTTTCAGAGAACGCTTGAAAGTTTGTAGACCAGAGGAAAGTCTTATTGTGCGAGGGAGAGAATTCCATAGAGTGGGTGCAGCCCGGAAAATGTTCTGTAACCGGGAATGGGAGGATGTAATGAGGGTGGATGAGAGATGCAGATCTTGTGCAGAACAGAGTTGCCGAGTTGGGAGATATTTTGAGACGTGAGAGTAGATGTATGTTGGTGCAACATTGTTGATGGCATTGTAGGTTAGTAAAAGTATTTTATATAGAATTCAGTAGAAAACAGGCAACCAGTGTAGAGACTGACAGAGTGATTCAGCAGAGGAATAACGATTTGCAAGGAAAATCAATCTTGCCGCTGTGTGCAAAATAGATTGTAGGTGTTTGAGTCTGTTTTGGGGAAGATCAGTAAGGAGGGGATTGCAATAGTCAATGCGGGAGATGATAAGTAAGGTAAGGTTTTTGCAGTGTCTTGTGTGAGATATGTGCGAATTCTGGAAATGTTTTTTTATATGTATGTAACATTATTTAGATATAGAGTCAATGTGGGGAACAAAGGATAGGTGTGAGTCGAGGATTACACCTAGGCAGTGAGCTTTTGGGGTGGGATTTATGGTCACAATATTATGGTCATATTAATATGGCTATTGTCATAAGCTTGCAGAACTAGTGATAGAGGTCTTTGCCTATAGCAGCCACCTTTCCTGTAGAGCTTGTCGCGCTCAGGGCCGCCGAGAGGGGGGGGGGAGCGGGTACTAATTACCCGGGCCCGGCATGTCAGGGGGCCCGGCACGGGCCCTTGCGTTGCTGATTTATTTATTTTTAATTTTTTAATTTTTTTCAAAACGTTTTTTTTTCCTTTTCTTTCTTTTTTTTTTTTTTTTGGCGGGGGGGGGGGGCTCGGTCGTTGGTGGGGGGAGCAGGCTAGTTTAAAAACAAAAAACAAACATACTCACCTGATCGCGGAGCCGGCATCCCTCCTCTCTGCTGCTCTGTGCTCTATTCAGACTGTCTGAATGCCGGGTGTGATGTCATCATGTCATGCCCAGCATTCAGTCAGTCTGGAGCAATGGAGCACAGAGCAGCAGAGAAGACCAAGAGAGGAGAAAAGGTAAGTGAAGGGAGGAAAACGAGGGGGGCACAGAGGGGTTAAAAAACGGGGGGGGGGCAGCATGACAGAGGGGTTACAAATGAGGGGGGGGGCACCAAGGGGTTAAAAAACGGGGGGGGGGGGGCAGCATGACAGAGGGGTTAAAAGATGAGGGGGGGGGCACAGAGGGGTTAAAAAACAGGGAAGCAGCATGTCAGAGGGGTTTAAAACAGGGAAGCAGCATGACAAAGGGGTTAAAAATGAGGGGGAGCGCAGAGGGGTTAAAAAATGGGAAAGCAGCATGTCATAGGGGTTAAAAAATGAGGTGGAGCACAAAGGGGTTAAAAAACGGGGGGGGGGGGGCAGCATGACGGAGGGGTTAAAAAATGAGGGGGAGCACAGAGGGGTTAAAAAACGGGAAAGCAGCATGTCAGAGGGGTTAAAAAATGAGGGGGAGCACAGAGGGGTTAAAAAACGGTAAAGCAGCATGTCAGAGGGGTTAAAAAATGAGGGGGGCACAGATGGGTTAAAAAACGGGGCAGCATGGCACAGTGGTGTTAAAAAGGGGGGAGGCATGGCACAGTGGGATTGAAAAGGGGGGGGAGCAGCATAGTATAGTGTGATGAAGGGGAGCCAGATGAAGGGGGCAAAAGCAGCATGGAGGACACAGTGTGATCATAAGGCATGGCGATGATGAAGGGGCACATTATTGTAATATTGGAGCTGAAGGAAGGCCTAATTATTAATCGTGGATGGTATTGATTTAACGCCAGGGTTGTTTGGAATTATCTAAATGTAGCTATTTTTTTCCAAATAGGGCCCCCAGCTTTCCAGGATCCAGACAAGCCGAAACTAAAGAAACATGCAGCAACAGGTGGTGAAAGTGAGAAAAACAGGTAGGAGAGAGCAGGACAGTATGTGAAATGCTGTGATTCTAGTAGGGACAATGTCAATTTTTGGTGAGTGTTGTGCCCAATGTAAGGTGGAAGCCAAGACTGAACTCTTTGTGTACACACTGCATTTTTTTCTATACTACATTTTGGTGCTAGATGTCCTGAAAGTCAGGAGTGCTTGGACATATGTGATGCTCGGGCGAATTGAGAGCCTAGTGATTTTGATGTGTTAGCCACGCCCCAATGGCGCTTTTGCCACGCCCCCAAATGCATGACCACACCTTTGAATTTTTTTTCGCCGCCATACGGCGACGCCAAATTTTTTACCATACTCAACTATGAGGGGGGCCCCATGAATTTATTGTACCGGGGCCCTGAATTCCTCTTGGCAGCCCTGGTCGCGCTCACAGGTACTCAGAATCCCCTAGTTCTTAACTCTAGCATAATGGAAGCTTATGAGCAATACCGCAGTGAGGAATTAGGAGGCGGCAGATAGGATGGTAGCGGATTGTCAGAAGAAGACCGAGGTCAGGGATCCATAGCTGATAGAGTGGTAAAAAACAGGCAAAGGGTCAGAGCTGGCAGCGAGCAAGAATAACAGAATAAGAAGCCAGAGGTCAGGGCAATCAGCGCACAATCAAAATCCAGAACAAGCCAAGGGTCGGTAACAGGTACTCAATCAGGAGTCAGGAGACATTACAAAGCAGGTCAGCAATCCACAGAGGAAAACGGTATAACCGGCAGGGAGGCTAAGCCCTACCTGCCTTATATACTGGACAGGACCAATCAAAGCAGGGCAACCTATGTGGATGTTATCAGCCTCATCGGGCAGCTAATTAATTAGAAATAAGTCTGTGCACGTGTGCCAAGCAGCTTGCCAGGTGCTGCTTCAGAACAGAGAGAGTCCATAGGGAACTGGGACGCTCTGACCGGAAGTGACGTCCGAGGACCTGGTCAGAGAGAGAAGCTGAGTCATCGTGAGTAGCACGGTGGCTTGTGACATTCTGGCCTGTTCATTACAGCTCCGCTGTGACAAGAGTGGGATATCAGGCACTTTTAATAAAGCTTCAGCTTGCCTGGGACCCCTTGAATGCCAGAGACACTTCCCATATGGTTTGCTAAATGTCACTATTGACTCTATTGTAAGTTCTGGTTGAAAAATGTATTGGAAATGTTTCCTTGAGGGAGCTATAGGCACCCTGGGGTGTTACTAAGTAAATTCTCAGAGATCCTTTCACTCCAAACACGACAGACACCAGCCAATAATACTCCAGGTGCAGGGACTTTGTGCTGTAGCGATCAGTTACTTCAAACGGAAAGTGTTGGTTGGCCCAGAGCTCTGAATAAGCCATTATATAAGTTCCTCAACTCCAGACTACTGTGAGCCATTTCCCTTTGGGGTCTGGAAGGACAAGAGACAAGATGAACCCCCCAGGATATAAGGGCCAGCAATAGGTGGACAAAATAGGTGGACAAAAATACTGGCAACTCCCTTGACACTCAGAACACATTGGAGACTAGAGGGGGCATAAATAATGGTGCCCAGAAGCCATAGACACACTTGGATATGCAGGATTGGCTGGGGATTACTGGACTGACCAATTATTTGCACTTGTGTGTGCCCACCAAAAGAAGGGTGACATTGGGCTAGATTGCTGCATTGTTGGTAGAAGGAATGAATAGTTTAGTCATCAGACAGTCTGTGCTTACGAGAGCACCCAGGATAGCTTGCTGAGTATGGTTTTATGTCTTATATGTAACCTAATTTAGGTGATGTTATTCATCTTTGGACGTATGTCCAGTTGCAGTCCGTATCTTGCATGAAATTGCTCTGCAAATGCTCAGAAACCAACTTTACTCCAGTGAACGCATCTGCATGTCCAAATGCACAATGACGCTCCGACTGCCTACGGCTTGCATTGTGGAATAGGGGTGGGAAGGGGTGGTCACATGTAGGCTCTGTACAGTAAGAGGGTCGAGCACACACACATTGGTCTGAATCAAGCTCTGGGCATTTCTTAGGTACATGTATTTTAGCCGCATTACAAGCACCAGCTACAAGACACGTGTAATTGCCGACTGATAGTGATGACTGACATGCAAGTAAACTATAAGAATGCATTTTATGTGCATTAAGAATATCCTGCTTTATGTATTTTTTTTATTCCATATATATGTTTATCAATTATTATAGTATTAACAGGTATAAATTTATTCTATAGAATTGTTTATTTGCATGCGTTCTGATAGGACTTTATTGTTAATATGGAGCACTAGGCTCTGCCTCCCATCTTGGTAGTGGTGTCCCCTGTGATCTAGTGAAGACAGAAAGTGAGGCAGCCTCCAGCCATCCGCATTACTCTACTGAGCATGCATAGACAGGAAATTCGGCTCTCAGGAAGTTCTTCCAGTGACACTTCCAGAACGAAAAACAGGTCATAACTGGAGCTGCATGTATATATGTATATATAATCTGTTACAACAAGTTCTGAAATAAAATTAACAAATTGGTTATGTCTAAAAGCTTCTTGTGGTTTAACATCTACCACCAACGCCGCTGACACCTATTACATAAAACAGCACATGTGACCTGATAAAAGCTTTCTACACAAATTTATAATGCACTATGTTCTGTCTGTCTACATAGGGCAATTAATATATTGCCAGAGTGACTTATACTCATATTCAAATGGAAATGTTTCTTGAGATCCGCCTGTACTTGAAGACGGGTCTATATACGTGCAAGTTACGTCCGTTTTCTTTAAACTGCAACTCGCATTCACATTGCGCTCAAAGATGAAACAGGCCTTGAATGAGTGACGTAATGTTACTCATTCAGTGTCTTTATTTTCCCCATGAAGCCCTGGCACTGAGCACAGGGACCCAGGAATGGAGGGACGGTAACTGGCAGCTTCTTACCTGTTGATGATAGGCTGGGCGTGTGGCGCTGAGCTATGATGTCACAGCCCAACGCTACACTCCCAAGAAGAGAAGAAAATCTCGCTGCACAATTGTAAAAAGTGGGGAGTGGGTCAGCAATTGTGGGGGTGCAATAAGCCAGTAGGAGACCCCGTGTTTTGACTCCTGCTCAGCTTGTGAACTGTCTAAGGAAATCAGGGCGTAAATGTATCAAGCTGAGAGTTTTCCGGCGGGTTTGAAAAACCAATCAGATTCTAGCTGTCATTTATTTAGTACATTCTACAAAATGAAAGCAGGAATCTGATTGGTTGCTATAGGCAACATCTCCACTTTTCAAACCCGCCGGCAAATTCTCAGCTTGATACATTTACCCCCAGGTGTTATGTTCTGCTACAACGGAACATCCGCTACTTGTTACATGATGCTTTATACGGCTGACTGCATTCAGCCTTTCTTAGAATTAAACTTTAAAATGTTATAACCAGGGCAGTTTTCAACATGGATTGTTAAATTATTACGCAAACATCTTGTGTTTAACCTGTTAGACTGAATGCTTTGTCATGTACAGCTTGTCACCAGTATTTAAACACAGATTTTTACCTTTGAACCGATTGCAGAGAAGGTTCAAAGATTAGCCTCTAAGTGCTATGCGAGGCTTTTATCAGAGCCCTCACGGAGATGTTATCGGTACAGTCCCTCAGCAGGACTTGTCGTGGATACTCACCAGTCCCAGACTCTGATATCTTATACCGGCACCTACCTTCTTCACAAAGAGGTAAGTGGGCCCTATGATCCTCGGGGCCACCGATAAATCTAGGTTTGAATTCTGTGGCGAAATTGTTTTGCAAATGAGAAAGAATTAATGAGCAGACAGTGAGGGTTTTATTTAATATATACAGCAGTCCAGTCTTACTAAATGTACAGTTGGGTAAAGTCATTAATCTGACTTCCACCAGGAGTCTGTAAAACTGAAAGTTCCAGGGAAATTGTTGCAAATGTTTTCTTAGAATTATGTGTCAGTGACATTAGAATAATTTCCTATAATGCTTTGCTGCCGGGCCGGTGTATCTGACACAACACGTCGGGCTCTACAATCCCTATCATAGAATGTTCACTGACCTTATAATGTCATTTATAAAGTGTTTCACTTCTCTCCTTAAATATTATCAAATAGAGGCCAGAAAATAAGGATAGATAGGATTGAATCCTTTATAATAGATAAGAGGACTTGCAGTGATTAGTTACATAGTTGCCAACTGTTCCTTCATTTCAGGGACAGTTCCGATATTTCAATATTTGGCCCTGTAAATCTCTTATTTTCAGTACAATAAAATGTCCCTATCGTGTTTGCTAGATGCCATTTCAATACGCTCAAAATTGGCAGATACGCGACTTGATGAATCAGACCCCTAATGTCTAGGCTTTATTAGTGAATAGTTATTTAATTATATAGATAATACACATTTGTCACACTCAGTAACCATGACATTATGGGGATTGTAGTACTCCCAGGAACGCTGAGACTGAATTGCATATAACTTGTGTAGCGCTCCGGGTCAGCAGCTAATATACGCTGGACAATACTGAAAAATGGGGACATTGACAGCAACAAATCTTTAAAACCCAGGATTGTCTCTAGGTCTAGGAGTCTGTATATAAATAGTTAAATGTCTTTTCTATATCTTCAGTCCGATCTTTTGTGGATACAGGTAATCTGTACAAGTACAGTTTATATCTCTCAAGACAACACAATGGTTAACTATGTACTATGTTGTAACACATATAGGATTATGTTACACACAAATATAACACTAGCAGATTTGTATAAATAGTTATCACTTTTCGCACATTAACTAAGAACACACAGAGGATAAAGAGACTGGTACATTGCACTACATGGAAACATAACATAAAAGTGTATTAATAATAAGTGTCATGTTAAGTAATTACAGGGCTCAGAGCAAGAGAAGGAAGGCGGGAGCCAGGGCCTGATCAACCACTAGGCTGACCAGGCTGCAGCCTGGGGCACTGGGTCCTGGGGGGCGCGGCACTGTGGGTATTTTTTTTATTTTATTTATTTATTTATTTATTATTATTTTTTTTTATTATTTTTTTATTTTTTAATTTTTTTCTTCATTCATTTTTTTTTTCGGGGTGGGGGAGGGGGGGTCGCCGCTGGGGGTCGCCGCTGGGGGTCGCCGCGCGGGGGGGTCGCTGCGGGAGGGGTGGAGGGCTCGACGATCAAAAGCATTGGTGGTCAGTGGTTAGCAACACACAGCCAATCGCCAGGCTGCCTGTTGCTGTGCAGCAGACAGGAAGCAAGACGTCTTCACTTCCTATCTGCTGATCTGAGGAGAGGAGCGACGCTGGCACAACTACAGGTAAGTGAAGGGGGGAACTGCCCTGCATATCTATAGGGAGGGGGGGGAAACTGCCCTGCATATCTATGGGAGGGGGGGGGGAACTGCCCTGCATATCTATAGGGAGGGGGGGGGGAACTGCCCTGCATATCTATAGGGAGGGGGGGAACTGCCCTGCATATCTATAGGGAGGGGGGGGGGGGAACTGCCCTGCATATCTATAGGGAGGGGGGGGGAACTGCCCTGCATATCTATAGGGAGGGGGGGGGAACTGCCCTGCATATCTATAGGGAGGGGGGGGAACTGCCCTGCATATCTATAGGAAGGGGGGGGGAACTACCCTGCATATCTATAGGGAGGGGGGGGAACTGCCCTGCATATCTATAGGAAGGGAGGGGGGAACTACCCTGCATATCTATAGGGAGGGGGGGAACTACCCTGCATATCTATAGGGAGGGGGGAACTACACTGCATATCTATAGAGAGGGGGGGAACTACCCTGCATATCTATAGGGAGGGGGGGACTACCCTGCATATCTATAGGGAGGGAGAGGGGGGACTGTCATGCATATGTATAGGGAGGGAGAGGGGGACTGTCATACAAATCTATAGGGTGGGAGGGGGGGGCTGCCATGAAAATCTATAGGGAGGTAGAGAGGTTGATATGTATGAAGGAGGGCAGAGGAGGGGGCCTGATATATGTGACTGGGGGAGTTTTGATGTGACGGGGGGGGGATAGCTAGCTAGTAGAGTGGAGGTAAGGAAAATAGCTGCAAGGGGGATGGATGCAGGGTGGGAGGTAAAGAAAATGGCTGCAGCAGGGGTTAAGGAAAATGGCTGTGGGGGGGTTTGTGGTTAAGGAAAATGGCTGCAGGGGGTATTTAAAAAATAGAGCAGCTTTGGGGGGCAGAATCTCATGATTGTGTGGTGGTCACATGGGTGGTCTCAGCAATCACTAGAATACTAAATATTAGTGAGATGGGGCTGGTAGAGGTTTGTATTTGATTGACAACAAATATTCAGATATTGCTTATATATGCCTGTCCAATGGGGTACTTTTAGCTGGCCATAATGGAGTGTTTTGTTTTAACTAAAGGGCCTAATCATTCAGGGTTTGCATTATAATACATTTTTGCATTTTCAAAAAAGGACGCCAACTTTTCAGAAGCCAGCGTGAGGATAACAAAGTTGCAAGAGAGAAGAGCAAGAACAGGTAAGAGACAATGGCACAATCTGTCTAAATTTGAATGCTGGAGAATACACCTGAACATTCATATTCAGGAGTGTTCCTATACACCTATATATTCGGAGGAGGAGGGGGGGGGGGCGCTGCGGCCGTATTAGCCTAGGGCGGCCAGAACCCTTAATCAGGCCCTGGCGGGAGCAACGAGGTATTATTATTAATTATTATTATTATTATTATTATTATTAGGGAACGTATCTTTCTCTGGTCAGCTTCCTCTACACCGTGGCTGATTCCTCAATATATTTCTGCCAGTACACACAGACGGACAAAATGTTTCCTACACAAAATTACTACAATTGTTATACAAAATAATAATGCAATATGTCAAGTATACAACACACTAGCCCTGAATGCAAATTGTTCTGCACCAATTCTAGATCTAATCATTCCCCTTTCCAAGGCAACTAATGTCACTTTATTCTGTGTTTTATTTATTATCAGTGTAACAAATCACTAATTCACCCGTTGGCTTATATTCACTGTGGTTGGATTTCCCACCATGGTAGGTGAATACAGTCTAAGTGGACCTGTGAATAGTGATCTACTGATTACTACGAGGAATGTTTAGCCTATATTCAATGCACTTCCTCCTGGGCAGACCCTGAACGCATCTTGTTCTATATTTGGTCCATTCAGCATGGAGTGACCACAGACACAGTGATCCAGGATACTTCCATGATAATGCTATGAGTACTCAGTGTTACTCATTTATCATAATTACAAAATTAAAAATATCCTCTTCTCATTAAATGGTCATACTTGTACGTGAGATTTGCACAAAAACACATAATTAAATTCACTATACATAATCTAAAACAGTGATTTTTTTAACCTGACAAGGGCCATGGGCCTGATTCATTAAGGAAAGTTAAGCAAAAACTTGAGTAAGTTTTCTGGACAAAACCATGTTACATGGCAAGGGGTGCAAATTAGTTTATTGTTTTGCACATAAGTTAAATACTGACTGTTTTTATATGCAGCACACAAATGCTTGATAGCTTATTTGTACACTGAAAATGTAAGTTGATCTAGGCCATGCCCTACCGCAAATATAAATCTGCCATCACATTTTAAATTTACCTTCCCCTCCAATGCAACATGGTTTTGCCTTACTTACTTTTGCTTAACTTTCCTTAATGAATGAGACCCCATGTGTGCAGCCTTCCAACCTCAAAGGGGCCGCACATTACCCTTCATTTTGACAATTAAAAAACAGCTCCAAAATGACCTCAACTCCCCCCAATCACTCATCCCAAACATGCCCCTCACTTGCTCCAAAATTCCACCACATGCCACAAAATGCCCCTACAAGTGCTCAAACCCCCACTGGTCATAAAATGCCACCCACATGCCTTCAGATCCCAAATGTACTCCATAACTGCCACCCAGACCTCCCCAAATGTCACTCAGACATCCCCATGTACCAGCCAATCTTGTGACCTTTAGTCTAATTACTTACCTATAGCAAGGAGCCGACAGAGGAGGGAGCACATCGTGTGTAAAACACTGCACTATCACCTCCTCCTCTGATTGGCTGTGCAGTGTGCAGAGAAGGTCACGTGACGTGAGTGTAGAGCGGTCAGCGAGTGTACAGCACACACTGCACTTACCCATCTCTATGGTAGTTTGATCTCTACAATAATAATAGTGCCCTTTGAATGGGAGAGCTGTAAATATCACCTTTACCCGGGGCCATGGTGGATATTTACCCTCCAGTGTTCCTTCTCCTCTGACCCATATAAGTCTAGACTTCCCATAAGTCCAAGGTTGTACGTACAGTACAGATCATATCTCTACTAATCTCAAAGTGTGAACTCAGCACTAAACACTGGGGGCTGATTTGTGCATTTCTCCATTTAGTACCGGAGGGGATCAGGGGGGTGTTTAGGGGTGAGAGGGATCTGTGCCAAACGTGTGTTTAAAAATGATCAAACATTAACTGAAGTTTGACTTATGTGTATCCCTCTAATCATGTTTAGTATGATAGGACGTCTCAATGTTTCTATGACAGAGAGAAAGTGTTTTTTCTAACTATATTTTAATGTAGGCAAACACGACAACACGCGCTCTTACTGATAAGCCCTGGATTCATGTTACATCTTTTCATTTGCAACGTAGCCGGCAGCATCAGCGGACAAATTCATTACAGCTTGGTAAAATATAAACAGACAAGTTCTATGGAAAAACCAATAAAGCACTATGTAAAGTGCATAGTACACGGTAGTAATTAATGACTCAGAAACCTTGAAATAAGGTCAAATTACCTACTCCTCAATGAGCATTCGTCTAGTGACACACGGGGGCATTCACCACCCACGTATCAAAGTTGTCAATCATACACTCAGGGCCTGATTCATGTCCGAAAGCAACTTGCATGTATTTTGCGTGTCTAAAAAAGTGCAACTTGAGTGTAGTTCAAGACATGTTTCCAGTTGAATCCGTCCGGAATTGGGATCTACCTAACAGTACCTACCGAATGTAGACACGCAGAACAGGCTGCAGAATCAGAAAGCATAAAACTTTTATTTGATCAAAATTTAAAATAACAACTGTTATTGGTTATTAGAGATGCTTGGACTCGGTTTTCTGACAACCAAGCTCACCCGAACTTTGGGTATCCGAGTAGGCTCGCAAGCCGGCTTGGTACCTCCGCGTGTTCACGGATCAGAATGAAGGCAAACGTCATTGTTGCGTTGTCGGATCATGCGGGTTTTGGATTCCATAAGTACCTCCCTCCCAATGAGATCCAGCAGCATTGCTCACACAGAAACAGGGGTAGCAGTGTTCTTGTCACTCTCCATTCTCCAGTGACATTGCTCAGTGCCATTGCTCACACAGAAACAGGGGTAGCAGTGTTCTTGTCACTCTCCATTCTCCAGTGACATTGCTCAGTGCCATTGCTCACACAGAAACAGGGGTAGCAGTGTTCTTGTCACTCTCCATTCTCCAGTGACATTGCTCAGTGTCATTGCTCACACAGAAACAGGGGTAGCAGTGTTCTTGTCACTCTCCATTCTCCAGTGACATTGCTCAGTGCCATTGCTCACACAGAAACAGGGGTAGCAGTGTTCTTGTCACTCTCCAGTCTCCAGTGACATTGCTCAGTGTCATTGCTCATACAGAAACAGGGGTAGCAGTGATCTTGTCACTCTCCAGTCTCCAGTGACATTGCTCAGTGTCATTGCTCATACATAAAAGGGGTAGCAGTGTTCTTGTCACTCTCCATTCTCCAGTGACATTGCTCAGTGCCATTGCTCACACAGAAACAGGGGTAGCAGTGTTCTTGTCACTCTCCATTCTCCAGTGACATTGCTCAGTGTCATTGCTCATACAGAAACAGGGGTAGCAGTGATCTTGTCACTCTCCAGTCTCCAGTGACATTGCTCAGTGCCATTGCTCACACAGAAAGAGGGGTAGCAGTGTTCTTGTCACTCTCCAGTCTCCAGTGCCATTGCTCAGTGCCATTGCTCATACAGAAACAGGGGTAGCAGTGTTCTTGTCACTCTCCATTCTCCAGTGACATTGCTCAGTTGCATTGCTCATACCACAACCAAAACACACGGGGGCGGTTTAGCCAAAGCCAAAATACGAAGTTAATACAGATCCAAAACCAAAACACGGGGGTCAGTGAACATCTCTATTGGTTATAAAACCATTTATATAAATATTTATTTTCAAATATAATTTTTGTTTTCTTTATTTACAAATGTTTTATACTAATGGCATAAATAAAGAATATTTCAATGTGTACCGTACATACAATGCGTTTTTACAGTATATCTTAGTTACACAGAGTTTTTGTGCTATCTATTGGCGCGCAGACGTGTACTTTAATTCAAAGTCTATGTCGTGTCAGTCGTCATTATTAGTCGTCACTTACAGACAAATTATACGGCTGAAACAAGCGCACTTACAGGAAACACAGTGCTTGAATGGGCACCTCTGAGTTGCCCTAATTGGACATTGCCTACGTCAGTCTGTCCCTTCCCGCACATGTTCCACCTCTCAAGTCGCAGACAATTGTAAGTGTTATTTGCGTTCAGACATGATTTGCACGAATTTACGTTCATTGGCATAAGGTCCGTTTATGGGCATGCGCGGAACTATTTCACGCAAGATACGGCTACACAGACGGATGTACGCCCGAACGAGATTAGGACCCTCTGTGTGCTCGCACAATACGGGCAGCGTCAATACTCTGTTCATGGCACAGAAGCACGGGTAAGTGCCAGGAATGCTGCAGGTAGTGCATACTTGCCTGCTCTCCCGGAATGTCCGGGAGACTCCCGAAATCCGTGTCGGACACCCGGGAGAGCAAGCAATTCTCCCGATTCCCGGCCGCCTCCGCAAATTAATTGGAGAGGATGTGGTTTAGTGCTGCCCCTTATTTTTATAGGCCGAAGAAAGTGATGACGGCTTTGGGGGTGGGGATAACAACAACATTCATTGAGCCCCGCACACACACACCCATCTGCCTCCCAGACTTTCCGGGACTCAATTTGCCAATATTGGCAACTATGTCCTAATGACTCGATTACTGGATGGATGAGTATTTCTTATGTACCCAGCCTTTAAGGCATCAAGGATGACCGCAAGGGGACACGCAAGAGGAAACTTTCTTGCTCTGTGAAGACAGTTTTGGCTATTATTATATAGGGCGCGCGAACCAAAATAGAACCTGTAAATCGATATTAAAATGCATTTAAGCATTAATATACAAAGGATATGGTCACAGTACCTCTAATAATAACTAATGGTTTTAGTAAACGCTGTTATGTCACCCAGCTTGCAAAACTGTAAAATCAGTGAGGAAAACAGGAGCAGAACATTGTGTACCAGGTGAATGGGTCATTTTCAGTCCAATATCATCAAAACAGACCCCTGAACCTTGTAAAACAAATATTTCCCTTTTAATTGTTGGTTAGTGTGGAAAATGATCAGAACGGCACAAACTGAACCCCAGCTTGGAAGTACATTGCTAATTAATTTAATTGCACTTTGGAAAACTCACCTCTTAATTAACATCAACTGTACACTACTCTGCATGTTCACACACGCTGCAACGTCCAGGCATGTAGCGGAAATAAAGTCAGCCAGATATCTGTTTTTTATTGTACTTTATAGCACACCTGCTGCCCGCACAACACCGGAGGCCGCCATATTGTCATATATAATTACTGTTGTACTATTCATGAGAATGCAGCCTAAGAACTAGCGACATCACTGAGGCTTGAGGCATGAGGTACCTCGACTCTGTGAAGGTGACAGGTCCCTTTGTAATATGTTAGCTCATATTCCTAACTACCACAGTGTAATAACCTTCCCAAAGCCAAAATGTATACACAGCAAAATGTTGTTTCACTGCCTCTAACATAAGATCACCTGCAAACAATAAGATTTGCCTGGAACGATCATCAAAGCATTTATTTATTTGGATTGGAGGTGGATGGGATGTTCCTTGTATGAGCCAGTCTTATTTAGGTGTATTTGTCTTCAAACAATGGTTTGCAAATCATGGCTGACACCTAGAAATGTAAATTGTACCTGGCGAAATATAACTAATTAAAGATTTATTATTTGTGGTGACAGGTTGAGGATATTACAGAAGACAGCAGAGAAGTTGATGACTTAATGAGAGGGGTTTGGAGTAGTCATAGGGAACATGGATAATGCATAGGCAAACTGAGGGGGGGGGGGGGTTCTAGTGCCTGGAAACCCCCCTCCTAGGACACTGTATAATTGAGGTGGCTGGACCCTGCCTCCGCTTCACACGGCTCTGCTTGAAAAGGGAGAGCTGCGTGCACCTAACAGTAGTGCACACAGCATTGCCCATGTATATTATGGGGATAGGAAGAGTTGGAGAGCAGCCAAGCACTCTCCAAAATTATAGCCACGCCCCCATGCATGCTGGTCACGCCCACTGGTGGCTTGGTGTGTAAACTCCCCTTTACAAATACTGCGTTTGCCCCTGTAACGGGGTGTGACTCAGGGGGATATTCTCAGTAACTGTAACTGTAGCTGCATCCTTTCAAAGACCTTTCAAAGGCAAATGACTGCATTTACCCCTGTCATTCATAATGACTTAGAAATGCTTCATCTAAGCCCAGAACAGGTAGTAGTTAGGCCTGGCCCAGCATTGCTGGTTACAGAATGAACTGACCAATTGTGTATGTTTCTCTCTCCAGATCTGAGGCCGCCGGGATGTTGTGCTGTCTGAGTTTCCTGTTCACCCCCCTCTCCACCCCGGCTATCGTCACCCTCATCGCCATCGGATTATCAGCCTTCATCTATGTGCTGACCAGACCTAAACCCGTCTACCCGCCCATAGACCTCAACAAACAGTCTATTGGGACACAGGTAATGGTGACACCGCATGTGGCGCCAGGTTGTAGAACAGGGGATTAATTCCAGGTTACTAAGTCAGATGGATCTAATTACGTACAGGAATTGTTGGGGGCTCAATCGGTGACCATTATATTACAACAGGTGTTCATGACCCATAGTATGGGTCGCTAAATCATTTAGGGTTGGTCTGATCTTATATTTGGAAACCTAAGGTGCTCAAGAATTGGGTACTAAAGTCAGATACTGAAAATCTTAGCAGTTCCTGTCGACATGAAAATGCCAACACTGTGATTGTCGACACTAGTACTAAACAGCTGCCGTATTAAATATTAAAAATAAATAAATGGAAAGGGGTGCAAATTAGTTTTCTGTTTTGCACATAAGTTAAATACTGACTGTTTTTTCATGTATCACATAAATACTTGATAGCTTATTTGTACACTGAAATTTAAAGTTGATATTTGTGTGCTACATGAAAAAACAGTCAGTATTTAACTTTTGTGCAAAACAGAATACTAATTTGCACCCCTTGCATTGTAACATGGTTTTGTCCAGGAGACTGAAATAAGAAACTTCTTCATTTAAGATCCTTAATGAATCAGGCCCCAGAATCTGATTGGCTGCTAAAGGAAATATCTCCACTTTCCAAACCCACCGGAAACTCGCAGCTCGATACATTTACCCTTAAATCTTATAAGACTTGAAAAAAAAATCATGTCTAGTGATTTGTGGGAATTTAAAACAAAAACTAAAATACATGTTGACATGAGAACATTTTGTAGCATTCTCTAACATATGATGAAGTTCCTGTATCTTGATATATTTGTAGATATTTTAACGGTGGTTTTACACGCAGGGTGGGGCTCGGAGATGCGCTTTATTAAAAGATGAGACGCTCTACAGTCATTACTACGAAGATGCTAAAACCTTGTATGAAGTTTTCATGAGAGGCCTCCGGGTGTCAGGTGAGAATAAGCCACGTTGTACGTTATATACAGTGTGAGAGATGGGATAATGTCCCCACTGAGCAAATTCTAAGGATGAAGATTACATACAGCACATGGACAAGATCCCGTCCTATCAACAGGTCAGATCCGTATTACGCTGTACTAGGCAGTGTGTTTGTTCATCATCTCTGTCCTCTAAACTGTTGGAGTTACAAACTGACCAGCATCAAACTAGAGATAGCCTTAAGCGCGGTGTCTAGGGGCGGCTGAGGTTCCTGTTTCTCGTACCCTTAACTGTTTCCTCCTTTCATTAACATTGAGAAATGAATGGAGTAAATCTGAAAAATAACCATATATAACCTGAGAAGAGGTCACTTTATTCTGCAACAAGACCAGTAGAGAACAGAAAGAGATATGTCTAATGGGTTCTAAGGATTACATGTCTACAGCCGCCAGTGATCAGTAAAAGCGTATTTAGGGGGTCCCAGTTACGTGTGGTCTACTCTGTGACAGGACCCATACGAGAGCGCAAGGTCTGATGTAATATACAATGTAACAATATGATGTAATACAGGCTTGCAGTAGGCAGGGGTAAGATCTACAGGAAATCCAACCTTGATCGTCAGTTTATGCAACAATGATATGACCATATATACAAGTAATAATGATCATATATACAGTGTATTATATTTGTTTACTAGATACTGTTTAATTTAATGTATTAAAAAAATGTCACCCAATGTAATGTCTATAATTGCAGGGAATGGTAACTGTTTGGGGTTCAGGAAACCAAACAAACCCTATGAGTGGATAACATACAGGCAGGTAAGACCCCTCACGTGTGGTGCAGAAAGTTTAATTTATTTTTGCAATTTAGGGGCCATGTGATATAAATAAATACATTATATATTTTTTCAAACATATTTTATTGTTCAGTTCTTTTAAGGAACATTGACAACATATTACTTTACATTTTTTTTGCAAATGAATTATACAATAATAATAGAATATGTGATATGTGTGATATGTGTATTATATATTAATAATAGTCATCAACTCTATGGGGTAGATTTATCAAATGCTCTAAAAAGGAAATGTGGATTTGTTGCCTGTAGCAACCAATCAGATTCTAGCATTTATCTAGTACATTCTAGAACATGACAGCTAGAATCTGATTGGTTGATATTGGCAACACCTCCACTTTTTCTTATTAGAAGGTTTGATAAATCTACCCCTATGACTTATAATTTCTGATTATGAGACCGTTCCACTGTTACGTCAGATGTGAGCGTTCAGAATTGGGGTGTTTTACAGGTGGCGGACAGAGCGGAATTCCTCGGATCCGGCCTAGTACATAAAGGATATAAACCGTCCCCGGACCAGTACATTGGAATATTCTCCCAGAATCGGCCAGAGGTAAAATACCCAGCATCAGATATGGAATCTTGTTACCTGACAACGTGTGAAAAATGGGATATTTGTTTATCTGTATACGGGAAATGGCTCATTTGTCCATTCACCAGTACATTAATGTTTCTAATATATCACTTCTCGAGATCTTATCGGTCATAACATGCTGTTACAATGAACTCAATCCTCATCTCTAAGCTTGCACTTTTAAAGTATAACTCCTCTTAAAAATGAGCAATAAAATTATTAAGCTGGGAACTTCACTTTACAGGAATAACTCCTAAATATATGAAATTGGACTTCTGCCCGATATTACCTGTGGATAACTCAGAAATACACTAGTGCTGACATTTGACAGTTAGGTTGTGTAAAATTGAACTTACATAGCCAGAACTGTAACCATGGGAACGTACAGTGCAGTATACAGTTTCTTTCCAAGGTTTTATTTATTGACTGGGTAAGTCAGTTATTCAAAAGTTATCTGTCAAATGGCAACAGCTGATTTCAGGAGTTATTCAAGTAACTCATAGTACCCAGCTTAAGGATTTCGATAGGCAAATTCATTTTAATTGCTGTTACCATTTAACTGCTTGGAGAACTACAAGACAACTATTGCATGCTGGGACTTGTGGTTGCCCAATAGTTGTCGAGCCACAACTTACTGATCTCTAGGGGTAACTGTATCAAGCTGAGAGTTTTCCAGCAGGTTTGATAAGTGGGCATGTTGCCTATAGCAACCAATCATATTCTAGCTATCATTTTGTAGAATGTACTGAATAAATGATAACTAGAATCTGATTGCTTTTTCAAACCCGCCGGAAAACTCTCAACTTGATACATTTACCCCCTAGAGTGAGGCACATAGTCCAATTTTATCTATTTCTAAGGAGGGAATTCAATTCTACACAATTCCCATCAGAACCTTACGTGGCGAGGTTGCCCCTGATGTTACAGTACAGTGTAGGTTTTACTTACTGTAATCCTGGTAGGACCGAGCAGACTCACATCACACCAGGCTCCGAAGGGACTTTGCGCACAATTCATATGATTGGCCTCATCATCTCACTCCAGTCCTGATTTTCAGAATTCCCATCCACTTTCTAAAATCTGATGCACAGGTAACTGTTCCCAAAAAGTACTGTGACCCACAGTGGCAGATTCAAATTGTCCGCGATGTTTCTAAGAACATCGCAGATGCGCTTTTCTACCGTTACCATGGTAAAAAGAAACGCTGAGTTTTGTTCGCCCCTCTGTGGGGAGCAAATAAAAATCAGCGTTACTTCTGTCAAAAAATATGTCTCATGGCCGTTCCGGAGGCACCTCACGCAGATATTTAGGGAATTGAATCTGCCCCATAGTATCCAATCAGTTTCTGGGGGAGCTGTCTGGCAGCGTTTGGGTCATTTTATTCATTCATTTAGAATTTTCTGATTCTCTACAAAAATACTTCTCAGTTTTTCTTAACTTACTGAGAGAGGGGAGCTCTGGTCTGTATCTATTACATGTGTCACTTTTGGATGTGTGAAGATTTTTATTATAAGTCCATCTAGAATTTAGCATTTTTTTCAATGATCATATCCCACAAAAGAGAAATTTTTATTAACAGAAATAGAATCTTTTTTTTTAACAATCACTACAACATGTAGTATTTACTTTAAGGACTCTTGCTAGTGCCCGTTTAAATGATCCTCGTTATAAAATCTCGGTACAACAATCAGTTGGCGCTAAGCATTACTGCTCTATACTAACTAGTGGTTACATAACACAGGGTTTACGTCCTCATATTACTTTTGTTGGCTTTTACAATCCTTCCTGCAAATTTAATTTAATATATTTCTTCCCAACCCCCTTCACTTCCCTCTGTGCTTTTCAGCCATGCAATTAGATATAATTGGCGTCCATTCAGTGTAGAGAGCACAAGTCTTTGTCGTATCCGACGGCAACAGAAGTAAACAATTATCTAAGTAACTAATAAAGGCTGCAGGAGGGCTCACACAATGCAATAAATAAACTCATTGGAGGTGAAAACCCTTATTGAAGTTATACGTAAGACGTGAGACTTTAAATGGTGATTGTGAGCCCCTGTTAATCTTCCCCCGCGCAGGTAGTGATTGCTGAGCTGGCCTGTTACTCCTACTCCATGGTTGCGGTTCCTCTGTATGACACCCTGGGACCAGAAGCCATTGTCTTCATTATTAACAGAGGTGAGTGTGTGACATCACAGTCACATGACCCGAACTTCCATTTTTGTTATTATTATTATTATTATTATTCATCCTCCAAATGATTTTAGCTTTTTGTTTTTCTTTACTAATAAATTACTTTTGATGACTGACAAATAAAACTGCAAAGAGGTCTGCAGATTACATGATGCATTCTTGTGTACAGCTCAAAGAATCTACTGGCAAATACTCACTGATCTATAGAGAAAACTAGGTAGTTATGTACATTATAAGAACCAATGATAAATAAAAATCTATTATTCTGGTAGACTTTGACTCGGCTCTTTAAACATTTTCCCAGCAAGTAGTGTCCAATCCCCAGACATGGACATATTTAGAGGATATTTTCAGATATCACATATAAAGTCACAATTTCCATGTTCTCATGGTGTAAAACATGTTGTTGGCCCCTGGGCCCTGTCTGCGGAGGATACAGCTCTCAGTGATAGATGTGACCTAAGTAATACACTGCGGGATATAAGTAAAAGAAAGCTAATAATTGTAATATAAAAAAATGAAATGAAAAATGTTATTAACATGAAATTCATATTCACTTGGCAGGAAAATGTATCAAAGTGTTTTAAAATATTGCAAAGTAATGTTACATTACTTAATGTTATATTCTATAATACCGAAGGGGCTGGGAGGGGTAGTTTTATAATCTGTTAGAGGATAAGATAAAATAAGGGGGGGTACAGCTGTGAAATGTTCCAGAAAGCACTTTGGCTCCAACAAATTGTAAGTCAAATTTTATCTTTCAGAATCTAATAGAAATTCACATGATCTGTTGGAGTTATCTCATTTTTATACATTTATAAAATATTTTTTGCATGTTTACTGCCCAAATAAACCACTCTTTCCGCTACTTTGGTGACTATACTTCCATGACTCACACCCATGATGGAGAGGTGGGATTCCCTGCAGGGGACAAACGCAGGATTTGTAGAGGGGGGTTTCCACACCACGCCACCAGTGGGTGTGACCAGCATGCATGGGGGCGTGGCTATAATATTAGACAGTGCTTGGCTGCTCTCCAACTCTTCCTATCCCCGTAATATACATGGGCAATGCTGCGTGCACTACTGTTAGGTGCAGCTCTCCCTGTTCAAGCAGAGCCGTGTGAAGCGGGGGCAGGGTCCAGCCACCTCAATTATACAGTGCCCCAGGCTTGGAGGGGGGTTTCCAGGCACTATGAACCCCCCCCCCCCCTCCTCGGTTTGCCTATGCCATGTTATTATCACGCATTGTAGAACATGTTACTGTGTCTTACAGCTGACCTATCCCTGGTGATCTGTGATACCCAAGACAAGGCCCTAATCCTGCTCGATAACTGTGAGAAAGCTCTGACCCCAGTGCTGAAAATCATCATATTGATGGAGGAATTTGGTGACGATCTGAAGGAAAAGGGGGAAAAATGCGGAGTGGAGGTTCTGCTAATGAAAGACGTTGAGGTATTTACATTACAAGAGAATCAGAACATAGAGGAGAATGTAGAAGAACAGGGACATTTATTTACAAAACAGAAGCAGTAAAAGTGTGAATGTGAAACGTTTCCATGTCAGTGACGGGCAGCCTGATACACTTCAAGGGCTCAACAAAGAGAACATACACCTTTCTTAGGGGCAGTTTAGCACACCACCGGCCCCTCCTTCACTCTGATTGGTGGATAGGCTGCACTTGGCCACTGATGAGCAGGCAGAGGATGTATGTATCAATGCCCAAACTTACCAGTCATTGGGACTACCAGTGACCACTCACTACTATTTAACTAATGAACCCTACTTAGCAACTGTAGACCACTAATTAACAATTACCACCAGGTCGGCTGCCTTACTGCATTAGGCAGGAGGTAGCTAGTAAGAATTGTGCAGTGCTGCACCAATGAAATCTGCAAGGGAAGTTGGAAAGGAAAGGGACTGTAATAGGGATATCCCGCTCCGAAGCTAAGTAAACTTTATATTTTTTCTATCTTAGTGAACTCCACCCAAATACATGTTTTCATCTTTAAT
Source organism: Mixophyes fleayi (assembly GCF_038048845.1). Classification (NCBI taxonomy): domain Eukaryota; kingdom Metazoa; phylum Chordata; class Amphibia; order Anura; family Limnodynastidae; genus Mixophyes; species Mixophyes fleayi. The sequence goes on along the minus strand of NC_134407.1, from coordinate 5,629,849 downwards.
GATAGAGGCGCTTCAAATATACGTACACACCTTTGGTCGGCAGATTTGTTGATTTTTACCAAACGTGGTAACTATTGCACTTTACGTGTGCTGCCAGGTTCACCACCAACCTCCACCAGCGCGATTCTGAAGTCAACAGATGACCAAAGATTGCAGGAGATGACACAGCAATCATATCTATTGGGCAAATCGACTGCTCGTGCCGTTACTACACGCCAGATCTGTGTGTTACATGTATGACCACTCAGAGATCAGGCCAACAATCTGATTGCATGCTGCAACCAGCGTTAGGGGTAGATTTATCAAAGCTTCTAAAAAGTAAAGTTGGAGGTGTTGCCCATAGCAACCATTGAAATGCTTGCGTTAAGATATCATATAATATATGTATATAATATATTTTATGTTTGAAATTAAATTATATCCAGATCTGTGCTACTGATTGACACATATGTATCTGACTGATATCAAACTAGCATCTGAGTGAGTCAAATATATATAATGATTTAATGTGATAATTAATGCTCTCTCTCTCTCTCTCTATTGTTTAGTACCTGGGGAAAGAGAACTTCAAGAAACTTGTAGTAAGTTAAATATAAGAATTAAACAATTACTGTAAGTCAAAACTAGCCACAGTTATATACATAAAATACTAAGGATAATAATACATCGCTGCAAAATGTGTTGCTTCCAAATAACTTCTTTGATTGAGAATCAAATAAAATAAAGCTGGATAAAAATACCAATAATAGTCATGATAGTAGTAAATATAATAAAAGTAATGTAAACATTGTTGGTTTTCATAATTAGTGGTGAAAATAAAATTATTTCTATTCATTTTATTAGATGCTTACTATAAATGTAATTTATATTAATTTATAATTCACAAGTCATGTTAATAAGTATATAAACTACAGTTTATAATATCCGCATAAACAATAAACTCCGATCGTCATCACTTCAATGTTCATTAGAAAAACTTGCGCAATATAAGGAAAAATTCATCTTCTAACGCAAATGATTATGGCTATTAAAAGATACCTTGGATTTCTGTATGTGATCACTCAGCCTTATATAGTGACAGAACGCAGTGACTTCTAATACCCATATCATTTACATTACCCCATTTATAATAATACCCTATTTATTATTCAATTTTATTTGTTTTATGAATTATGTTTGTCACTTTCTTCTGTTCTGTTACTAATTTATATTTTAAATGTCTATTTTAAGCTCCCACTTGTGTTTGTTAGAATAACATTTTGACAAAATTTGTTATAGAATGTAATGTGTAAAAAACACAATCTTGATACATTGTACAATGTATCACGTATAGCTGTGGCTGGCCTGTAGAATGAATGTTTATGTTGGCAGCTATACAACAATCCCCCTGTTTTCTTTTTCAGCCTCCGAAGCCCGATGACCTGAGTGTGATCTGTTTCACCAGTGGAACAACAGGTACAGTTCATTTTCCAAAACAGAAAGAGGAAACAACAGAAACCAGAACCTATTGATCATTAAATTTATTATTAATTAGCTGATTGAAGTAGATTTTTATTTTATATGCATTATGGAAAAATATACATTAATGATAAAAGAATATACATTTATTTAACGAAGATGGACCATTAGAGTCATCCAAATGTCCCAATGTCCTCAATCTGGATAGTTGGTAGTTATGAGTAATTCAAATAATAGTTACAATTGCATCCATGTCATCATGGATCTTCTAGTAATGACTAGCATGGGATCAATAATTCAGTTATACCTAGTAAAGACCCAGGCTTCCCCACCTGGGGGAATCCCTTATGATGTCACATGGTGATGTCACTGGGACTTCCTGTGACAATGTGATAGCATACAGGAGGTACCCCACTGTACATGCAGTATGTAGGTTTCATAACTCCCCACTTTTAAAAATCCTAAATTGGGACACGGCCACACCTCCTTTAAAGGGGGCGTGAATGTCATGTTCGGGGAGTGTCCACACCATAATGGGCGTGGCCAAACACTTGGCATATCTAGCTCTTCTGAGACACCATTCATGAAACTGACTGGTAAGATAACCAAAACCTCATGCTGTCTGAGGTACATGGCCTGTCAGAACAGAAACAAAATAACAGTAATATTTCTTATGGAGACCCGATTGTCTTTTTCATTAAGGGATCAATAAATTTTTTTTTTTTTTTATATTTTATTACGGGGTAATACTATTTGTTTATTGCACTACAAGTGCCAGCATGCACTCGTACCCATGTAAGATGGCGGTTTTAAAACTGGTACTTTTAAATAATGCTGTCTTGTGTGCGCTTTGTCTTCAGTAAATGGCACAGTTTACACATCGCACATAGAACCACACTTTAGTCAATTTTCCCCTTAATATCACCGACAAATTAATCGAACTTCATAAACATGTCAAACGGCGCCAAACTAATTCATCTCTGGTTCACACTACAAATTGACAGCGACAATCTCTATGTATTGGTTATCACTTTCCTGACAATGCAACATTCAGTTTCTTTCTGAAAACATTTTTTGTAGTCACTTAAATGTTACATTACTATCATCTGCCTGGAAGAACATTGCAACAGTCACATAATAGCAAAATATATCACACAGCCGGCCTGTCAAGCTATTCAGAAACTCATCTCTAAATATACCTGGATGAGGCTGATATTAAAACGAATGAAGAATCCAACAAAGTAACATCGTTTGTTACTGAAATCCATTCTGCTCCTTCCAAGAATAAGATTTTTATGTGAACAGTTTCACCTTCAGTGTTTCAATGTCACTAATATTTCATACATCAAATAAAATTTGGAGCAGAGAATCACAGCTATTGTTGTATATTCTTATACAACATCGTAGACTACTGGACAGAATGTTATAGTGACACTTATCTGTATCATCTCATTTCATAGGGGACCCCAAGGGTGCAATGCTCACCCATAAGAACATTGTAGCTGATGCAGCTGGTTTCATTAAAAACATAGAGGTACGTGCCCCTCGCACAAGTATTCTACACACAGTCCTTGGGTTAGTCTATAGGAATCAAAGGGCTTAATATTATGGTACAGTGTAAAACTAAATATCATTGCACATTACGATGTATAATAATATATTGATTACAACTTTAGCTTTGTTCTGATGTCTTTAGTAACTTGTTATTCAACTGAAAGACACAAAACAAAGAAAATCAGTACAATAAAAAATATGTACTTTGCTAATGAAACAAATGACATAATTCCATTATATTTAATTTGTCACCCCATAATGGAAAACTGTATCTTGATGATAGTCTTTTAATATCCCCTGTCCTTTAAATCATGCATCTTAAATTCTAAAACATATGCAGCTTTTTATGTTGATTTGCATACTCCAAAGAACGATAGATAAGCCTCAGTGAACTGAGATATTATGTAACAAGGTTGAGATATAGAGCAATGATATGTATTTAATGTTTACACAACGTTCACTGACTTGGAACCTTTGTCGCTCTGCACAGAGTACCTTTGCTCCATTGCCCTCTGATATTTCAATATCTTATCTGCCAATGGCTCACATGTTCGAAAAAGTGGTTCAGGTAAGAAATCTGCTCAGTGCCTGGTGATAGTATGAATCACATTGTAATGTAATTATTATAAACACAGCAACATTCTCTTATTTACTACTTCACTCATCTTGTTGCTGTTTTATTCATTTATTTATTTTTAATTTCCAAAACGGATGAGTGACTATAAGGGGCGTATTCAATTGTTAGCGTTAACGCAAAAAAACGAGCGCTCAAAAAATATTACCGTTTATACGGTAATATTGCGCGTGAAAAGCGTTAATACGGTAGTTTACTCGCGAAATTTCAGCTCGCAGCTCAGGGAGCAGCGAGCTGAAATTCCGCGAGTAATTACCGTATTAACGCTAAGAATTTTTGAGCGCTCGTACCGCTAACAATTGAATACCCCCCTTTAGAGCAACCAAACCAATATTTTCTATTACTAAAGATAAAATCTGCACAGCATTAATAAAAGGAAAGTGCCATGATAAATGTATGTTTTGTATATATATTTACACATAGGTTACTGACTTGCAATATGACATAATAAAAAGTTTGATTGATGTTTACTCGGAATTATTGAATTAGAATCCTGGAATTATCATATTATGTTAGTGATTTGCACAGCAGCTAGGTCTCGCCTTGTGATATCTAATACACCAGTGTTGGCTAACCTGTGACACTCCAGGTGTTGTGAAACTACAAGTCCCAGCATACCCTTCCAGCAATAAGCAGCTGTATATTGGCAAAACATGCTGGGACTTGTAGTTTCACAACACCTGGAGTGTCACAGGTTAGCCAACACTGTAATACACCATTCTATCCTGTATCTGGGCTCAGGTCACGTAGGAGAGATACAAGATGTCTGCAAAATTGGACTCCTGGGGGTAAATGTATCAAGCTGAGAGTTTTCCGGCGGGTTTGAAAAACCAATCAGATTCTAGCTATCATTTATTTAGTACATTCTACAAAATGACAGCTAGAATCTGATTGGTTGCTATAGGCAATATCTCCACTTTTCAAACTCTCAGCTTGATACATTTACCCCCTAGAGTCAGTTTTTGGGTGCCTTGGTTTCAGAGCAATGTAATAAAATCATTATACACCATTGACTCATATTTTGCAAAAAACATAGCAGATAGGTGTGAACGAGCCCTTAAAATGTTTATATCGGGGACACAAAAATGTTGCAGAGAGAATAATTGTTTATATTCACTAGGAAATCCATGAGTGATATTTTAAGTGAGATTGATAACATAGAAATGGTAAATGGACAGTTATTAACATGCATATAAATTATGATACATTAAAAAAAAAATTTGATTCACATCATTGACATTTACATGATATTATCAGAACATTTCATATAAATGTCTCTATTTTGCAACATTGTCATACAAAGTCTGTTGATGTTTCTGTGCACAGACTGTGGTGTTCTGCTCTGGAGCCAAAGTGGGCTTCTTCCAAGGAGACATACGGTTATTAACCGATGATATGAAGACTCTGAGACCGACAGTGTTTCCCACGGTGCCCAGACTGCTGAATCGGATTTATGACAAGGTATTATTATTATTATTATTATTAATTTTTATTTATAGGGCGCCACTAGGTGTCCGTAGCGCTGTACAGGGACAAACAAGTACAATACAAGGTGGGACAGCACGGTACAGTAAACAGTAAGCACAGTAACTCAGTAAGCTCAAAGCGCAGCTAGAGAGAGGGGGAGGGAAGACTAGCAAGCGCTGGAGCCCAAGAGGAAGGGCGCGGATGACGGGGAGACCCCCAGGGGGGTGGGGGGAAAGGTAGCTGGAGAGCAGAGTTAGAAGTTTAGGAAACAGGAGGAGAGATGGCCCTGCTCAAGGGAGCGTACAATCTAAGGGGAGGGGTAGACAGACAGAGAGACAGGGATGAGAGGGAGAGAAGGGGGAACAGGGGCAGAGTCAGGGGAGCGGGAAGAGGGGGGTGTCAAGGTACAGTATAAAAGGAACTTGTGTTCATACTAATGATACCTGGCAGGACCTCACTTATATCATACTTGTCAACTTTTCCTCGTTGGCTTCAGGGAGATCCTGGGGGAGGTGGGCGTGTGGGGGCGGGGCTTGAATAATTGCATAATAAAATGACTCGATATTTGCATCATTAAGCCACACCCCACCAAGAACTGGGAGGTTGTCCTGCTCTCCTGGGAGCCCAGGAGGTCTCACAGAAATGCGGGAGTCTCCGGGACATTCCGGGAGAGTAGGCAACTATGCGTTAAAGAAAAACAGCTAATGAATCTCTAGAGACTGAAGTGTCTTTTACATTTCTGTCTCCATTACTGAAGTCATGTTGTCTTATGTCGAAGTAACTTTTAGCAGAACTAACAGAAATACATATGAATTCACATAGAACACTAATATATAGAACAGGCACCTGTGGGGGGTACTTAGGACACACATAGGGGGCACGTGCCAGCTCTGTTCCTCACCCTGACAGACAGCTGATTTAGCTCCTAAAACTGTGAAAATAAAAGAAACCACAGACGGAGTGTGATGTACAAATGGCGTTTGTTGTCACGCTGTGTTGTGAGGAAGCTTCTAGTTTTGTGGTATAGAAAGTTACTGCTAATGTGCTACAGATTGAGGGTCCTCCCCATATGAGACAATATATTTCCCCACAGAGCAGATAAGTCCTCTGTGAGAACAGAGGACGTGATTGAGGCATAAGTAGGAATTTGTGCAAATCAGTCTCACACTTTAGGCCACACCCACTTTCACCATGCCACGCCCCTCTTTAACTATGTACTGCCCCTCTCTCGCCATATAATGTCACCCTAAGGCAACTATTGTACAACATAAAAGTGGTGAAAGTACTATAGGAATATAATTATGCAGCTGTCTGTATATATAAATAAACAGGTACTGAGAATTGTACCTTCATTGTACAATCACATTGCACAGACCACATTGCAATTTTTTAATCACACATTTTATAAAATATTTTGCCCCTTTCTCCCCCTGATCTTTATTTCTAATGCAATACAGTGTCCTCACTCCACATTGTTTTGTCTACACAATGGGGTCCCTCTCACTTCTGCCTAATCCATATTACTCCTTAGATTGATGTTGGATAATTGTGGGAGGGGGTGTGAATCAACACATTGTATAGATTGAGCTATACCACATTATATAATATTTCCCTCAGATACAAAGTGGGGCAAACACACCCACCAAGAAACATCTTTTAGAATTTGCTGCTGCTTGTAAATTCGCTGAGGTGAAGAAAGGAATTATCCGCAATGACAGTGTCTGGGACAAGTTAATATTCAAGACGGTTCAGGTGAGTTACGTTTCCTCTAAACATCTAATATACTGTGCATTATAAACAGGAAATGTTTATTATAATCAGTGACCAGTTGTAGTCTTTAGTCTGTAATGTATATGAACCATTTCTCTACATATAACTAAAAAATACTAACAACTGGCTATATTATTATATGTTACTTATTAATAGAGATGCTCACTGACCCCTGTGAACTGGTTTTGGTTTTGGTTTTGGATCTGGATTAGCTTCGTGTTTTGGTTTTGGCAAATCGCCCTCGTGTGTTTTGGTTTTGGTTTTGGATTTTTTATGAAAAATCCTAAAATATGCTAAAATCACATATTTCTGCTCTTTTTTTGTTCCTACATTATTATTAACCTCAATAACACTAATTTCAAGCCATTTGCAATAAAATTTTGACCACCTCACATATCACAATATTATTTTCATACACTTTCGGACAAATACTGCAGCGACCTGGCTGGATGGTAAGCGACAGAGCAATGACACAAACACACGGCAGTTCCTAGCACATCTAGGACACATTGGCACACAGCAGTGGCAGAAAAGAAAAATGGGGGTCCGGTCTCCCTCCCACCCACCACTATGCTGGATCTTTAAAAAGGAATCCAAAACTCGGGAGATCCGAGATCCGACGACATAACGATGACTATTTGCCTCGTTTTCGATTTCGAGGGCGCGTTCAGTTCTCGAGCAACCGAGCCTGAGCATCTCTACTTATTAATATTGAAATCTTTCAGAGATCCCTTGTTGGTACATTGTATCATAACAAGTAGACAAAACATAGCTGGTGCAAATAGTTAAATTCCTCACTGTCTTTTGTAAATATCACTGTCTTATTCTCTGTCTACACGGCTGCTTCTTCAATGTGAATTTTCTCCTCCCAATATTCAGAGATCCATCAGTCTATCACCAAGAGCCTGAAATCACAAAGGGGAAGATTTAATCTAAAAAGGAAAAGTAGAGGCGTTGCCCATAGCAACCAATCAGATTCTAGCTGTCATTTTATAGGATGTACTAGAGCATGAAAGGTGGAATGTGATTGGTTGCTATGGGCAAAGCCTCTACTTTTCTTTGTTAAAAGATTTGATAAATCTACCCCAAAACATGCTCCAAGGGTGCACTCTATACAGGAAAAAATCGGATATTCACTGATAGATAAAGCTGAGAAAACAAATATAAGATCACATATTGTTTTATTCAGAAATGTAAATGGCGTGTGTTTTGATTTTACCCATAGGAAACAATGGGTGGGCGTGTTCGGATAATGGTTACAGGAGCGGCACCCATATCCGAGACCGTACTGTCCTTCCTGAGAGCCGCCCTCGGGTGTCAGGTAAGTGATCGTCAGTGTGTCCTCACCTTATATTAGAGGTCTCATATCTGTCCTCCTCTCTCCTGTCCATTACATGGTTGTACAAACAGAAAAGCGCTACGGAATCTGCTGGCGCTATAAAAATAAATGTTGATGATGATGAATTATGGTCTTCACTTGACCGTCATGTAAAGCCATGTGTGGCCAACGTAACATGGGTCTTATACCCTTTGGCGTTTATACTTGCGTTCTTTGACTTCAATGTGTGAGACTTGTGTTAAACCCATTCAATAGAGAAGGATGAGCTTCGAGAAACCGCAGGCGGCCCGAGCGCAAGTATAACATGTCTGATAGTAGAAACAATGGGTTACATGTCATGGCATTTTCATGCCAGTTGGTATGTGGCTTTAAGTGGGCAGAGCTTAAAACATCATCTAGACCAGGCCTGTCCAACCTGCGGCCCTCCAGATGTTGTGAAACTACAAGCCCCAGCATGCTTTGCCAATAGACAACCTGTTGATTGCTAGAAGGGCATGCTGGGACTTGTAGTTTCACAACATCTGGAGGGCCGCAGGTTGGACAGGCCTGATCTAGACATCAAACTATTACAATGATCAGGTAACCAATGAATGGATATTTTTTGGAAAAATCCACAAACATAAATGTTGATAGGATCGTTATAAGATATCTGGACTGTATTATTTCTACAACTTACACCCCCATTCATAGAGGCAGTGACCTTAAAATATAAGGGGGTTTTTATAAAAAAAAAAAGAAGCTATTTATAACATACAAAAATATATTTATAAAAGTTTCGGGTGATAACCAGGATGGAAAATATTTGATATATTTGTGACTGTGTGGGAATATATCTTGTTGTTCACAGCAGACTTCATGTCAGTAATCCTATTACAAGAATTTGCAGACATCATATTTTTGTCACCTATTTCAGTAAAAAACAATAAAAGGCTGATTGCACAAGAATTTAACCAATTGTTCTGCGCTAATGTCAAGATGTGGAAATTTTTACATGAATATTTCTTAATGCCATTAGTAGCTCTTTCATATAAGGCAACTTGTTTTTTATGTTTAATCATCCTTTAAAGAAACTTTAAAGATAGCACTATTCTCACTAATGTACCCTCACAGCTGTCCAATCTCCACTCTGAGACACACTCGCTCCTCTTGTTTCAGCTGTGCCCTCTTCCACTTAGAATGTAAATTTGCTAATGTGCAGGATCCTCCATACCCTTTGTTTTCATTTCTGCATTTATTTTGTCTACCTTGTATGTCACTGTTTTACGTATGTTTTTCCTATTGTATGGCGCTGCGGAGCACTGTGGCGCCTTACAAATCCATGATAATAATAAGAAGAATAAGAATAATGATAATAAAGAACAAATAAATATGATGTAGGTGTATAAAGTAGGTGTTTGGTTTGAGCACCTGTTTTTTTAGCTGAGGAACGTTATGGAACTGTTTAGCTTCTAGAATCAATGTTTAGCAGAATAACAGACCTCCCACTATCCAGATTTGGGTGGGATAAATCTTAATCGTGGCCCTTGAAAGGGACGGAGCTTCCACAGGAAATGGGTGAAGCTTTGCTCAAAAATGAAAATTGTGGATGGTCGAGGACGGGGATTTTTGTCCCAAAGTGTCATATATAAATATTGTTAGGTCTGGAATAACAAGGTAATTGCACAGACTTTCCGCAAGGACTTGTATTAGCACCATTCAGAACATATTTCTAAGTAGCAGGTCTGTTTGTTGTGCCATGGTTGGGTTTGGATCGTCAGAGACTGTATGTAGTAGCTGGAGCTACATTGTCTAGGGCTGAAGTGAGTGTTTTGTTGTAGAATGTGGCGGCCTGATTAGGACAGGACAATGCAGTCATAGGAGAATATAGTTGTATTAATGAAAATGAGATGTGCATTGGGTTAAGAGTACTTAGGTATCGTGGTGTACGTATGGATTTGGGTGCAGGTGGGAGGGCATAAGGTAAGGTGAGGCTGAAGGAAAGGAGGTTGTGATCGGAGAGTGGGAAGGCTAAGTCAGAGACACTAGATAAGGAGCAGTAGCGGGAGAAGACAAGGTCAAGGGAGTGTCCATCACAGTGGGTGGGAGATGAGGTCCATTGGGAGAGACCAAAGGAGGAAGTAAGTGAAAGAATATTAGTTGTAGAAGAGACAGTGGGATTATCAATGGGAAGGTTGAAATCGCCTAGTATGAGAGTAGGCAGGTCATAGGATAGGAAATAAATGAGCCAGGCCGCAAAGTTGTCAAAAAATTGGGAAACTGGACATAGGTAGAGATAAAGGATAGCAACACGAAGGTGGAGAGGATAAAATATATGGATAGTGTGGACTTCGAAGGAAGAGAATGAGAGGGACGGTTCAGAGGGTATGACTTGGAAGGCGCAGCTTGGAGAGAGCAGAATGCCTACTCCACCACCTTGTCTGTTTCCGGGTCTGGGAGTGTGGCTAGGGGAGAGTCCCCCATAGGAGAGAGCTGCAGGGGATGTAGTGTCAGGAGGTTGAGGGATTTAGAAATGAATAGATCATGGATGGATGTAAGTTTGTTACAAACAGATCTGGAGTTCCATAGTGCACAGGAGAAGGGAACAGAGGGTAGTGAAGATATGTGGACAAGGTTGGTGGGATTGGAAGTACAGGATGGATGGAAAGGTTTGGGTAGAGCGTGAGCATATAATGGGCATTGTACGGGGCCCAGGGTTAGGTGAGATATCACCAGCAGCCATGAGAAGGAGCAGGGTGAGAACGAGGACATGTGAGGAGGATTTGTGGGTGTGAGGTTTATTTCTGTTTATGTAGCTGGTGAGTGTGGTGGGTGCAGGAGACAAAACAGTTCAAGTGTACAGACTAGTGAGGAGGGAATTAGTGAAGGGGAAATAATAATCGGAGAGGGAGGAATAGGATGATGGGGAAAGAAAAAGAGTGTGGAGAGAAGTATGGTGATAGTGAATAGGAGAGACTGTAAATTGAGTAGGTGCATGATGGAGAGATGTGAATGAATGTGTATTAGTTAGGGTAGATAATGAGAGAATGGAGAAAAACAATTGATACAAATTGTGTTGGGCAATGGAAGAGGTGAAGGAAACTTTACCGCCCCCTGGCTGGGGTTAGTAGAGGAGGCAGTTTCTGCAGCTCTGATAGGACGAGGTCCAGGATGCTGACATTTGGGTTCAGAGGGTCCAGCAGCCAATCAGAGATGGTAACAGCGATCACAACTGAACCGAGATAGTATTTCAGTAGATCCTAAAACAGCCTTGTCTTTCGGTATGAAGTCGATCCTTAGGACTGCTGTGAGGTTTGCCAACAGTATTCAGAAATATCCAATGCTTTGTGAGAATTTGTGAGAATAAGGAATAGTGGGAGCTTGGGCAAAGAGCTGAGTCAATGTACAGCTCACTCTAGCTGCCGTCCACGTGCCACATTACATAGAACATAACATTGGAATAGCACTGTCCTTTTCATGCCCTCGTCCTGGCCCTCACTCACCCTTATCTACGGACTCTACAGCGTGACTATATAACAATACAAATCAGTAATATAAATACTAACAGGATAGGTGTCACTATAGTAAAATGATCCCATTCTGATGACAGATATTTGAAGCGTACGGACAGACGGAGTGTGGAGCTGGCTGCAGCTTTTCCACCCCCGGAGACTGGACGACAGGTAAGATGTTGGATAACAAGACACTGGCTTAATGTTCTACTGTACCGGAAGAAAAAGAATAGATAAACAGGGGCTGATAACAGTATGGGAATTTGAGCACGCACTCCCATACCCTCAGTGACCCCATCCTCTTCACAACCTCCCTTAAACGCCTTCTTACTCCCATTTCTTCCATGTCCTAATGCTGCCTTCTCTCTTATCAACTCCACACTCTCTGATGCCCTGGATACTGCAGCCTCAGCCACCCGACTTCATCTCCGTCAATATAAACCCCTTACACTTCCCTCTTACGCGCTACCTCCAAATCTGCTCCCACTCTCCTGAATGCCAATTGAGGTACTTCCGATCTGACGCTTCATTACTCTTGCATTCATCCTTCCTCCCATTATTCTGCCCTCTCTTTTACCAAATAAACCTATTTCAAATCCCTAATTTCATCCCTGTCCATTAACCCCTGATGCCTCTTTGCTACTGTTAATATGTTTCTGTGCCCTCCCTCACCAACCTCCCCCTCTCATCTATCACCTTGAGTTCTCCACCTACCTAAAAACAAAATTGACTCTATCCACAAACATATCTGTTCTTCCCAGACTCACCTCTCCCCGCCCATACTCACCACTACTCCCTCCACCATCCTCTCCTCCTGTAACAGTGTCTGAAATCCTCATTTTTCTTTCTTCCTCTTCTACAAACTTTCCCCTTAATTCTGTTCCCTCCAAGCTTCTCTGCTTCCTCTCCTCCAATGCCTGTCATTACCTTGCACACCTCTTTAACCTTTCTCTCTACACTGGTGTCTTCCCCTCGGCCTCTCAAGCATGCTGTCATCTCCGCTATTCTCAAGGAAGCCTCCCTTGACCCATCTTCGCTCTCCAACTATCGCCCCATATCTCTGCTCCCTTTGCTTTTAAAATTCTTGAACAACTAGTCTTCAACCATCTGACCTACTTTCTATCTTTCCACTCTTTTCCCTCTCCAGTCTGGCTTCCGTCCCCTTCACTCAACTGAAACCGCCCTCACAAAAGTGACAAATGACTTACTCAAACTGACTTACTTATATGTCTAAAGGTCAATTCTCCCTTCTCATACTCTCTGCTGCTTTCGATTTTCAAGAAACTACTCTCTCCTGGTTCACTTGCTAACTCTCTGTCCTCTCTTTTAGTGCTTTTGCTTCTGACTCTTCCTCCTCCACTGTTCTCTTTATTGGCGTCCCTCAAGGTTCTGTCCCTGGCCCTCTGCTCTTCTTATTCAATCATTTGGCCTCCACTACCACTTCTACACTGACGGCACACAAATCTATCCCTCCTCCCCGGACCTCTCTCTCTTGTTCCTATTCCAAGCATTCAGCTGTCCCTCTGCTATCACTACCTGGATTTCACAACATTTCCCCAAACTTAACATCTCCAAATCCAAGCTCATCATCTTTCGTCCTACCAATGTTGCCAACCCTCCCAAAAATTCCCTCATCATCATAACCATTTATTTATATAGCACCACTAATTCCGCAGTGCTGTACAGAGAACTCATTCACATCAGTCCCTGCCCCATTGGGGCTTACAGTCTACATTTCTTAACACACACACACAGACTAGGGTCAATTTGTTAACAGCCAATTAACCTACTAGTATGTTTTTGGAGTGTGGGAGGAAACCGGAGCACTCGGAGGAAACCCACGCAAACACGGGGAGAACATACAAACTCCTCACAGATAAGGCCATGGTCGGGAATTGAACTCACGACCCTAGTGCTGTGAGGCAGAAGTGCTAACCACTGAGCAACCGTGCTGCCCTCATGGTTGATAATATCACTTTCTCTCCTGTCCCCCATTCCCACTGCCTTGGAGTCACCCTTGACTCTGCTATCAGATATACTCATCATATCCAGCTCCTCATCAAGACTTGCTGCCTCTTCCTCCGTAACATTGCTAAAATCCTCTCTTAGAAAGTAACCAAAATCCTGGTCCATTAGCTCATAATTTCTCGTCTTGACTACTGCAACCTTCTTGTTATTGGCCTTCCTACCTCCAACCTTTCCCTCTTCGATCCATCCAGAGTGTTGCAGCTAGGTGCATTTCCCTCTCCCACTGTTCCTCTTCATCTGCTCCTCTCTGTAAATCCCTTCATTGGCTAGCTATCTATTTCAGACTTTAGTTCAAGTTCCTTACCCTCACTTACAAAGCCATCACCAACACTTCTATCCCATACATCTCTGACCTCATCTCGACGTACACCCACCTCTGGCCACTCCACTCTGCATCTGACCTTCGCCGTTCTTGACCTCTCATTAGCCCCTCCTGCTCTTACCTTCAAGACTTCTCCCGTGCTGCCCCCCACCATCCGAACGCCTTACCCCGCCTCCCCTGACTCTCCCCCAACCTACAATCCTTCAAACACTTCATCAAAACTCACCTCTCCATGTTCGCCTTTCCTACCACTTATTGACCATCTTGCCCATCACCTCCTCTTCCTTCACTCGCCATCTCAGTTTTATCTCAGTTTCTCCTACTGTCTCTCACCACCCCTCGTCCTAGAATGTAAGCTCTAACAGGCAGTGTCCTCTGCCTATTGCCCCATGTCTGTCTACTGTCCGCCCCCTCATATGTCCTGTCATGTCTTTTGCTACATTCTCTGTGAGTCCCCTAGTTTTACTCATACTCATCTGTGTTACTTATGCGTAACTGCCTCATGTATTCGTGATTTTGCTCACTGTATTAGTTATATCCTATCTGTATTTGTATGATATGGTGCTCCACCGAATATGTGGTGTGTTATAAATATAAAATAATAATAATAATAATAATACAATAATAATAGGGTACTGTTATTTAATACAGCATATCAATAATAATCATAATCTATAACTTATTATCTTCTAGGACATGTTGGGGCCCCACTGCCGTGTAATATCCTGAAACTAGTGGATGTTGTAGATATGAATTATTTCTCATCCAACGGAGAGGGAGAGGTACGTTTTGTTACCGTGGTCTCTGGAAACATAATCAGTGGTTAGTTTCCCCTTTCCCGATTATTTGGCTCAACCAAGTACGGTGCCTGTAGCCAGATATATGTTCTGCAGAGCATCTCACACCTAAAATCCAACCTTAGCCTTAGCACATAATTTACATGGTAAAAATAAAATACCATGGTAGTTTAATGGTGTGAGACTGTGTTATTTTCATAAGGGTGAACATCAGAAGTTCTGTAAGGAATATAATGGAATATACAGTTCAAGGAGGGCAAATCGTGGTCCAGGAGCTGGGACCCTCGGGGGGAAGACTCTCTCTGGTTTAAGCTAAAGTCTGTTCTGCACAAACCTCACAGAAAGCTTAAAGGACGACAAAATATAATTATCTTTGTCTTTTTACATTCTAGGTCTGTATCAAGGGCACCAATGTATTTAAAGGCTACTTAAAAGACCCAGAGAAGACAGCAGAGACAATTGATGAAGAGGGCTGGCTGCACACTGGGGATATTGGGAAATGGCTTCCAGTAAGTTATAGTAGACTATTCATAATAGGCAAAAACATCCATGTATTTCGGAGATAACCTGAGAGAATGCTTAGCATGATGTCCTATCTCTTTACTGAAAGGGGATATGTTGTATCAGTGGTGTGGAAGGGTGGGGCTTCTCTATTTCCCATCACTTTTGAATGGGAAGAGATGTGAGGTAAGTGCAGGGGGAGAATAGTGTATTTCTGAGCCCCATAGCAAAATATGGGTCCCTTGCTCTGTTCTCAATAGAGCATGCGCTGGTGCCTCTTCTAAGCGTGCTCTGTCCGGGACATGCACTGCATCCTAACACCTGCCTCTGAGAGCAGAGGTCTCAGGGTGAAGCTGGGGCATCAGACGGGTGGCAACCTGGCATTGTCTGACCCCCCTCACCTCCAGCACATGTACCCTCCGCACTGCTAATTGTTACACCCCTGGTGTAAGATAGATCTTAGTGGCTGGATTTTACTTTTTTGCACAGATACAGTGGGATGTTAGATTAATACTAAACATTACATTGTTACTTACTATTCCCAGTACCTAGGTTATATCAGCATTACTGTTCTATGTTACTCAGGCAGTAATCAGAAGATACAATGATCTTGCTACTGAGAGGACATTCCTCATTTTATAGAAATAGCCGGAGGCATGGATAGCAACGTTAACATATTGTTTCAGGACCCCCTTCTTCAAGTGCTATAGTCTGAGTGTAGTTTTGGGTGACTGACACCCACAGACCCGTGAGCCCCTGTTCTTGGTTGGAAAAACACTGTGAAGGTCATTAATGAAAGGCACAAGAGACTCACCACAAAACTCCTTGGCTCTTCACCTCCGAGTCTGCATGAACCAAGTGCACGTTCCATCTCCACTCTCGAAAGACACCTCCGCAAACTAAAAGTGCTATTAGATGTTCGGAGAGACTAAAATCTCCAGCGCAAAAGTGTGACCTGGCTTCGAATCCAACCTCCGACCCCTCTAGCACTATAATACCTACTCCGTTATTCTCCTAAAATACTGCTTAACCTCGTTTTTAACTTAAGTTATCAATGAGAGTGAGGGTACACTGGTGTTGTGTTCATTACATGTGACAATTGTGTATGTGTGTGTGTGATGTCTCTGTTCACACAGCTCAGAGTCCGTCTGGAAATGCACTTTTCCACAGTAGAACAACATAAAGGTGTCATTAAAAGTATAGGACAAAACTTAGGGAAAGTTGTATATAGACACAAAAGAGCTGATGCAAAATGGAAATAATATACTACTAAAAAAAAAAAAGAGCACAGGAAAAATAGCGTATTTCCACCCACTTCCATAACCACATCTCTACAGTAAGCCAACATTGGAACGCTCTTCCCATCCCGCCTCTCCACAGCAGGCGTAAATGCCAGAATGGTGCATGTCTGCATAGCCGCGTGTTCTGATCATGCACAGAATGATTTCACCCAAGAAACGCTATGCAAACTGGCGAACATCCCACTCTGTACCCCCCCATAATGTCTCCCAAATTGCCACTGTCCCAGACATTGTGATGGAGTATGTTCTAAATTAGTGATTGTTGCCCCCACACGCAGGGCTGCCAAGAGGAATTCAGGGCCCCGGTACAGAAACCTCATGGGGCCCCCTGACGCAGGCCAGAAAATTTTTGCCGCAAAAAGGGGGCGTGGCTATGGTGGGAGTGGTTACACAATTGGGGCATGGCTATGCATAATTGTGTCCGGCCCCATGTCTACCAGGTTAAAAGCACTAGTCCACCTTCCTACCGAAAAAAACCTGCATTGCTGCGTACACCATTGGTGCAGCGCCCGCTTGCCGGAGCATGACATATGGGGGAGTATATGGGGGCACTTTTGTGTGACATAAAATGAATTTAGACTGTAAGCTCCAATTGGGCAGGGACTGATGTGGGGGAGTTCTCTGTACAGCGCTGCGGAATCAGTGGCGCTATATAAATAGATGATGATGATGATGATCTGTTTCTCTGACAGAGAAATTAAAACTTCTTGAAGCTCCCTATAATAAGGGACAAATCACGAGGACGATGGAAGGAATTGGAAAAGGACGCACAGTACTTCACCTACTGAACATTTTCTGATTAGAAAATGTTCAGTTAGAAAACGTCTCTTAAAAGTGTCTAGTTTCTGCACCATCCCCTCCCACAGTTCTCTCACACCTTAAACCACTCTCTGTGCTCCATCCCTATAATCCTCTGTTTTGGACACCTATCCTACCTATACTTGTAGTATTTTCAGCACAGTTCCCTTCAGAAGACACTGATGTCTAAGAATATGGTGGTAGAATATTCATTTCCAAAAAGTGTGGTCCACGAATTTATAGAGGAAACAAATAAGGAACATTAATCTTTGCTTTGGATGTGTTACACATAATAATTCTACTTACATTGTTGTTCCCTGTACCCTGCAGCCTGCTCCCTGCTCCCTGCTCCCTGCAGCCTGCTCCCTGCTCCCTGCAGCCTGCTCCCTGCACAGAAAACAGCGCTTTGACTCGCGCTCCTTACAGGCACGGTCTCACGTGACGTCATCGCATTGTCTGTGCGCCGCGGCCGGCACTACAGTAGCGCAACCCCGAGCCCGAACCCGGACCGAACCCTACACCCCCCCCAACATGAAAAAAGTTTTTTTTTATTAAAAATTTTTTTAAAAAAATCGTCAGTGCAGCCCCGGGCCCCCTGGCATAACCGGGCCCGGGTAAATAGTACCCGCTCCTCCTACCCTCTCGGCGGCCCTGCCCACACGTAAAACCCAAGGAGCAAAAACAGAAAGTTAAATGGAAACAAAGTAATTTAATAAAACAAAAAACAAATTGTGCGCCGCCTCCTGAAACGTGCTGCCTTAGGTTTGTGCCCCCTTTGCCTCCAGGGTAAATACAGCTCTATTCCCGGAGGTAATTATAAGAAAAGTTAAAAAAAAAAAAAAAAAAAGAGACACGATTGCTAGAGAAGAGCTGATTTGCAGCACAAAGGATTATGTAACACAGTGACCACATGTGACACAGACTAGACCTGATTTCACCAATAATTGATCAAATTAAACCAGACCTCACATGTCTGTATTAACAGGCGATACAAATCTTGCCCAGTGTTGAACTCACGTAGGGATTAGAGGCCCCTCAAGACCAATTTAGTCCAGTAAATAAATCCTGGCCTGGCCCCTGCTGGGCTGGTAATTACGTTCCTGTGAACCGCCTCAGTTTCTGGTTTAGTGTTCAGTAAAAATTAACCGGATCGAGTCAAGTTAATAGAAATTACACAGAATTATCTCATTCCATCCTGTGACCCAATTACCAGGAAGGAGAGTTGGAGTCTTATAACACATCTTATTGACCCTCTCAGTCTGGGTGAATACAGTTGTCAGGCAGATACTATAGATCCGGAGGACTTTCCAGGGATATTCGGGGAGCTGTCTGTTACCTCGTTCTGAACTTAATCCTATAAATACTAAACTCGCGGACGCTTCTGTGTGAATTAAAACATGGCCTATATCTTGCTCATATACATCTTACAGTGCAATATTGTACCAAATATATGGATTTATCCGTTAATCAACTGTTATATATGTTGATCCTCTGCACTCACCATGTACAAACTGGAGTGCAAGAGGGGGGCTGCCACATTGTATAAATAAACAAGAACACTGATTCTCTGCACTCTCCAAACACATAACTAATTGTGTACTAACTACTTTTCTATATTAAAACAGGGAGTGTTATTTCCACAGATTGCAAAACATTTTAAGCTGCCAACTTACACCAAAGTCTTCCCCTCTGGTCAGTCCTAACATGATCAAATATTTTGCTTTTTTTATCTGGGCTTAAGGCTTTACCTGAACACAGCTTTTAATGCAAGTTTTTCCCAAGCACTAGCAGCCATGGGAGACCTGGGGCTCACCTGACACAAGTTGGAATTAGTTAATGGAAAGAACTAATTAATCATGTCTCTCATACTCTCACTCTCATTCAATCTTACTCACTCTCACCCTTTCTCACACACTCACCCTTTCTCACCCACCCTCACTCACTTATTCTCACTCACTCTCTCTATCACTCTCACCCTCTCCCTCTTTCACACACATTCTCACCCTCTCTCACACAAACTCTCACCCTCTCTCATACATATTCTCACCTTCTCTCACCCTCTCCCTCTCTCACTCTTTCTCTCTCTCTCTCTCAAACTCTCTCTCTCCCTCTCTCACCCTCTCTCACACACACACTCACCCTCTCTCACCTTCTCTCATCCTCTCTCTTTCTCACCCTCTCTCTCTCACCCTCTCCCTCTCTCACACCCTCTTATTCTCTCACACCCTCTCTCTCCCTCTCTCACCCTCTCACACACTCTCTCACCCTCTCTCTCTCTCTCACCCTCTCCCTCTCTCACACCCTCTTATTCTCTCACACCCTCTCTCTCCCTCTCTCACCCTCTCATACACTCTCTCACCCTCTCTCACACACATTGTCACCTTCTCTCACCCTCTCTCTCTCTCATCCTCTCATTCTCTCACACACTCTCTCACCCTCTCTCTCTCTCTCACCCTCTCCCTCTCTCACACCCTCTCATTCTCTCACACCCTCTCTCTCCCTCTCTCACCCTCTCATACACTCTCTCACCCTCTCTCACACACATTGTCACCTTCTCTCACCCTCTCTCTCTCTCACCCTCTCATTCTCTCACACACTCTCTCACCCTCTCATTCTCTCACACACTCTCTCATCCACACTCACCTTTTCTCACCCTCTCTCTTTCTCCCTCACTCTCTCACACACTCTCCCTCTCTCACCCTCTCTCTCACCCTCTAATTCTCTCACACACACTCTCTCCCTCTCTCACCCTCTCATACACTCTCTCACCCTCTCTCACACACATTGTCACTTTCTCTCACCCTCTCTCTCTCTCATCCTCTCATTCTCTCACACACTCTCTCACCCTCTCATTCTCTCACACACTCTCTCACCCTCTCATTCTCTCACACACTCTCTCACCCTCTCATTCTCTCACCCTCTCCCTCTCTCACACCCTCTCATTCTCTCACACCCTCTCTCTCCCTCTCTCACCCTCTCATACACTCTCTCACCCTCTCTCACACACATTGTCACCTTCTCTCACCCTCTCTCTCTCTCACCTTCTCTCTCTCTCATCCTCTCATTCTCTCACACACTCTCTCACCCTCTCATTCTCTCACACCCTCTCTCTCCCTCTCTCACCCTCTCATACACTCTCTCACCCTCTCTCACACACATTGTCACCTTCTCTCATCCTCTCTCTCTCTCATCCTCTCATTCTCTCACACACTCTCTCACCCTCTCATTCTCTCACCCTCTCTCTCACCCTCTCATTCTCTCTCACCCTCTCCCTCTCTCACACCCTCTCATTCTCTCACACCCTCTCTCTCCCTCTCTCACCCTCTCATACACTCTCTCACCCTCTCTCACACACATTGTCACCTTCTCTCACCCTCTCTCTCTCTCACCCTCTCTCTCTCTCATCCTCTCATTCTCTCACACACTCTCTCACCCTCTCATTCTCTCACACCCTCTCTCTCCCTCTCTCACCCTCTCATACACTCTCTCACCCTCTCTCACACACATTGTCACCTTCTCTCACCCTCTCTCTCTCTCATCCTCTCATTCTCTCACACACTCTCACCCACACTCACCTTTTTTCACCCTCTCTCTTTCTCCCTCACTCTCTCACACACTCTCCCTCTCTCACCCTCTCTCTCTCTCACACCCTCTTATTCTCTCACACCCTCTCTCACCTTCTCTCACCCTCTCTCTTTCTCACCCTCTCTCTCTCTCACACCCTCTTATTCTCTCACACCCTCTCTCTCCCTCTCTCACCCTCTCTCTCACCCTCTCATTCTCTCACACACACTCTCTCTCTCACCCTCACCCTCTGTCTCACCCTCACACACTCTCTCACCCTCTCTCTCTCATCAGTCTGTAACGCCAGCAATGTACGTTGAGAGATTTTTTTTTTTTTTTCAGAATGGGACCCTGAAGATCATTGACAGGAAGAAGAACATCTTTAAGCTGGCTCAGGGTGAATACATCGCCCCAGAAAAGATTGAGAACATATATGTGAGAAGTTCTCCTGTAGCTCAGGTGTTTGTACACGGAGACAGTCTCCGGGTAAGTCCCTATACTATAGGCATGGTATGTCTGGGACAATATGGGGTATATAATCCTCTTAGAACAGGTTAATGAGATACTAGTGAAGGAAATTCCAATTAATAGTTGTGAATAAAGCTTGGAGAGGGACACGTTGCTGTAGCGTGGTGATTACACGTGTACTGGAGGATGGACTGTGTGTTACAGGTGAGAGATATGTCCCTTTACATAAGCACATATGTAAGAGCAATGGACAATATAGAAGGACCAATAATGTCCCTTCAGTCATTGTTAGAGAGAAACTACTAACTTCACATTTTGACAGAAAGACAATAAGTGTTTTTTAATTAATTCCTTAGAATTTGCTGCCCATAAACTCCTCCTGTCTAAAACAAGAGATACTTCAATAGGTTTGAAATTCAATCAAATTCGGCCAGTTGTTCCAAAACAATTGTGATTTTGGTCTCAGTATGACTGCCGTGTCCAAATTTGTGGTTAAATATTCAAGCACTGTTAATAGAAAAGTTATTATAATAAGCGATAAAATTTTGCCTGTTCAACCTTAAATGGCAGCATAGTATAGTGTTTTTAACTTGCTGGAATTCAAACACTGAACAGCTAGAATCTATTAGAACATGTAATCTCTATACATTTACAGTGTCTTGTATTATTCTAAGGCTCAAACAGCAATTTACAAACAGTTAAAAAAAAACGTTACACTCAGATTTTCCAAATCATTTGTTTATGAAGAAGTTCAGGTCCATCTCTTATCTGAAATTCACCGCTCAGTATGACTATAGATTTCTACACAAGACGGAGTCATAATCATTTCCTTATTTAAATATACACAAATTACAGACATACATTCCCCATCATTATCAATGAATATAATATTTATCATGGTAGAGCAATTATATAGCATCCCACTAACCGATAGGTGTTTACTATTCCAACTGGGAATCTTAATTTACAATGTAATCCAAGGAAAATAAAACATTTTAAAAAAACCTTAGGTGACGATAATGATAATAATGTAGCTCTCACGCACAGTGATTGGGAGGGTGAACAGCAGCTCAGCCAATCACAAGCAGTTTCCCACGCTAGCCATTTATGACTGATTGAGCCATTATCATTGTATCAGTTTTTTACATTTTCCTTGAATCCCGACCTAGATCAGTGTTGGCTAACCTGTGACATTCCAGGTGTTGTGAAACTACAAGTGCCAGCAAACCCTTCTAGCAATAAGCTGCTATATATTGGCAAAGCATGCTGAGACTTGTAGTTTCACAACACCTGGAGTGTCACAGGTTAGCCAACAATGGCCTAGATGCTGATTCCCCGTCAGACTACTTTAGTACCTTTGCTCCGGCTGCCTCTACATGCTGGATATCTTATGACGCCACTCAACCTACAGACATAGAAACACAAGTGACAGGTGCATTTTTGGCATCCAACTCTTAACTCCTGTGTTACTCTGTATGACCAGGTAAATAACACATGTATTCATCTTTCCCAGTCCTGTCTGGTGGGGATAGTGATCCCGGATCCAGAGGTCCTTCCAGACTTTGCAGCCAAACTTGGTGTTCGCGGCACCTTTGAGGAGCTCTGCAGACATAACGTAAGTACTATATATGGTCTTGGAATTTATCAATGGAAATCATTGTGCTGGGTAACGTTCTTCTAACTGTATCACGTACTGTATTTATTTACTGTATTTCAGAGGCAGAACTAGCGAGCTATGGGCCCCGGTGCAGAGAAACGGGGCCCACGGCTCGCTAGTTCCCCTTGCAGCGGGCCCCATTATCTCCCTGGGCCCCACTGCACTGCATCTGCTGCACTAACGATAGTTCCACCATTGTTGTATTTGTAGAATTCCTTCCTACGTATCTCTGGATGATTTGCTCTCTAGAACATCTAAAGGATTTCCTGTACAGGGGTGCATGCAGGAGGGGTTTCTGGGGTCTCCAGAAACCCCTCCCCTCCGCTAAAGAAGTGCCCCAACATAGTGGCACTGTACTATACAGCAGCCGCGGCGCTGTCAAAGAAGCGTCCGCGGCGGTGCTGTATTGTATACAGCACCGCCGCAGACGCTTCTTTGACAGCGCCGCGGCTGCTGTATAGTACAGTGCTGCCGAAAAGGAGCTGCTGCGCATGCAGCTCTCCCGCTATTTTTTTTCTTTTTCTTAAATCCTGTGTGCGCCCCTGCTGTAAAGAATGAAATATTATATATACAATGCAATCCCCATATTATGTCATATCTGTATTGTGATGTGATATTACAATTATATTTTACACCAGGCGGTAAAGAAAGCCATTCTAGAGGATGTGATTAAAGTAGGAAAACAAGCCGGACTCAAGTCCTTTGAACAGGTACGTAGAACACACAACCTGGGGGGGGGGGAGATTTACTAAAGCTTCTAAAAAGTAAAAGTAGAGGAGTTGCCCATAGCAACCAATCAGATGCCAGCTCTCATTTTCCAGACTGTACTAGATAAATGAGAGCTAGAATGTGATTGGTTGCTATGGGCAACGTCTCCACTTTTCCTTTCTAGAAATTTTAGCAAATCTACTAAATCTAATTTCAGTGTAGCGCCAATGTTACGTTATATTATGCCTCTTTGCAGACTGAAAGTCTATAATCAAATAATGGGAAATTCTATCTAATTATGTACAGGTCATAAATTGATTGATTGATTGATTGATTGATTGGGACCCAGGAGTCATGGAGCAGAAGGAATGATAGAATGATGATTTCTATTTGAGTGTAGTATCGTATGCTCTGTTTGGTATACATTTTTTTGTAAATAAAATGAGGAAATATTTTGAAAAATATATTGTTAAAAATATATTGTATAAACTTGTCATTTAGTGTTATAACAATTGTCCCCAAAAAATCGGGACCATTGGCAGGCACGCTGAAGCATCTCTGTGTGATATCTCTTCTGGGTGGGCACAGACCGTGCCAGGATCATGTGACAGCGATGGTACCGACACTTAGCAGACTTAGATTAGTTTCTCTCCTTAATAATCAATTCTCTGTAACTGAATCTCTAAGAAGGAGAGTAGGGGTAAATGTATCAAGCTGAGAGTTTTCCAGCGGGTTTGAAAAGTGGAGATGTTGCCTATAGCAACCAATCAGATTCCAGCTATCATTTTGTAGAATGTACTAAATAAATAATAGCAATAATCTGATTGGTTGCTATAGGCAACATCTCCACTTTTTAAAACCCAGTTTAGGAAGTATACCCCCAGATTTCCATGCAGTGTATGTGCACCACAAATCTCCTTTGTCTGTTTTGGGATACGCTGGACAGACTTAGATAATTCATAAGGATCACCAGCCGCAGCTCTATCCGCCTTTTACCTGCGGGATTTATACTCAGATGTCCTCAGTTACTTTAGCTCTGCTACTTCATTAGTAGATGATCTCATTTTAATCGTAATAAAAATACTTTATTACTCTGCCCGTTTTAGTAAAAACCTTTCTAATATCATATTTAACAACTATGTTTTCGTTACTGGTAACTCAGAGGCGTCTTGGGTAGGTGTAAGTCCAGTAAATGGTAATGTTATTTTGAAGGTAAAAAAAAGGCCTTTTTCAAAGTATTTACAACGTTACTCTGTCTTATAAAGGTGAAGGATCTTTATGTTCACCCTGAAATGTTGAGCATTGAAAATGGTTTACTGACGCCCACGTTAAAAGCCAAAAGAGCAGAGGTCGCGAAACACTTCAAGAGCCAAATCGATGACCTGTACGCAAAGATCCAGGACTAGAGGGAAGCGCGTCCGTACTTCACCTGCACTGAAAGAGGGGGGGGTCGCTGCCCACCTGGACGTTATGGGGTTGATGAGTCTATATGAGCTGATTGGGCCTTGTTGTACCAGGAATCATTTATTTACTTACTTTCCAGTGATACACAGAGGGCTGAGACGGCGACAATATGGACATTACGGTGTATCAATGTGTACATTGTGCAATAATTCTTATACTGGAATAGTAACTTGTGAATAGTGATTTACAATGTATCAGAAACAGAAAGCACATTGTGTGCAGAGTATAATAAATCATAAAAAAACATGTTTATATTAACACGCCTTCATGATGATCTGTTTCAAAGCGGGCATTTCTGTATTGTATATACTGAGCAATAATAACACTAAATCCTTTTATCTGAAATTTTTTTCTTTCCCTTTTAACAATAGTCAACAGATAGACATTACATGGTGTCTCCTACATTGTAATAATAAATGACGATAGTCTATGGTAAAGAAAGCACTAAGCAGAAGGATTAGATAGAATTTACCCACAAAATCAGGATTTCATATTTGGATAAAATGGTCTCAGATAACATGTTAGACAAGTGGTTATTATGTAACCAAGTTCTATGACTTAGTATCATGTGTCTGGAATGGTTTGCTGGAAGTAGATATAATTACATATTATTTTTGCAAACTGAAAGAAATCCCAATATGTAATTAGTATATCAGAGCTACGATACGTCTCTATAAGCTGGGCCGAACAGAGTTGAAGTTTATTGCAAATGAATATCCCTTAGACTACACTGCGCACATACAGGTCACCGGGCCCCATCCATGGTTGTTACCAGATGGAAAAATAGCCGACAATCTATCTGCATCCCTCAATACATCTTATATATATATATATATATATATATGTTTGTGTGTATGTATGTACAGTGTGTGTGTGTGTATATATATATATATATAAATCAGGGGAATAGGTACCATCTTCTTGGTGAACAGCAGCAGTAACCACACAAGTCCAGAGGTTTCAGGTTAACAGCCACGGTCAGTTTATTCACCAGCTTGCAAACAAAACAAAACAAATAAAATCCTAGCCGTCTGGCTACTTGCTAATACATTTACTCTCTCTGGTGTTGGACCTTGTGTCCAAACACACACTCATCATATCATTGCTCACCACAGCAGAGTGTCTCAGGAGGCAACTCACCTCCTCACCAGGTTGAGAGACAATGATTACATATTCTAGCTGCCTTTTCACAGGCACCTCCCAGGTGCATCTCTTGATCAGTCTGTTTTGAGCCTGGCAGGCCAGAAGACCCGGGCTGGGCCTTATGTACGGAGCCCACCCTTCTCTTTCTCCATACATAACACTAAGAACCCTTACCATGTTTTGTTAGCTAGCGCAGGGCAATACCCTGTGGGAAGCTTTACCCACACATCTACCCCTTCTCCCTGGTGTTTTAACGTACACAATGCAGGAAGCCTGGGACACATACCTCTGTCCTTTAGCCTCCTTCCAGTGACTCTATCACATAGCCCCCACCCCTTTGTTTAAACCTACGGGTGGAACACTTGTAACCCTAAATGTTCCTCTATTTCTTTCCAAAAACGTTTAGCTTTATGCTGTAAACTGAGTACGAGGGTATTGGTTACAGATCCTTTCCAACCCAAAGGAACAATGGATAGTGGAGAAACTGGGGCAGTTGCCAGTAAATTTTTATAATGAGACATGGAAACCCCTGGTTTATTGCAAAGTAAGGATACAGCAATCTATTACCAGGTTCTACAGGCTTCTCATTAATAATTTCCATTCTCTATCTGGCTTTTATTGGAGTGGGGTCTACCCAACAAGGCCTACCCAAATTTTGCTGACTCCCGGCAATGTGCTGCTCTCACCGCTAACACTGCACAAGCTCCACGGTATCGTTAGGTGTAAGTAAACACACTTTTCCACCTAAATCACAGGTGGCGCAAATATACCGTTTTTTTAATTGGCAGCGTCTGGAGATACATCCGGCTCAAAATAAAGATGTACGTACACTACGTTCACAAAGGTGTCAGATTATAAATCAGCCTCATTATAATTAGAAGTAGTACATTTAACAGTTCAATTGCTTCTAATAGTCAACATTTTTAAGGGGTGTTTCTATTCAAAGAGGGGGAGGGGGGTGTATTGTCGACAATGCAAGATAATGGTAAACAGGCTTTTGAGTTTCAAAACTCAACATACAAGCGGCTCAGCATCACAATAACAAAAACATATTTCATATTTATAAAAAAGAATAATCTTTATCATACAATTAAAAATATGCACAATCATTTTACTGCAGGAATTTACATATCCACTGACCAGATTACTGCATCTCATTGCGTGAGAAAAGTGCATCTAGCTCCCTCACTGAGCTCTGCAATCTACAATACGGGTGCAGGATGCACTTAACTCAACCCGCACTAGACCCTGTAACCCAGGCTTGGCTAACCTGTGGCACTCAAGGTGTTGTGAAACTACAAGTCCCAGCATACCCTACCAGCAATAAGCTGCTATTGGCAAAGCATGCTGGGACTTGTAGTTTCACAACACCTGGGGGTAAATGTATTAACATGCGGGTTCTTCAACACCCGCGAGTTCAGCGTCTTCGGTGATTAAATTTAAAGCTGCGCTGCATTGTAAAGGGAAACTTCCCCTGGAGTGCCACAGGTTAGCCAAGACTGCTCTAACCCATCAACCGATATGATTCTTGCAGAATCCAGAAAATGCGATAAAAAAACGCATCACTCAAGCACAGGTTAGTTTTCAAGCGTTTTTACCCGTTTTCCCAGTGCGTACGTGTGAACGAGCTATGAATTGGCTGAAGGATGTGGGAGGGTTAAATCAAGGGATGGCCAATAATGCACATTTTTAGTGGCACTATGATGAAGCATTCCGTCAGGAAAATGCAGGACCCAGCTATGCTGTAAATGATATAGATCTGGATTATCTATATCTTGCGGTTATCATTAATGCTGGGTAATCGGTTGCCCCATTTTGGCCGGTGGCTGGGGGATTGGAAGGCAACAAGCAACCAGGAGAGGAGTCTGTTGGGTGTATATCATAGAGCGGTGCTGGTTGTAGTTACAGGTATGAATTACAGGTGTCTAATCCAGTTACCAGATGTATCAGAAGGAATAGACCAAAAATACTAACATTAAAGTCACAGCCCCAGTGCAGAGTTAGTTCCACTTTAAACAAGTGACATCCTGACATCTCACGGACACAGAACACCCCAAAATGTGATTTGCTTCATGAGCAACTTGTTTTGGTAGATTTCTTTAATAGATCTCAGAATGAGTTGGTAACATTTGTCATTTTATTTATTCACTTGAAATAAAAACAATAAAAACACATCATTCCTCTGAGACATCCAGGAACATTAAGTGACTTTACAGCGCTAATCAATTAAACTGGGTTTTTTTCTGTCTTTTATTATCAACAGACTGAATATTTGTAAAAGATGAAATTGAACCCTGTAAAAAAAACAAACAAAAAAAAAAAGTCTAGACATTAAAAATACGAAGCATCGTACAGCAAAATAGAGGAAACACAACGGTACAGTAGGATACAGATATTTCTTGCATAAAACAATAAGAAACATAACAGCATGATTATTATATAGGAAGAAGTGCAATCATTTAGGGCTGTGGTTGAACATTTTATGATCCAATTGAGTATTTTGTAATTTGATTTTATTTAACCCTAATTAGATCTTTATGTTCATTTTAAAAATTCCAATCTCTGAGCATGATAAAATCTGACCTCTAAGAAACAGTCCCTGCTTTGCAAGTAGAGAAGGGACCCCCTAAAAGTCAGAATAGATTTGCACCAGTCTATCGCTGGTGTCCTCTGATACATAAAGATCTTCCCTGCAGTCAGGACCTGTGCTACAATACAGGACCGGTATAGTCCTTAACTGCAGCCTGACTGCTAATACACAGCTAACAGCAGTCAGAAACACAGGGAAAATGAAAATACTTGAGGTTGAATTGGAGATATAGTCACAATAAGAACGAAGGCTGGGCTTATTGTCAGAGAAGCAACGTAGAAATTGTTTAAAGGCGCCGTAGGAGTCTGCCATTGTGTATTCGCTGAAGAAGCCCCGCCCTCTTGTGTCACATGACTAATATTGAAAGTGTTCTTTAACAGTCAGAGAAGGAGAAATACACCCAGATACTAGAAACAAGTTGTAAAGGCAACTGTTTTTTGGTTTTGGTTTTTAACCTTCAAAACAATTTCATTTCAGGTTTTCGTAAGATTACAGTATAGTAATGGAAAAAATAAATACAAAATTAGCGCTCAAAAATTCAGCTACATCAATACCTTCAGTAAGAACGCCAACACGTCCGTCTTCCCACAGAGCTTGACGACAGGAGCACGAGTCAGAAAGATTTGGGGCAGACAGGTTTCACTATGTAACTTAATATGTTGTAACAGTAAAATTATTATTGAACGTCACTATGTATTCAAATGTAAAAAAATGTGTCCAAATTCAGAAAAACATAAGGTAGCAGAAATGTTTACAATAAACACATTACAACATGATTCCTAAAAAGTTTCCCAAAAATATGGTCGGGAAGAATAATCCAGCAATTATTCTGAAGGTGGTTGTAAAGGTCTTTAAAATCGATAGTTTTTATTCATACAATTAATCTACAAAAGAAAAGAGCTAATTCTACACCATGAAAAGCAAATAATCTGATATAAGAGAGCTTTAACCAGAAGTCACCCTATACCATATCAATATTTTTATTAATGTAGAAAAGGTGGCCCAAAAAAACTAGTCAATACAAAGATTTGTCTAACAAACTTTTCGTGCCAAGGACCACAAATGGGAGAAGGGTCATCAATGAACATAGGAAGGGTTCTTTAATGTAAGAGTAGTGAAGCTACGGCATTCCTTACCACGCGACAGGGTAATGATAAATTCACCAACAGAAGGTAAAAATGGGTTGGTTGCCTCTTATAAGAAATGGTATCTACAACTATAATGACTAGAGGACATTACGGGAGTGATTGATCCACGGAGTTTATCCAGTTGCCCTTTTTGATTTCGGAAAGGTATCTTTCCCCACTGTGAGGCTAATTCGGCAACGATCACACTGATGGTTGAGAGTTTGGCGTAGCAACAGACCCCAGTGAACGTGGTGAACGGAGCAGGAGAGGGGGAAGTGACCATTTTCTGTTTCTCTCATTGAACGACACCAAAAACAACTGTTCTGGTTGGAATTATCTTCTTAGCCAAACTTCTACCTCCATAAAATGAGTAAAACAGCAGGGGTCTATCCTTCAGTTTCCACATTAACCCCCCTACCCCGATCAGGACCTATTAAAACGTCAGGAGGCAGGAATGTCTAACAGAAAGCTGCTTCTCTGCTTCACAGCAATGCCTTTGCATCATTAGCAATACTTTTTTTTTATTTTTTGTTGCAATGAAACATGACAAATTGATCTTTTCACTGGATACAGCTGTAACCAAAATTCCTGCTAATAACCTCTCAACCTGCTATAAAGACTTTGCTGAAAAACATAGAACACTAGATAATCTAAAATGATGTATAAATAAAAATTAAAGTAGGACTTGTACAAGCCATAAAGTGAAAGTCACGTAAAGATGGAAGAAGGGCTTCAGTGTATTCCTCATGAATCAAGGATCCATTTCCAAGTATTATTTATAAGACGAACCATGATATGGGCCACGGGGAAACAATTAGGCTTCTGGTGTTTGGCATAGAGGAGATTTCTAGACATCTAAAACACTGTATTCTTGGCTCTATGGTTATCAGCACGTTTACTGTACACAAGGTTTACAAAACAACTGTATTAAAATTGACGAGGGAACTTGCAGCATCATCTAAATAAACTCTGATCTTGGAGAGAACTTACAGAGCAGATACACAAAGGACACTATGTCTACGTTGGCAGCACGGTGCATGTTGTGAAGAGTCCTGGGCTGTTTTCCGTGCATGTCCTGAGTATTCCGGAGCAATGGGAACCGCCACCATAAGAGACACTAAACAGCAGATCATTTCCAACATGTCGGATTCTATACATTTAGCCATGACTGAGGATGCACATCGGACGGACATGATGTGGATAAATGGCTGAAGACACAGTATGGTCGTGGAAGAGGTAGGTTATGTTCATAAATGGGTAATGATTTGGAGGTTCCCCTGTATTATCCGTGCCAGTCAGTTAAACCTTCCAGCAATACCGCAACGTAAGAGGAAAATGAACCAAACGTAGGTGTCTAGCGGGGCTATCTGGTCTTCTTCTCGTCATCGGACTGGTCGTCCCCTGTATCACAGGCATGTTTCACCACACATCTCCTGGGGAACCAGCCCCTCACTCGGATCCCATCTGGGGAACGATAGAACAAAAATAAAAGATAAACTAGCAACAAGAAACCTTAATCGATTTGTTATTCATGTTGTTATATTATACTGGATTAAGCTAGGTCATCAAGCTTTAGTTACCCTATATTGGCACCTCCCTGCCACAGGGTCCAAAGCCCAACCATCCACAGGGTCCGAACCTCCACCGCCTCTGGGCCCAAAGCCCAAACCTCCACTCCTCACTTTATACAAGAATTTCACTCATTTTAAGGTAGGTGCTCACCTTCTGGAACTACATCTTCAAAAATTCTGTCACCGTACATCCAGTGCCTGAGGAGAGAGGAGATTACATTGTATTCACAAGGTTCCTCCGCGGTACGATGGAGCGCGTGTTGCCCTCTAGCCGCAGCAGCATATGGCTACATAGGAACATAATAGAAGGAGGACACTTACTTCAGGCCTCTGGTAGCCAACACAAGATCCCCTTTCTTCAGCTTCATTCGGGGCTCCTCTGTACAAGGGGTGGTGAAGAAAGTCCGAATGCCTTTGGTTAGAGGACAGCAGGCCCCACTGTAATCTTCCACCGCCCTGTATTGTACCTACACGATGAGCAACGGCAGAATTCACTTTACAAATGTCTGAAGCATTTTGTCAAAGTCATCTTTCATTTAACAGACCGAATAGAACGGATTTAAACTGGACCCGTCGTCCTCATACAGTGGAGGTGTCAATATGCGGGTGAATGGACTCATTCCGCCGGTCACTGGGCCTATGTACCAGGCCTCCGTGACACAATAACTCTCCTAGTAAACGTATAGGCTACATACTGGTTCATATAGGTTTTACAGATTTTAAATTAAAAAGAGCATTCCAATAAGTTATACAAAACTTTATACTTGAGAAGCATTAGTAACGGATGTCTGTCTGCAGTGGAATAATAACTGCTTTGTACAATATGACTTCATGTTTGGAAGATATGAATAAGATAAAAATAAGAATTATTAAACACTAGTGATGAGAGAAATTACATGTATTCGTATCAGCATAAATAGTAAATTTGCATACATGTGACATGCGTGTATGTCTGCTTAGACTAGCCACTGAAGTTACCATGGGATCCTCTGGTGGCCCCAAGATTTAGTGGACTCCTACTGTATGTTTCATACAAGGAAACCATGAGAAATACACTTTTTGGGGGGCTCCGATATCACACGTGTCCACCGTCCCACAAAGACACTCTGTTACTTGCGTCATCATAGGAACACTGGAAAGCTACAGATGGACGGTCGTACTCACGTTTCTGCTGCAAAAATGAGAAGGTTGGGGCGGACCTATCCCCACCCCCCTATTTACTATACCCCTAAGCCCGCTCTCTCAATAGTCCACCCATGCAGCGTTTCACCCTCTGCACCCCTGTAATATTTAGCGGGGACCTGTAGGGAGCTGATCGGAATTACAGCACAAGAGTCTACTCACTCCTCTCCCACAGGTAACTGGATTCATTAGAGATCCCTGGTTGCATAGTCCCAAACTGAACTCCTAACTGAGGATTGTATAAAGCTAGTATGACTTACAGTAATCCTTACAAATATCCATGTTTTCATAATAAGGAATATTTCAACTCAAATGTTCTCTTTCCAGACACACATTTACTATTGTAGATAGTGTGTAAAATTTCCAGAAACGTAAAAAAAAAAAAAAAAAAGAAGGAAGAAGGAGAACAAAGAAAGAAGAAGGAAGGAAGGAAGAAGAACAGAGGAAGAATGTGACAGAGGAAGTTTTGATTTGTGATGGCTTATACATTTTTATAAACATAAATATTTAAGGTAAGGCTTTACCATACCAAATAGGTGTAGACATAATTATAATACATTTTAATTGTCATGATGGAATATAATATATAGTGCTGCAATCTACGGTTATATAAAACAATACACTTGGCTAGAGTAATGCTGCCACCTACTGTTATATATAATAATCACACATTATACACTTGGATACAGTAAATGTTGCTATCTACTGAAACATCAGCATAAAAAAGCTGGACATTTCCTGCACTGATTTCTGTATTCTAACCTGTAATCAAAGTTAAGTAAATCTGTGTTTTGTTGCTTATTATACCTCTGTGTCCGTTATCATTCCTTCTCTCAGTCAATATTTCTTGATTGTAAAGCTGAACCCAATTGTAAGTGAATCTAAAACATTATCTTCTAACAATCTACCTTTCTTTGCAGTGGCAAAAGCACCATTGTGACCTGGTACTATAATGGTTCCAGCAAACACCATACCATATTTCCAGGAATTCATCCTGTACATTATTGTACTTACACTGCGCACTCGCTTATCTGCTTTCTGTTTCAGCTGCTCCACCTGATAACACATAAGTCATATAAATGGGTCACTGAATAATATGTGAAATATTAACATCATTTTCTACCTCTCCCCTCCCTCCTCCTTATATCACAAACAGCAAATCTTTCTGCCAAGCTCTCTGGCTGTGTACAAACCCCAACTGTACATTCAGCAGGGAGACAGCCCGCAGATCTGTGGGCATGCAGAGGTTGTAGCGGCAACAAAGTCAGAGGAGGACAAGGGCACAACAGAGTGCGGGGGGAGGGTGATGACAAACATTAGGGGAAAACGAGTCAGTGATGGGGGAGTGAGAGTGTGCACAAGGGGTAAACAGAACCAGAAGTTTTTCATGTTACAATAGACAGATCAGAATCTTTCATTGTATCTTCATTTGTTTCCATCAAATCTGTGAAGCCAAAATATGGACCTAAAAACTATTTAGTGTATTTTAAAAGCAAACAGCACAGAAACTGATACATACAGTGAAAAACAGCATACAACACTGTGCGCTACGCCTGGTAATATAAAGTACCGGATAAGCGCATCCTAAGCTGCAAAATGTATTTATTAGCGATATAACTCTGAACAGGTTGTACAGACTACTGTAGAAAATGTTCCTGTTCCTTTGTTTAGCAAAGCTCTAACTCATTAATGACACCGTCCTTACCGTCAGCGTGTACCTGTGGCATCCTTCCCGCAAGCGCCACTCTAAGCCGTCGCCTTCAGGTGATCCGGACATGGTGAACACTTGGCGGAAGTTTTGCCATCTGCTGCCCTGGTCATAGGGGAAGGTGAAGGTCTCTCCGGTCTGATAATACTGAATCCTGTCCTTGGCCTGGAAGTAGAGAGAGGAAATATACTGTGATAATGAATTTCTAAAGACTAATGACATTATGCTCATGTGACTTTTAATGACTAGTTCAATGGATGCAGCTTATCAAAAGGTCATTGCCACCCAAAACGTATATTTTATTATTTAGTGATGGGGGCAATGCTGTGTAAGAAGAAATAAGTAACCACCAACTCCGTACCTGTCTCACTTCCTCTCCGATGCCGTGAGGCTGAAATACCTAATAAGTTATATTCTGCTTGGGAATACCGGTCACGAACAGAGAGAGAACGAGAGAGCATTGCAGAATAAAGAACTTGCCCATCTCCTACTGTGGGCAGATTATGCCTTTCATAGACTTAATGTAGCTCAGCTAAGTTTTGAATCGCATCAGGAACATTACATAATTATTCTGGAAATAAGAGGTCTTGTCCTTCTCTTCTAACCAGGTAAAATCTTTTACATCCAGGTCTGAAATGAGCTGTGTATTTCTATATAACCCCAAGCAGACACGCTGCCATGTTACACAATAATCTGGTTACAAATTATGAATCATTTTTATATTGGCTCAAGTTATACATATAGTTTTAGCGTTCCCCATTAAATGGGCCACTAAACGCAAATGGCTTTAAATAAAGTGTGATAAGGACATTCACGAACATCCATATAAACATATTAGGTGCTTATCAGAACTAAATATTTTTCCAGATAAAGTACTGATCATGGGGGCAGACTTTTCCCTATGCAGACTGGACTTCTTGCCAGTAAGCCTATTAAATGGTAGAGGTTTTTTTTAGCCTGAAAGCACTGATAACAGAATACAATAGCTTGCTGTGAGGTAGCCAACACTACATACAGTGACGGTGTTAATGTAATGCTATATTACAAGATGCCTTTTCACACCGGCTAAACCTTTGTATCAGGCTCGGTGGCTGTTTAATAATGTTCTGCTACATGTTGCTACTAACATTAATCCTTTGGTTATTTTCTATCAGTACAAACAACAAAACGTTCAGAAACGAGTCTGACAATAGGGCGGCTTTCTGGGAACACAGAAGAAGCGACATATTTTGGAGGAGGAAGGTGTGGATGCAGACAGCAGATTACCTTCTCTTCTATCCACGATTCAATGGAGGTTTTATTTCGCAGAATCACTTTCATCTGAAATACACAAGAAAGAATAGATGAGAACGGCTGGCAGCCCAGTGTGCCTCATCCTTTCATTTCCATCTACGGGACAATAGAGGTTTTGATTGGCTGTCAATCATGTGCCTGCATAATGCACACCCTGGGTGAGAGTAATGTGTCCGGGTGGAAGTGATCTTCTCAGCATGGGCTCGCTCTTTTGTATACTATTTAACCGGCAGAGAGAAATCAATTGCTCTGTAATAAAGGCATCAGTTGCCAGCGGTGCAAACCACACATCAGCATCCTTATATACAATGTTCATTGCGTGTCCAGCAGCCTCTACCGGTGCTTGTGGGCTCTGTGCAAGAAGATCTGATGAGTTCTGTCTGAGCTATGGTGCGAGCTGTTCAAACATCAACCAAACAATACACATCAGACACAGGATCTCTCCCTGTGACTCGGCTGCTGTTTAAAAGGACAACTGTGTTTAATCTGTGAAATGAAATGAAAGTTTACAGTTGAACCAGTAAATTATATATATAGTAAACTCCAGGGTTCATGGCAAAGACGGCTGGGGCCCTATTTATGCTATATTATATAATGCTGCAGCCTGTATAATGGTTTGTTTCCCATTGTGGAACTGTGAAACTTTGTCCTTGGAAACAGTGGGCCCCAGACATAACAGACGAAAATGTATGAAGAGCCCCATCATTACTTATAGGTTATGTAATGCTTATTATTTGGTTAACAATTATACACAACCGGTAGTTTCAAAGACACGGAAACACAGCATAAAATGTTCTGATGTACTAGTAGCAACTTCCAAGATCTATAAAAAATGCTGCACTGAGTCACCTTATACACAGCAGAGGCAGCCATTACCTGGGCCAACCCAATACTCTGCAGAAATCAATCATTCCACGAATACACAATGACAAAATGCCTCATGCTGCAGAAATGTCCGTTTAGGCCGCACTCTGTGATGTCACTGGTTCCCAGTGACTGGATAGGCCGCACTCTCAGTGATGTCACTGGTTCCTAGTGACCGAATAAGCTGAATAGGAGGGGGGGGGGGTCACAGGATTGGCGGCACCAGCCACTTTTGAAAGTCAAGTGTATCAGTTGGAGGTGAATAACATAATTGTAATATTCTGACATTAGAACGCACCCAACTACAGTATCCATTGATGGTGCATTATATAGAAATTACTGATGCAATATAGAAAGATTGCTGGACAATAAACCATTCTTACGAAGAGGATTTACCATCCTATATAGTGCACTTACAGAAGGAGGGATACGCACCCAGCGGTTTATCACTATTCGCTAGTAATGTCCGCACAATGTACGGATGACTGCCCAGAACATTAATTCCCACATCCCGACAATCACCTGAATACAGAACAGCATCCCAACTGCGATGGTGGTACCCAGTGCCAGCCCCAGGGCGAACAGCGTCACCGCAAAGGAAGAGATGCCAAAGGGAATGATGGGAGCCGGCTCCCGACGTGACATACTCATGTCAATCTTCACAGAACTCCACCCAAAGGATATCTAAAAAACAAAACAAAAAAACAAAAACCAGATATAGAGCGGTAAAGCTGTAATAAAGTAACTACAAAATACCATTCATTCTAACCTCATAGAAAGCTAAAATGCTGTAACAGGTCTGGACAACCTGTGGCTCCCCAGATGTTGTGAAACTACAAGTCCCAGCATACCCTGACAGCCATCATAGCAAAATCATGCTGGGGCTTGTAGTTTCACAACACCTGAAGAGCCACAGATGGCCCAGACCTGTGCTAGGGTCTTCATTACTCCTTGTGATAGGAACTCTGTGCCTAGGGAAAAACCACAACCATTGTTAAAGCGTTCCTGAAGCTTTTACCTTCATATTTGTCTATACCACCAGCAGTCGCTTTACATAAAGCTATTTTTATTTTGTTAAATAAACTTAATACTCCTAGTTTAACTTTCCACAAGTACACACAGAGTGCTTAGCGCTGTGGTTTTGTGTCCAAGGAGTCTCCATTTTTGCAATCTGAAATCTAACTCAGAATTCTTATTTTCTAGTATTCAAAATCACGTTGGATCTGAATAGAATGGGCACGGTCAACTAGACTTCTTTGACTTTTTGGAAGCAGTTGGGTCATTTCAGAGAATTATCAATAATTCAGTTTCAAATTATGGGAGCTGTATGTAAGATGTGGCACCAGACACACACACACAATGCTGTTTTGCTGCATCATAGGACAACTGACCCAATATCTACGTGCGAATGGCCTGAAAATGACCACAATGCCCAATATTGATCCTATTAAAACTAACAGCATCATTATATGGCATGTTGAGGACCGCTGATGGTTCCTATTGGCCCCAAATGTTCTCTATATACTGCGGCCATCTGTCCCCACGTGTCCCAGCTCTTCTCGTTGCTGAATTCACAATGGCTGCCTTACCCTGTTGTACAGCTGTGTGTACATGGTCATGATGAAGATGTAGGAGGCATGCATACAGCCGAGCGGGGCCAGGAGTAAGAAGAGGGTGAAGGAGGAGTGGTTCCGATGTCCGCAGCAGTTATTGATCCAGGGGCAGTGATGATCCATCTTCAGCACACACCTGAGGCACAAACATAGGATCAGCCGCTGCAGTCACAGCACAATGTACGGTCTAAGTCACTTACATACCTGTTACACTTGCGGCAATGATGGGAGCGCGGTGCTTTGTATCCCTCGCATACCTTGCAATACTGGAGGAACTTGCAGTCCTGAGGGTTCTCCTGTAGACACAGTCAGACACATTAACTCACACAGAAACAACACAATTGTCCGGAGCCACAGACCCTGAAAGAAACTTATGTGGAAGCCACTGTGTTTGGCGGGGAGGGTGTGTGTGTGGGCGTGGCTTGCACAGGTTGGAGACTGTGCTTGTTTGTCCTGATCTTCCTGGGTAAAATGTTGGGATATATGTAAATTTACATATAATGTGAAATATCTCAGGTTCTGTCACTTAATGGGAAGCCTTCTTACATAGCCTGTGAGCGTTACAAGGTTTCTCTTCATACTGACATGTATGCAGGTTTAAAGGACAATTTAAAGGCGTCACACTCTGGCTATAAGATGACAACAAATTAAGAGCTAGGAGCAAATTTGCACCCTGGCAAAACCATGTTGCACTGCAGGGGTGGTCAAATGGACAGGGGGGGGGGGGGGGGGGGTGTCCTAAGTCAACCATAAATTGAAGAGTAACAATGTGCTACATGCAAAAGCAGCCAGTATTCTCCATGCATGAAAAAACAAAGCAAAAGAAATACATTTGCACCCCTGCATTGCAACATGGTTTGTCCTGGATCAAATTTGCAGTTTTATTTTGTTTGCTTTGCTACTAACCGAGGTCCACATTAATGTAATGTAATTGAGTAATGAGTAGTTACTTGCAGGGAGCACTAACTGGTTTGCTCACAAGTTACAATATTGATCCTAAAGGTTCGTTCTGTGCTGAGATTTTGGGCAGGTCCTGAAAGCCATTAAAGAAATACAATCACCAGGTGCTGATTGGATCGACTACAGAAAGCTGTACGCACAGATCTTAAGCTACATGACGCAAGACAAGTGACGTGGAAAACGCTGCCGTCTATATGCGGCTGTGTAGGATCATAATTACAGAATAGGATACAGAGGTATCCGACTTCCTCTACTCTTGTACCTGTAATGAAGAGACGGAGCTTCACAGAAAGTGCGTCGCTTATAGGAGGAAATGTAAAAACTAAAAATATACTTGAACCATCTATGATCCAAACTACAAAATTAGAGTAAGCAATTTCATACCATTTTCCTTTCTTACACTCTCATAAATAAGTAAGCCATCACTAGTTTATTGCAAACCATAATTTAGATAATTACATATAAGAGCCAATTAATCAGAACCTTATTATAACTCCCCTCTTATCTTATTGCATCAGTGCATTCATTTGCAGGTGCGTATTGCAATACATAGTATTCAGACATAGAAAGGGCTGAACTAAATAAGCACTCAGCAAATTCTAGGATGTATTAGATCCAGGTAAGATGCACCCCCAACCACCTACTGAAATATTACCCGTTACATAACACAAGTTTCCACCACCTGACAACTTTAAGTTATTGGCTTTCATATGCTCATCTACAACGAAATACATTGCTTTACCTGTCCTCCTTCCTCCTGTGTCTGCACCAAAGTTTTATATCTTCTAGACATACATTTCTTTTTATTTAGCTAGGACACTGCTCAGCAAAATCAACAGCGACAGATATAAAAAGAAATATAAGATAGAAAGCATGCTTTGTATTAGCATTCCATAAAATGAGATAATAAAAAAACAAAACAAAAAACAAACACAACAATACATTTTGATCGAGAGGCCAATAAATTAAATCTGTCTGAAGGTGAAAACGCTGATGTCTGCCGCACTGTAATTTCGGATATTATAAAAGCAATACTTCCAGACCCCACTTCAGGTACAGGCGTCTTACCGGCTTCCATCCCAGAGGAACAAACCCAGGTCCAATGAACATTGCATTGAAGTAATTGTAAAGAATCATAACCGTCCAGTTAATAAGTGCCAGGAAGTTAAGGCTGCTCCCCGGGGTATCGAGAGGCCAGTACCATAGGACAGAGTCTAAGACTGCCACAATAGAACAGATTATAATAACCCCCAGGGCGATGATGGGCCCCCAGTGACAGAGTCTCTTCAACTCCCACAAAGTGTCCAAATTGATAATGGAGTCCAGTTTCGCCATGGTTCCTAAAGTCGGATCTTCTATCCCGAGAGCTGGGGTCTTCGTTCTGACGCCCTCAGATGATCACACTGGGCTTCCATAGTCTCAGGAACAAGGATCCCGACTGCAAAACATAATGACACAGTTACCTGTCTGGATAGACGTCTAATAACATCCAAACGGAAGCCTACAAGAAACAACACTTAAATATGGAGTTAAAAACCATTCATTAACTACCCCAGCTCGTAACTCCTCCACATTATCTGACAGATCAAACACTACACGCACTGTATAACAGGCAGACACTATTAATATTGGCTGCTGAACAGTTTTATGTTGAGCAACAATAGTGAATGGATCGGATAATTACGGATTCTCCCTCCGCTGTGGCTGGATGACACACTAGGGTTTTGTTTGGAAAGAACTTATTTTCTAGCTTGTTGGCAGTCATAGGAAAACCTTATTTTGTACAATGTTTTGTTACTGTCAGCTTTTAATGATGTTGTTGTTTAAACTAGCGTGTGGACCAATCTGTAGTTAAAGCGCAAAATATGGTAATTACATTGATCTAAGAGTAACAAACACAGATGACTCATTTACAAGTCACAGCTTATAGACAAGAAGCAAAATCACACCCTAACTTAATCCACATAACGCCTCAGTTAACTCATTCTGCGTCTGCAACAGTAGAGGGTTTGAAGCTGTAATTAAACAAAAGGGTTCCAAGAAATTCAAATATAGGGAGAGACTCAATTAGCAGCGATGCTCCAGAGAACATTGCAGCTGCGTATTTTTACAGTTAATACGGTAAAAATATCCCATCATATCCCCTCATTTTTGCTCGCAGGTCTATGGGGCACAAAAATGAGCAGATTTTTATTTATTTTTTTAAGTTTGATTTTTGCAAGGTCAAGAATTGATGAGTTGGAGAGGCTGACGACATTGTCCTTCTATAGAAACACAGACAGGAAATCTATTGTAAGCTTTTACCAACATATTTGTGAACATTATTAATAGCTCTTTTATATACACCAATATGGTTAACAATATACTTGTAGATTGGGATGGGACAATTCATATGTACATGGTTCTATTATATAAGTAAATATGGAGCTATTGAAACAACTTATTAAATAATTTTGATTTAAAATTACTAATTATCTGAAATAGACAAAAATGGAGACTAAAATCATATACCAAGTCTAACCCTAATCCTAATATTCCTAAGGGATATTATTATGTTCCTGAACAGCTCTGTAACATAGGTATTGTGTGTGTAAGAGAAGATATTCCCAGTACAGGAGAGTTGTGTTTAGGCTTAAATAAGGGCACTAGTCCATGTCACACTTGTACAATAGTTTAAAAGTCTTTTTCTTCGTAATTGTAAAATGATTATTAATACAGATCACACAGGGGGCGATTTTATCTGAGCATCAGGAAGAGTTAGTAAAACAGGTTCTTAGAAAGGAAATATTTACAATGTAAACAGCACAAAATACCAACAACTCTGCTTCTACCTTCCCTGCACAAAGCATGTCCTCCTATTCCCATCACAAGGGACCCCCACTAGTCCCATCAAAATCCTGCAGGGGACTGTAGGGACCCATGCCAATTCCACAGGGGAAGGGAGGGATTCTCTCCAGTCCCATCAAGTCCACATGGGGGGGGGGAATAGAGGACTCACTCCGGCCCTATCAATAACAATACCACAGAGGGGGGGGGGGGGGGGGGGGGGGGTTCACTTCATTCCCATCAATACCACAGAGGGGGGGGGGGGGGGGGTTCACTTCATTCCCATCATTATCACAGGGGGGAGGGGTTCACTTCATTCCCATCATTACCACAGGGGG
Organism: Mixophyes fleayi; assembly: GCF_038048845.1. NCBI lineage: Eukaryota > Metazoa > Chordata > Amphibia > Anura > Limnodynastidae > Mixophyes > Mixophyes fleayi. The sequence goes on along the minus strand of NC_134407.1, from coordinate 5,587,316 downwards.
GAGGGGTTCACTTCATTCCCATCATTACCACAGGGGGGAGGGGGATTCACTTCATTCCCATCATTACCACAGGGGGGAGGGGGGTTCACTTCATTCCCATCAATACCACAGAGGGGGGGTTCACTTCATTCCCATCATTACCACAGGGGGGAGGGGTTCACTTCATTCCCATCATTATCACAGGGGGGAGGGGTTCACTTCATTCCCATCATTACCACAGGGGGGAGGGGGATTCACTTCATTCCCATCATTACCACAGGGGGGAGGGGGATTCACTTCATTCCCATCATTACCACAGGGGGGAGGGGGATTCACTTCATTCCCATCATTACCACAGGGGGGAGGGGGATTCACTTCATTCCCATCATTACCACAGGGGGAGGGGGATTCACTTCATTCCCATCATTACCACAGGGGGGAGGGGGATTCACTTCATTCCCATCATTACCACAGGGGGGAGGGGGATTCACTTCATTCCCATCATTACCACAGGGGGGAGGGGGATTCACTTCATTCCCATCATTACCACAGGGGGGAGGGGGATTCACTTCATTCCCATCAATACCACAGGGGGGAGGGGGATTCACTTCATTCCCATCAATACCACAGGGGGGAGGGGGATTCACTTCATTCCCATCAATACCACAGGGGGGAGGGGGATTCACTTCATTCCCATCAATACCACAGGGGGGGGGGGGGGGGGGTGTTCACTTCATTCCCATCAATAGCACAGGGGGGGGGGGGTTCACTTCATTCCCATCAATACCACAGGGGGAGGGGGGTTCACTTCATTCCCATCAATACCACAGGGGGTAGGGGGTTCACTTCATTCCCATCAATACCACAGGGGGTAGGGGGTTCACTTCATTCCCATCAATACCACAGGGGGTAGGGGGGTTCACTTCATTTCCATCAATACCACAGGGGGGTGATTCACTTCATTCCCATCATTACCACAGGGGGGAGGGGGATTCACTTCATTCCCATCATTACCACAGGGGGGAGGGGGATTCACTTCATTCCCATCATTACCACAGGGGGGAGGGGGATTCACTTCATTCCCATCAATACCACAGGGGGGAGGGGGATTCACTTCATTCCCATCAATACCACAGGGGGGAGGGGGATTCACTTCATTCCCATCAATACCACAGGGGGGAGGGGGATTCACTTCATTCCCATCAATACCACAGGGGGGGGGGGGGGGTGTTCACTTCATTCCCATCAATAGCACAGGGGGGGGGGGGGGTGTTCACTTCATTCCCATCAATAGCACAGGGGGGGGGGGGGTTCACTTCATTCCCATCAATACCACAGGGGGAGGGGGGTTCACTTCATTCCCATCAATACCACAGGGGGTAGGGGGTTCACTTCATTCCCATCAATACCACAGGGGGTAGGGGGTTCACTTCATTCCCATCAATACCACAGGGGGTAGGGGGGTTCACTTCATTTCCATCAATACCACAGGGGGGTGGTTCACTTCATTCCTATCAATACCACAGGGGGGGGGGGGGGGTTCACTTCATTCCTATCAATACCACAGGGGGGAGGTTCACTTCATTCCTATCAATACCACAGGGGGGGGAGGGGGGGGGGGTCACTTCATTCCTATCAATACCACAGGGGGAAGGGGGGGGGGTTCACTTCATTCCCATCAATACCACAGTGGGGAGGTTCACTTCATTCCCATCAATACCACAGGGGGGGGGGGTTCACTTCATTCCCATCAATACCACAGAGGGGGGGAAGAAGCTCCCTCCAGTCCCATCAATGTCACGGGGGATGTGCTCTCTCTAGTCTCATTAATCCCCACCCCCACTAATGCCTGTTCCCATCAACCCGGGTCCCGCAGAGGACCCTGCCCCCACATACCTGGGCCATGGAGACAGAACAATAACCGCCATCATCCACCTCCCGTCCCCGCTCCTTGTACGAGACACTTCTTAGACTTCCGGGTTGTGTCTCCCCTAATACTGCACTGACAGGAACGGTGGCCCCTCCCCTCCGGCCCGGCCCTCAGTAGTTCCTACAGCTCTGCTCATTCCATCATTACACAGTACAGTCATAGACACTATTATGTGTGTGTCCTCCCACTGCAGTTACCTGGGCTGAATCCATTCATGTCAAATGCTTTTTAAGATGAGTCAAATATTTTAATACAGTTTATAACAATCTGAAATCAAGGAGTAGAACAGGAGCAGAATATTGTATGATCATTGGATTGTGTTTTGTGGTCATGCAGGTGATCTGTCTCATTGTTCTCACAAGTCAGGGGCAAATGCTGCTTTTCTTCATATGTAAATATCCCACTCAGACTCTCTGGAGAAGTCTGTGCGCCTCTATCCAGCCAGCACTTGGCTAAGATAAGTTGTCCTAAGAGGCTGTTCCTCCTCTTTATCTCTGAGAAACACCCTGCATTGCATTGTACCCATTTTACCATACTGTGGTGCAATTAAAGCCCTGGTTTAGCTAAAGGTGTTAGCTAAAGACCTAGGGGCTACATCTATGAAATAATTCTCAGTGATGTGGGTCTCTAAAGTATGTGACAATACTAGGTTTTCTGGCCAAATTTTACCCACTTCATTCTGGCTGGCCACCCATGGGTGCCTTCCTAGGCCAGGGAAGCCTACCCAGTACATTTATTGTAATAAAAACAACAGTAGAATATTATGTACACACAGTAAATAAATGCCAGGCCGGTTTACCACATCATCTGTCCCTTACCTCACTATCTTAAGGAGTTACAGTATACTTGCCTACTCTCCTGAATTTCGGGGAGTCCTTCCGGACTACCGGAAGAGTAGGCAAACCACCCAGATTCGCCAAAATTCACGCTACTGAATGGCGGGGGCAGGCGTAATCACGCCATTAAGCCCCGCACCCACTGTTCAATGCCATGAATTTCGGCATTTTATAATTATACATGACTTCTCCCCCAGGGATCTCCCGGGTGAGAAGTTTAGAAAGTTGGCATGTATGAGTTACAGTCACCTCGCTGTCCAAACTTGATGACCCATGGATCTCTCTCAGCTGTATATATAGACTCTGGTTGAGAACAGCAACTCAAAACCAGACCTTGCACCTTCCAGGAATCAATCACAGAATGAACACCTCATCCACCCCTGGAGTGGCTCCTTATATCTACTGTCTAATTTCCACCTGCCCTCCCTGGGCAAACCCCTGGGCCTCTCCTTTTTAAACATCAATGAGTGCTGGACTAGGGGGGTTGAAGAGGGGAGTGGAGATGAGCTGTCCTTCCACAGAAACGCCCCTGCTAGATGGCCTGTGTGGACTAGTTTTGTGAGAACAATGGATACTAATTAGTTTTCCCCCCTCACCTGTATCCTGCAACCTGATCCCTACCCATAACCCTGGCTTCACTTTAAGGATAATGAATAACAACCTCACTGCCACATCACCAATATACAATACACAATATACATATTTACAATGAGCTACAATATTCCCATTATCCACATGTAATTAGACACTGCATTTGTACTCATTTGGGCTGGGGAACAAAAGCAAGGGCTATAAAAAGTACAGGCTATAATCCACATTTTGTGAGAAACGAGGGACAAGCTGGTTAGGGTGCTATTAATACCTTGTTTCGCCACAGAATATATTATGCTGATCAAGCATAGTATTAATAGAAGTGTATATCATTTGCACTGGAAATAATTACACTGTTTCAAAAGTTACAAGAACTAATTCCCTGCTCGGTATAATAATTTATTTAAATGTTCAGTTCTAATCCTCAAAAACATTTTTGTAACTACACCTGGAAAGAAAAGCAGTATACTTAGCACTCATGTGATTTTCTTTATTTTATTTCAAAGTTTAATTATTTATAATTTCATCTATTAAAAATGTTTTAATAAAAACTCAGCAATATATGAACATGTTAATAATTTAAACATAATTATTAGCTTTTAATATTTTGCTGAGTTATTTAGAAAAATATTTTAATAGATGAAATAATAAATATTTAACATTTCAATGTGTTTTCCCCCATACGTGCCTCTTGCTAAGGATAACTCCTTTTCTTGTGGTTGATGATTTTGCTCTAGATCACGCAGTGATGGTTCTATTAAATGAGAATCTCTATATTACATGAGGTGACTCTGGATGTATAGATTACATGAGGTGATTCTCTAGATTACATGAGGGCACTCTGTATCTGTATATTACAAGAGGTGGCTCTGGATCTGTATATTACATGAGGGCACTCTGTATCTGTATATTACAATAGGTGGCTCTGGATCTGTATATTACATGAGGTGACTCTGGATCTGTATATTACATGAGGTGACTCTGGATCTGTATATTACATGAGGTGACTCTGTATCTGTATATTACATGAGGTGACTCTGGATCTGTATATTACATGAGGTGACTCTGTATCTGTATATTACATGAGGTGGCTCTGGATCTGTATATTACATGAGGTGACTCTGGATCTGTATATTACATGAGGTGACTCTGGACGTGGGTGACTGTGTGTCACATGACCAGTCTGGATGTGGGGGGCTGTGTGTCACATGATCAGTCTGGATGTGGGGGGCTGTGTGTCACATGATCAGTCTGGACGTGGGGGGGGGGGGGCTGTGTGTCACATGACCAGTCTGGATGTGGGGGGCTGTGTGTCACATGATCAGTCTGGATGTGGGGGGCTGTGTGTCACATGATCAGTCTGGATGTGGGGGGGGGGGGGCTGTGTGTCACATGGTCAGTCTGGATGTGGGGGGCTGTGTGTCACATGATCAGTCTGGATGTGGGGGGCTGTGTGTCACATGATCAGTCTGGACATGGGGGGCTGTATGTCACATGATCAGTCTGGACGTGGGGGGCTGTGTGTCACATGACCAGTCTGGACGTGGGGGGCTGTGTGTCACATGATCAGTCTGGACGTGGGGGGCTGTGTGTCACATGGTCAGTCTGGACGTGGGGGGCTGTGTGTCACATGGTCAGTCTGGACGTGGGGGGCTGTGTGTCACATGATCAGTCTGGACGTGGGGGGCTGTGTGTCACATGACCAGTCTGGACGTGGGGGGCTGTGTGTCACATGATCAGCCTGGATGTGGGGGGGGGCTGTGTGTCACATGATCAGTCTGGATGTGGGGGGCTGTGTGTCACATGATCAGTCTGGACGTGGGGGGCTGTATGTCACATGATCAGTCTGGACGTGGGGGGCTGTGTGTCACATGACCAGTCTGGACGTGGGGGGCTGTGTGTCACATGATCAGTCTGGACGTGGGGGGCTGTGTGTCACATGGTCAGTCTGGACGTGGGGGGCTGTGTGTCACATGGTCAGTCTGGACGTGGGGGGCTGTGTGTCACATGATCAGTCTGGACGTGGGGGGCTGTGTGTCACATGACCAGTCTGGACGTGGGGGGCTGTGTGTCACATGATCAGTCTGGATGTGGGGGGGGCTGTGTGTCACATGATCAGTCTGGATGTGGGGGGCTGTGTGTCACATGGTCAGTCTGGATGTGGGGGGCTGTGTGTCACATGATCAGTCTGGACGTGGGGGGCTGTGTGTCACATGATCAGTCTGGATGTGGGGGGGGCTGTGTGTCACATGATCAGTCTGGATGTGGGGGGCTGTGTGTCACATGGTCAGTCTGGATGTGGGGGGGGGGGGGCTGTGTGTCACATGACCAGTCTGGATGTGGGGGGCTGTGTGTCACATGATCAGTCTGGATGTGGGGGGCTGTGTGTCACATGGTCAGTCTGGATGTGGGGGGGGGCTGTGTGTCACATGATCAGTCTGGATGTGGGGGGCTGTGTGTCACATGATCAGTCTGGACGTGGGGGGGGCTGTGTGTCACATGATCAGTCTGGATGTGGGGGGGGCTGTGTGTCACATGATCAGTCTGGATGTGGGGGGGGCTGTGTGTCACATGATCAGTCTGGACGTGGAGGGCTGTGTGTCACATGATCAGTCTGGTTGTGGGGGGCTGTGTGTCACATGGTCAGTCTGGATGTGGGGGGGCTGTGTGTCACATGGTCAGTCTGGACGTGGGGGGCTGTGTGTAACATGGTCAGTCTGGATGTGGGGGGGGCTGTGTGTCACATGATCAGTCTGGATGTGGGGGGGGCTGTGTGTATCATGGTCAGTCTGGATGTGGGGGGGGCTGTGTGTCACATGATCAGTCTGGATGTGGGGGGGGGGGCTGTGTGTCACATGATCAGTCTGGATGGGGGGGGGGCTGTGTGTCACATGTTCAGTCTGGATGTGGGGGGCTGTGTGTAACATGGTCAGTCTGGATGTGGGGGGGGCTGTGTGTCACATGGTCAGTCTGGATGTGGGGGGGGCTGTGTGTCACATGGTCAGTCTGGATGTGGGGGGCTGTGTGTCACATGACCAGTCTGGATGTGGGGGGGGGCTGTGTGTCACATGATCAGTCTGGATGTGGGGGGCTGTGTGTCACATGATCAGTCTGGACGTGGGGGGCTGTGTGTCACATGATCAGTCTGGACGTGGAGGGCTGTGTGTCACATGATCAGTCTGGACGTGGGGGGCTGTGTGTCACATGATCAGTCTGGACGTGGAGGGCTGTGTGTCACATGGTCAGTCTGGATGTGGGGGGGGGGGGCTGTGTGTCACATGACCAGTCTGGATGTGGGGGGCTGTGTGTCACATGATCAGTCTGGACGTGGGGGGCTGTGTGTCACATGGTCAGTCTGGACGTGGGGGGCTGTGTGTAACATGGTCAGTCTGGACGTGGGGGGCTGTGTGTCACATGGTCAGTCTGGACGTGGGGGGCTGTGTGTAACATGGTCAGTCTGGATGTGGGGGGCTGTGTGTAACATGGTCAGTCTGGATGTGGGGGGGGCTGTGTGTCACATGGTCAGTCTGGATGTGGGGGGGGCTGTGTGTAACATGGTCAGTCTGGATGTGGGGGGGGCTGTGTGTAACATGGTCAGTCTGGATGTGGGGGGGGCTGTGTGTCACATGGTCAGTCTGGATGTGGGGGGCTGTGTGTCACATGGTCAGTCTGGATGTGGGGGGGGGCTGTGTGTCACATGGTCAGTCTGGATGTGGGGGGGGCTGTGTGTCATATGGTCAGTCTGGATGTGGGGGGCTGTGTGTCACATGACCAGTCTGGATGTGGGGGGCTGTGTGTCACATGATCAGTCTGGATGTGGGGGGGGGGCTGTGTGTCACATGGTCAGTCTGGATGTGGGGGGGGCTGTGTCACATGATCAGTCTGGACGTGGGGGGCTGTGTGTCACATGATCAGTCTGGACGTGGAGGGCTGTGTGTCACATGATCAGTCTGGACGTGGGGGGCTGTGTGTCACATGATCAGTCTGGACGTGGGGGGCTGTGTGTCACATGATCAGTCTGGATGTGGGGGGCTGTGTGTCACATGGTCAGTCTGGACGTGGGGGGCTGTGTGTAACATGGTCAGTCTGGATGTGGGGGCTGTGTGTCACATGATCAGTCTGGATGTGGGGGGGCTGTGTGTCACATGACCAGTCTGGACGTGGGGGGCTGTGTGTCACATGGTCAGTCTGGATGTGGGGGGGCTGTGTGTCACATGGTCAGTCTGGATGTGGGGGGCTGTGTGTCACATGATCAGTCTGGATGTGGGGGGCTGTGTGTCACATGACCAGTCCGGATGCGGGGGGCTGTGTGTCACATGGTCAGTCTGGATGTGGGGGGGGGCTGTGTGTCACATGGTCAGTCTGGATGTGGGGGGCTGTGTGTCACATGACCAGTCTGGATGTGGGGGGCTGTGTGTCACATGACCAGTCTGGATGTGGGGGGCTGTGTGTCACATGGTCAGTCTGGATGTGGGGGGCTGTGTGTCACATGGTCAGTCTGGATGTGGGGGGGGCTGTGTGTCACATGGTCAGTCTGGATGTGGGGGGCTGTGTGTCACATGGTCAGTCTGGATGTGGGGGGCTGTGTGTCACATGGTCAGTCTGGATGTGGGGGGCGGTGCTGTGTGTCACATGACCAGTCTGGATGTGGGGGGCTGTGTGTCACATGGTCAGTCTGGATGTGGGGGGCTGTGTGTCACATGGTCAGTCTGGATGTGGGGGGCTGTGTGTCACATGACCAGTCTGGATGTGGGGGGCGGTGCTGTGTGTCACATGACCAGTCTGGGCAGTGAGCCAGCAGCTGTCACTCGCTGCTGGAGAATAACCTGGTTGCTAGGGAAGTGGCGGTTGCTAAGGGCGCCGGGAAGAGCTGTGTGGACGGACCGGCGGAAGTGGTTGGATAGACTTCCGGTTGTCACTCTGCTCTGTGAATAAACATGTCTGCCGAGTTCCAGGGGTACGAGCAGGATTATGGGGTTCTCACAGCGGAGATCACCGGCAGGATCGGGAAGATCCCCAAACTGTCTGCAGGTAGGACCGGGGGAGGGGGAGACACTGTGAGGGGGTCTGGTGGGCTGGGAGAGTGTGAGGGGGAGAGGGGCTGCTGGCCTGGGAGAGTGACTGTGAGGGGGGCTGCTGGGGTGGGAGAGTGACTGTGAGGGGGAGAGGGGCTGCTGGCCTGGGAGAGTGACTGTGAGGGGAGAGGGGCTGCTGGGCTGGGAGAGTGTAAGGGGCTGCTGGGGTGGGAGAGTGACTGTGAGGGGGGCTGCTGGGGTGGGAGAGTGACTGTGAGGGGGAGGGGGGCTGCTGGGGTGGCAGAGTGACTGTGAGGGTGAGGGGGAGGGGGGCTGCTGGGGTGGGAGAGTGACTGTGAGGGGGAGAGAGGCTGCTGGGCTGGGAGAGTGTGAGGGGGAGAGGGGCTGCTGGCCTGGGAGAGTGACTGTGAGGGGCTGCTGGCCTGGGAGAGTGACTGTGAGGGGGAGAGGGGCTGCTGGGCTGGCAGAGTGATTGTGAGGGGGGCTGCTGTGCTGGGAGAAGAGTGACTGTGAGGGGGAGAGGGGCTGCTGGGCTGGGAGAAGAGTGTCTTTGAGGGGGAGAGGGTCTGCTGGGCTGGGAGAGTGTGAGGGGGAGAGGGGCTGCTGGGCTGGGAGAGTGACTGTGAGGGGAGAGGGGCTGCTGGGCTGGGAGAGTGACTGTGAGGGGAGAGGGGCTGCTGGGCTGGGAGAGTGACTGTGAGGGGAGAGGGGCTGCTGGCCTGGGAGAGTGACTGTGAGGGGAGAGGGGCTGCTGGGCTGGGAGAGTGACTGTGAGGGGAGAGGGGCTGCTGGCCTGGGAGAGTGACTGTGAGGGGGAGAGGGGCTGCTGGGCTGGGAGAGTGACTGTGAGGGGACTGAGTTTGTGGGGCTGGTGTAGTGAGAGTGCGGGGGGGGGGCTGCTGGAATGGGGGTGACTGAGGGGGAGAGAGTCTGTGGGGCTGGTGGCTGAGAGACTTTTAAGTCTGTAAAGCGAATGTTATGAAATAAGTGCGGGTGAATAGTGTCTGCAGGTTGAGTGGGGAATAAATGTAGAATAAGGGAGGATATGTAGCCTGTAACGTGAGAGGAAAGTTGGGGTGCTGGAGAAATGATACTGCGCTTTACATGGAGAGTTGTGATGTACCCGAGACTCCCCAGAAAATGCCAGCCGGTTGGCATTAAGAAGCAGTCGGGTGGGGGCAGTTATAATACTTTGCAATAATAATGAAAGTGTTGGAGGCTATTTCCCACATCTTCCAGGACTGGTCAGACTGGTGGTCAGTGCTCTAACACACACTGCTGGCTGTAGTGCTCACATAGTGACTGTTCTAATAGGAGAAACAATGGTTTATTCTATTATAATAGAACTCTATTGGGTCCAAGAGTCGGGTGACCAGTAAAAACAGCCGGGTGGAGCACCCTGGAAATAGGTTGTGGGGAGAATACTGGACTGTACAGTTGTGTCAGGAATTTTCTGGTGGTGATGGGGCTTCACGTGTAGATAATGGAGATGTAATGTCAGGAATAGTGGTGGAAGAGAAATTAGAGAGTGACTTACGATTCAGTTATTAAATGTTTGTGTGACTGAGCTAACAATATTACCAGACAATGCTGGAGCTTCACAGTCTCAATCGTCTGGTTATCTGTCCTAATCTTGCTTCAGCTTTTTAAATGCTCAGACTGTATGTAGTGTTTGTACCATTCGGTCACGATTTTAGTTGAATGGAAGTCCATTTGTACGAAGTAAAAATGTGCCTCACGTATATATTGCTGCACTGCACACATCTTGCATCCGTATTTTGAGTTGAACATAAGGGGCTAGATTTACTAAGCTGCGGGTTTGAAAAAGTGGGGATGTTTCCTATAGCAACCAATCAGATTCTATCTGTCATTTTGTAGTAGGTAATAAATAAATCAAAGCTAGAATCTGATTGGTTGCTATAGACAACATCCCCACTTTTTCAAACCCGCAGCTTAGTAAATCTAGCCCAAGGTCTTCTTCTTCAGGGTGGTGGATCAAGGAGTACACATGTATACTCAGTACAGTAAGGCCATTTGGATTTACACATATCTTTTAGATGTGACATTTAGGATGTTCATGAGTTGTTGATGACTTTTTTTATGGTATCTATACGCTAGATTTAAAGTTGTGTGACTCAAAATACAGCCATGGAAATGTAACTTTGCAGATGCATTGTGCCTTCATAAAACCTGAATCTTTCCGTTCAACGTTTGTGTATTAACTTTTATATTTCCATTAAAAAATGGCTGTGTTTTTTTTATTTCTGCTTTGGATGCGTCTGAAGTGTTTAACAACATACAGTGATTATTTTGTTGAATTGTTTTAGATGAGAAGAAGCAGGTGGTGATGGCTGTGGAGAAGCAGCTAGAAGAGGCCAAGGAGCTGGTAAGTACTTTACTGTCTGGGGATTGAATTAAATGTTCTGTTATCCTGGTCTGTTGTCCTCACTTCCCCTCTTTATGAACAATGGTCCATACTGAGTAACTGAATGTTCTCCCACTAACACTGCCCACGTTGTAACTGTTCTCTCTGAGAATATTTACACTGTACTTAGAATTAACATCTACTGCACTTTGCTTTCTGAGACCGCAAAAACACATACCTACAATTCAGCTTAGCAGTGTAAGTGATCCTGCAATATAAATCCTATCTTATGGGTAACTCTCATATATAATGGCATTGTAGAGATCAGACAATACCACGTTACAGAGGAACCATCACCTACACACAGTCAGGTAGTCTTATTGTGAGCTGTCAATATACATTATATGGAAAAAAGTATTCAGACGCTTGAACATTACAGCAACGGGGACTGAAATCGTATTGTATACAAATGCATATACTTGTGGAGTTCTTCCCCCTTTTGCAGTGATAACAGCTTCCACTCTTCTTGGAAGGCTCCACAAGGTGCTGGAGTGTATCTGTGGGAATTTGTGCCCATTCATTCTGTAGAGCATTTATGAGGTCAGGCACTGATGTTGGACGAGAAGTCCTGGCTCGCAATCTCCATCCAGGTCATCCCAAAGGTGTTTGATGGGGTTGAGGTCAGGGCTTTGTGTGGGCCAGTCAAGTTCTTCCACACGAACTCATCAACTCATGTCTTTGTAGTCCTTGCTTTGTGCACTGGGGCACAGTCATGTTGGAATAGAAAAGGGCCTTCCCCAAACTGTTGTCACAAAGTTGGAAACATAGCATTGTCCAAAATGACTTTGTATGCCGAAGCATTAAGATTGCCCTTCACTGGAGATAAGAGGCCTAGCCCAAACCCTGAAAAACAGCCTCATACCATTATCCCTCCTCCACCAAACTTCACAGTTGGCATAATGCAGTCAGGCAGGTAACGTTCTTCTGGCATCCGATAAACCCAGACTCGCTCATCTGACTGCCAAACAGAGAAGCGTGATGCATCACTCCATAGAACACATTTCCACTGCTCCACAGTCCAGTGTCGGTGTGCATTACACCACTCCATCCGATGCTTGGCATTGGTCTTGGTGATGGGAGGCTTGCATGCAGCTGCTCGGCCATGGAAACCCATTCCATTAAATTTCCGCCGCACACTTTGTGTGCTTACATTCATGCTAATGGAAGTTCTGAACTCTTCAGCTATGGAATCAGGAGAGCGTTGGCGACTTTTATGCACCATGAGCCTTAGCAGTCATTGAACCCGCTCTGTCATTTTACGTGGTCTTTCACTTCGTGGCTGAAATGCTGTTGTTCTTCCTAAACACTTCCACTTTCTAATAATATCACTTACAGTTGACCGTGGAATATCCAGCAGGGATGAAATTCCATCAACCGTCTTATTGCAAAGGTGGCATCCTATCACAGTACTACGCTTGTAGTCACTGAGCTTTTCAGAACGACCCATTTTGTTTCGCAAATGTTTGCAAATTGAGACCGCATGGCTGGTGCTGGATGTTATACACCTCTGGCAATGGGTCTGATTGAAACACCTCAATCCAATAATTAACAGGTGTGACCAAATATTTTTGTCCATATAGTTTATATGAAGCTGCAGCCTTTCCATTCCAGCCAGTCACTGAGATTACAGTCAATCCAGTCACTATGAACCAGTGACATCACTGAGAATGCAGCCTATCCAGTCACTAGGAACCAGTGACATCACTGAGAGTACAGCCTATCCAGTCACAAGGAACCAGTGACATCACTGAGAGAGCAGCCTATCCAGTCACTAGGAACCAGTGACATCACTTAGAATGCAGCCTATCCAGTCACAAGGAACCAGTGACATCACTGAGTGCTCCCTATCCAGTCACAAGGAACCAGTGACATCACTGAGAGTACAGCCTATCCAGTCACAAGGAACCAGTGACATCACTGAGAGAGCAGCCTATCCAGTCACTAGGAACCAGTGACATCACTTAGAATGCAGCCTATCCAGTCACAAGGAACCAGTGACATCACTGAGTGCTCCCTATCCAGTCACAAGGAACCAGTGACATCACTGAGAGTGCTCCCTATCCAGTCACAAGGAACCAGTGACATCACTGAGAGTGCAGCCTATCCAGTCACTAGGAACCAGTGACCACTTAGAATGCAGCCTATCCAGTCACTAGGAACAGAACCCTGTTCCAACCAAAGTTTTTCCCAGACAGACAGCAGATTGATGGACCCATGGGTAAATAAACTGGGTTGGGAAATTTCTTCTGACATACATTTTTGTCTGGAATCATCTATAAAAATCCCCAGGAAGGAATCACACGGATATGTTTAAATTGTTGATCCTTGCAGTAGTCAGAATGACTATATTGGTGTAGTTGTGTGAGCATCATTATCATTGTCGTTAATTATATGACACCGCAGATTCTGTAGCAGCTGACATGCCATACAATGTGTACAGATAAGCAAAAGAATAAATGCAGTAATGGAACAAACCACAGGGCTTACATTCAGCATAAAACATGACAAGGACAAGCAAGGAAGACGGACAGTGAACATACATGAAACATAGGTTAAGAGGACCCTGCCCCTGAGAGCTTACATTCTAAAGGGAGGGGGTAAAGAGAGACAATATGAGTAAATGGGACAATAAGCATAGAGGCTGGGGTGATAGAGAAGTCTAGATGGGGCAATGATGGTTCTGAGATCTGAGTGTGTTAGAGGGTTTAACAATGAGCGAACGATGGCCAATTGGGTATTCAGGACCCAGATCTCTAACATTGGTCATGAATACATGTCACTCACTGAGGCATATACTTTACCCAGCAGTAACTGAGCCTTATTCATCTTTGAAAACTTTTCTGCAAGATCTATCTCTTCATCTTTCATTGATTGTTAGAGCAGTTTTGTTTGCTCACATAATCATGCAACAATTGCTTGCTACAAATTGCCATATTTCAGCAAATGTCTATATCAGTTTGAGATGGCTCACTCAGTAAATTTCCACGTTAGCAGTTTGATACAACAGTTTTGTTTTGGTGCGTTTGTCCAGCTATTTACACTGTAGAATTTGAGAAATGTGATCAGAATACGAGCCGGTTATGTCTGTGACACGTCGGGCCAGGAGGAGAGCAGTGACGAGCCGGTATGTGTGGGCGACAGACGTGTTTAATGCTAAGGGCAGAATCTGTCTCCTTTTGTTGTGCTAATTCTGTAAATGTCTTCCCGCCACAGTCTTTTATCTGAGCACAGCTGTGCAGGACACTGCGTGAATCCCTCGATGAGATCACCTAGAAACTAGAATCGTAAATGAAAATATCATATGATGACAGAGAGACCTGCTAGACAGCTTTTCCCAGAGCTCATCATTGTGTTTAAACAGAAGTAGATTTAAAACGTTGTAAACATATAGAAGTGTGAGTGTGATTCTTACTTTCAATAATAAAGTCCCACTTTTGTCACCAAGTTAATTTAATCTCATATGACGCACAAAAGATTTTATTTTGCCATTCTTTATCCAACAATAAAAATTAAGCCAGAAGAAAATGTAATTGTGACCACGGGCGATAATAGATCATTTTTATTTTAAGTAATACTGTCAAGCTGCTACATTGCAGGGAATTGTTGCCCCTTCCTAAAAAACGAAAAGCAAATAGAGCTAAAAATGATATATAGATAATAAAGGTATCTGTCAAGCCAAGACTGGATACAATACTAGACCAAAACAAGGGGCTACATTTAAGTATATTATCAAAAATCGCCCACATTTTTTTTTTTTTTTTTTATAGATGACAGAATTCATACTCTCGGATTGGTATAAACAAATTTGAATTTATTGTGCAATAAAAGGCAGCTATAAAAACAAATGTTAGGTATATGACATACTTGAATACTACGCCAGCATTAATAAAAACATATTAAATTGCATCTGCAGATTCTAGGATCCAATTGATTCTTAATAATAAATGTAGAATAGCAGACTCAAAATTTGGATCAAACATCTATATGGAAGTCAACAAAGTCCCAAATCGATATTAGAACATATATAACTGTATCCCCTTTTTATTTATATAGCTGGATACCCGCAATCTATAAGTGTCAGGTCTATTGGTGAAGAGATGAATTCCACTTAGCGATGGCTAAAAGCCTGCAGAAATTTCCATTAAACATTCGTTCTTATACTAAATAAACAGGTTCACAATCGGTTACAGCTGAAGTGGTTAGTGGGTTAAACCAGTCTCTATGTCAAATTTTGGATGATTAGTTATAGCGAGTAAAGAAACAGATTAGTAATGAGTCTTAGTAAGGGGTTTTCTTTCGTAGTAAGTGGCTAGCTTACTAGTGCATATACAACTTTCCAAGCCTTTGGTTGTTTTCTGCAGACTCTTGGGTGTTTACAGTCCCCCTGTTGTTTTATTCCGCTTGCATTTGACAGCAGTCACATGACAAGTATCTCGACGTGACAAGCTTCTCAGCGTTAAACAGCGCTATGACCTGCAATGATGCTATTGGTTCCTGTGATGCGTTTCATCCTGGGAGGGGCGGACTTTGTAAAAAAAAAAAAAATCCAACATGAAACCTTTTCTGTAGTAGTCTACGGAAAGTGCGCAAACCACATGATGGTCTCTTTTCTCATATTTATGCATGGTCCAGAAATCTTTTAATCCCTTCCTCAAATGTATATTCTCCTATCCAATCAAATGTTTCAGAAGACCCATGTTCTGTGTGGAAGATTGAAAGGTCCTCGCCCACAAATATAGGCCATATTAAGTAAGTGTTTGGAAGATTTGGAACCATAAATAATGAAAATAATCTGGTAGGGGAATCTTTATGTATAAGCAAATAAATCCTGTCTGTTCAAATGAAATGGTACAGTTTGGATTTAAACGGCCAACACAACTAAACACAAGTTGTAGATAAAAGCGATACTTATAACATTCACAAAAATATATGTTTAAGCTTCAGGGTATTGATAGATCTAGAGATATCTGAGGTCAAATTATGAATGAGGGAGGGGGGGGGGGGGAGAGACATTTTCCTATGCACTTCAGATTTCCTGCCTGTAGTCCCATTGAAGGACACTGCAGCCTTTCTGCAGCCTCAATTGGCTGTTAACAGAGAACAATGGTTTGTACACAGAAACTGTTAACACAAAATCTTTACTGTCCTGTCAAGGTATGGAAACTCTTACATATTCATCTGTGAATCTCATTAATGTGATATTTAATGGACCTTTAGCAGTGCAGGTGATAGTGGAACAGGACTACTTAGTTTGTTTTATCTGAAACGTGCACTTTACAGTCCAGGCAATATCATGCGGGCAGTGCCCTCTTACCCCTTTGTTTGTTTGGTTATACCCAGTCCTGTTTTATTACTGTGTTTTCCCCCTGTTGTACAGGGCTACAGAGTGTGTTCCCGCTATATAAATACATGTTAATAATATAGTGAGCCAGGTCCGCGCTGACCTCACAATTGTGAATGTTTGTGTCCCGACAGTTGGAGCAGATGGACCTGGAAGTGAGGGAGATTCCTGCGCAGAGCCGGGGGATGTACAGCAACCGGATGCGGAGCTACAAGCAGGAGATGACCAAAATGGAAACGGATTTTGTGAGTCCCGAGGCTATTATATTGTCCAGCAAAGCCGTAGATTTCCCGGGAGATTATTATTGATACTGTGAGAATCTGTAGAATAATGTTCTCATGACCGTTTCTCAATAAGTTACCACTTTCTTTTATTCAAATCAATCAATCTGCGCTGTTTGAGAATAGCCCCCAACTCTACTGTTGTGTTTTTTATTCTTATATAGGAAAACATAATCATTGTTCTGTCTTTTTACTACAATGCTGTAGTAATGTGCACCTGTCTGTGCTCACTTGTTTTCTTGGAATTGAATTGGAATTTTACATCTTAAATTCATTTTTGCAAAGGTTTTTATTTAATTTATAGACCGGTCCACCGGTGTCTGCCATGCAGTGTGCCCATGTAGATTTACCTGTGAGAAGCCTCCAGTGTTATTAGATCATTAATCTAACCAGTCACCGGGCACAGGAGTAGTAGCTGCTGGAGACCAGTCAGGATGGTCTGTTCTGCTGTGGTCCCGTTTGCCCAGGAGTGCGCTTGTTAAGCAGCGCAAATCGTTTTTTTTAGAAAAGTTTTATTCAATGAAAGTGTTTGTTTTAGAGCTTAGCGATGGCTAAAAGCCTGCAGAAATTTCCATTAAACATTCATTCTTATACCAAATAAACTGAGGTTCGCAAATGGTTTACAGCTGAAGTGGTTAGTGGGTTAAACCAGTCTCTATGTCAAATTTTGGATGATTAGTTATAGCGAGTAAAGAAACAGATTAGTAACGAGTCTTAGTAAGGGGTACTCTTTCATAGTAAGTGGCTAGCTTACTAGTTCATATACAACTTTCCAAACCTTTGGTTGTTTTCTGCAGACTCTCGTGTGTTTCCAGTCCCCCTGTTTTTTTATTTTGCTTGGATTTTTCCAGACAGCGGTCACATGACAAGTATCTCGACGTGACAAGCTTCTCAGCGTTAAACAACGCTATGACCTGCAATAATGCTATTAGTTCCTTTGATGCTTTTCGTCCAGGGAGGGGCGGACTTTCTCAAAAAAATAAGCCAACATGGAACCTATTCTGTAGTAGTGTACGGAAAGTGCGCAAACCACATGATGTCTCTGTTTTCTCATTTTTATGTATGGTCCAGAAATCTTTTAATCCCTTCCCAAATGTCCTCGGAGGTTCGTCTCTGATGTTAATTTACAATTTTGCTCAGTGTGTCTCTTCAGATTGTACCGCTATCTGCAAGCCCAGGTGGGATTCTAGTGTGTGCCGTCGTATGCGCTAGCTGGGCCACTGAATAGCGACGGAGCAAGACCGCAGCGTTTGGCGCTGTGCATCTAGTGCGTTTGTAAGATAGATCCACAGGCAGCGTGATTCACGCGATAAAACTCCCCAAAGATCAGAAGAGAACAAAGAGGGCCTGAGTCATTAAGGAGAGCTCAGCAAAAAAAATGAATAACTTTGCACCTGGGCAAAACCGTATTGCATTGGAGGGGGAGGTACATTTAAAATGACGGATTTATATTTGGGGTAGGGCATGTCGTAGATCAACTTTCAATTTCTGTGTAAACGTATTTCTGTGCTACATGAAAAAAACAGTCAGTATTTAACTTATATGCAAAGTAATAAATTAATTTGCACCCCTTGTATTGTACTCCCTTTTTTTGCCTGGCTCTCCTTAATGGCTCAGGCCCCTAGACTTATACTTGCACGGAGTAGGATTAAATTGACGCTGGCATGTTGGTAACACCCGGATAATTGTCCGGACAGTAATGCTGCTGCTGCTGCTTAGCTGAAATCTCACCTTCCTTTTCCATCAGATTGTCAAATTCAAAAATCTGTCCCTTGTAATCTGGGTGCTGATTGTGCTGTAGGAAACATATTGTACAAATGACTTACAAGGAAGACACAAAGCGCTCCCCGCGGGGTATGTGCAGTAACCCGAGCCATAGAATAAAATCACTAATGCAAAATAATTGGAAAGTGCTCCAAACAAACAAGATTAAGAAAGTTAAAAGCAGCTAGATGTGGTCATCACGTTACGCAGTCTTGTGCGTTTTACCCGACGCGTTTCTGTCTTTGTGACAGTAAATGGTTAATTGCATTCTAAATATATTTTACATTTATTAAACTGTTGAAGGAAAATTAAAAAAGCTAAAATAAAATCCTTCATAGAAGAGAAGTGGTTGTCCTTTCTTCTGCACTTCCTACATCCAGATCAATGCAGGGTCCTTCCTCTGAGCCCCCCGTTAGCTGTCCCTGCCTCTGATCTACGCAGGTTCCTGTTACATCACCCAGTTGTGAAGCTGCTGGTTTTTTGGTACAGAGTAAGCAGGTTTTCGCCCAATGGTGCATCACAAATTAGTACCCCTTGTGGAGCAGTGGTACGTACACCCTTGCAGTTTGTGCATACTTGGGTACATGTTCCTGCAATGAAATTGCCCAACGTGCACTCTTACACTTCGTTTCTGATTCTTCCTCAGTACATGGGGAGCGAAGAGAAGAAAGTCAGGTCAGAAAATGGCCTACTGCCCGGCTTCATCCCTCCACCCAGTAACCTTTCTTGTTCTTGTTAAGTGTAGTGCCCATAAGGTACACAAGGCTGCTTTTTACACAGTTGTCTTTTGAATTTAGTGACTTTAAACAACTTAGTGGTGTTCTCTGTGCTTAGTGTTAGCAAGCGGCATTCCACTGAAAAATGGAGATTACTCCATGCTTCTGGGGAATATGGTAAAAACAAATGAAAAAGTCGTTGTTACAATATAGCAATCAAAGTAATGAAATGTGTGGGTTCTTTTGGTTATATTTAATAACCAGAATGGTCTAAAAGGTATTAATACAAGATACTTACACAAGTGTAAACAATGCACAGTAAAAATTCAATTTGGAATAAATGGAACAAATTCTAGGAATAAATGATAAGTTTGCACATGAAAGGTGGTCTGTATAGTCGGACATGATGGCTGTGGGTTAAAGCAGACCTATAAGAACATGAGGGAAACTTGTGGTAAACCTTACTGCAGTGGTGATTATCACCTGAAACCTCTGGGAACCAAAACTGTTACTCTATTTGAGCATCTGCTCTGTGAAATCCTGGGGGCATTTGGTTACAGAGTATCTTGGAGCGTTCTGATGGGGGAGAGGGGGCCTCTGTATTGGACCATGTGGGTGGACAAATATTAAAAGCTAACATATTTAGTTAGGGGCACCTTCGTATATATTGCAGTTACCTATTGCACCACTGTTAGGTCATTTGCCATGTTGATGAGAGGGCAAATCCTTCTCCCCGTTTTCTCTCGCTGTTTCCTGGTGTTGCGGCCCTATAGCATTACAGTGCCTGCAGGTATATATGTGGAGATTTGTTTCCCAAAAATTACTGGCGACAGCTTTGGTCCCTATCTATACGGATGATGATTGTCAGTGTAAGGAGTAATAATATCTCAAGCTGCTTAATTGTCTCTGCAGTTACTCTGAGCTGGTTTCCTTAGGAAAACTATGGAGGAGAATGTAAAAACTTGTTTTCCTTGGTGTTGGAAGTGGGATTTCCTACTGTCTTGGCTGCACATCATCAGAAATGAATGTAACTGAGCTAATCTTCACTTCCCAGGCAAATAGTGTATGCAAATGCTATAATTCTATTCTTTTTAAGCCACACAGCGATGTTATCAGACATTTCTTTATTAATACATAGCTGAAGTAGTTGTTAATTGATATCTTGTCACTCACAATAAGAGTTCCCAGTTATAAAACTATTTCACAGCACAGTCTAGTGGGTACCTGTGTATGTGTTTCCTTTTTTTTTGTGAGCCCAGCAGTACATATCCAGCATAGGTGCTGGAACTAGGGCTGGGAAGAGTAGGAAGGCTGTGGATTACATCTCGGATAAAATAATTGATTATTGGCTGACAGAAGATTACACAGGAGCCGGCGGTGAGAGAAGCTGCCTATTGGTATGGACATTGTGGAGGATCACAGTTTGTGCAGCCTTGCGATATGTCAGTAATTACTGTGTCTTGCTACATACTGTCCTGTGATGCCATGTGCCATGTAGTTACTGCTCTGTGCTGCCGTAGCACAATTGTGTGGGCTGTTTTGGGGTCTAGAAATCTTTTATATTCAGTGTGTGTAAAGTGGATAAGTGGTGGGTGAAGATCCTCTTGATCAGGATTTCCTACCTTGTAACGATTCCAGCCACTGTGGTCTCTGTGCTGCTCTCCGGCATAGGTTGCAGAGATAACAGTAAAGGTGGAGCCTGGAGTCCCAGTACAATGTGAGACGTGTGACAGTCTGTGTAGCGTATCTTACGTTAAATAGCTCTGCTCATGCCCAGAAATTGCAGACTTGTGTGATTATGGAGCTTGCGCCCACGTGCGCATGGAGAGGTGGGATGTCAGACTACAGTAAGGATGTGTTGCGAAAATGTGGCTCATGCAGACCTGGAGAAACACGCTGATACGCTTGCTAGGAGACATGTAACCCACTATAGGGCAGGTGTAAATACTCGCTGGTGACTTATCGTAAAACGGGCGCACGCGGTACTGGCGTAGAGACGGACGCATCTTAAGATCTGTGCAGCTTTCCATGTGGTGGGAAATACGCTCATTTTCCATGCTCTTATTTTTTTTTTTTTTTTTTTAAACTGTAATTTATTCCCATTTTGCACCCAGCTCTGCATACGTTACCGTTCAGGAGAAGGGCAGCGTCCGCACCTGACAGCGGTCCTAAGCTACATACGGATGTGATCGTTAGAAAGGTCAATGCAGATTTTAAGAGGATAAACCTGAAGCGTTACTTGTGAGAATATCTGCATTTCTGCCTAGATATCTAATTATCTGATAGACGATCATCAAGTCCAACTGTTACCTTACTGCAAGCACCAATCTATTTACTGTTCTACAGATAAAGAGAATACTTCCGCTATGGGGACATGAAAGGATGGGGGTTTACACACTTCTTCAACTCTCCCTCCTTTTGCTGTTTTCCACCTGCCTAATACACTTGTGGGCGTCCATCCCTCATCTTCATCATCACTATTTATTTATATAGCACCACTGCTTCTGCAGCGCTGTACAGAGACCTCATTCACATCAGTCCCTGCCTCATCGGAGCTTGCAGTCTAAATTCCCTAACATACACACACACAGAGGGAGAGACAGACTAGGGTCAATTTTACAGCATCCAATTAACCTACCAGTATGTTTTTGGAGTGTGGGAGGAAACCAGAGCACCCTGAGGAAACCCACACAAACACGGGGAGAACATACAAACACCGCACAGATAAGAACATGGTCGGGAATTGAACTCATGACCCCAGTGCTGTGAGGCAGAAGTGCTAACCACCTAGCCAACATAGTGATATACCAGGCGCTTGAGCAATGCAGCTGCGTCTCCCTATAACCTGATATATTAGGGGCCGCTGCAGGATATCTCGGATCTGAAGTAAGGGATGACTGGCTCAAGCCACTATACAGTCAGGATCTCTCCCCACCTGCCGCTATACACCTGGTCCTCCAGTATTCCTGGGTACACGGGGAATCGTGGGGTTCACAGGGCAGGACACTCCATCGTTGTACTGGTTGGGGGGTAGTGGTGGTTCTAGCTTCATCCCCTGCCACCCCTAAGGTAGAAAACCCTTTTACCCAGCAGCCTGAAACGAGGAGAGAAATCATTCATTTGATACCACTCCAGAGTCATCCAAAGCACTAAAGAGCCTTTTCATTAAGTCAATGACTTCCAGATTTCAATGCTATGTCCCTTATCCTTTGTGAAGACTTTTTAATGAAAATAATGACTCTTGCACTGACCTCCTTTATACACTATTACATTACAATGTGTGGTATTGTAGCAATATCCGTGTTCTCATCTGCGAGGTGGCAGTACACGCAGCTCACCAGCAGGTGGCAATGTTGTTGTGTTTTTTTTTATTTTGTCAATTGCAGTATTTTTATTTGGCTGCAACTAAATATTACTGTCTGATGAATTATATATTTCTGATGGGATTTGCATTTCTATATTGGCTGAAGACATGGTGTTGAATGTTTTATTAACCATCCCAATGCAACTGTCAGCCTATTAAAGAGATCCAGTGGACCCTGTTTAGAGGAATAAGCCAGAATACATCCATTTCGTCAGATTGTCTTCACGGCTGTTTATTTCCTCTGCTTATTTTCTGACAGCTTTTATTTTATTCTAAATCTGCAGCGCTTTAAAAAATTAACAGCAGATTACAATTTGGGAACATAAAATGTTCCATTGTTAAAATATATATATATATATAATATTTATTTATTTTTTCCCCTGGCAAATGTGTAAGAAGGTAATGAGCTCCTCTTATTGTGTTCTGCACTCGAGTGATAACAGCGTAATCTGCTGCTCAGCGAATGAGGCTGTTGGACAACTCGGACCTCGCAGTTCACAAACTAGATTTGAGGCTGAATTATGTGGGGTTTAAAAGATGTTTTGAGGTTTCCTTTTTAGCAATTAGACTTGTGCATTAAAATGTTTCACAATATTACTTCTGAATCCCACACTCTGGCTTAATCTGAGAGTTATACTCTCGATACAAATATTTCTTATCACAAACAAATGTCTGTGTAGTCAATCTCATTTTAATGACTTTAAAGGACCACTAAACCTGTCATTCCTTTGTAAGAATAATGCAGTATACTTGCTCTTTATACACGGCAGCTTGTGAGCCAGGAACGCTGAAGGGAAGCGAGTGAGGATGAGATTTGGTTTATTTTCTATTCATTTTTTTTTTTTTTTTTTGTTTCTGTAAAATCACATAGTGCGATATGTACACAACATACTGCCTGCACTGTAACAGGTCCTCCTTAATAGCATAAGTTATCCTCCTATCTTCCCTTATACTTGCTCAGCTGTGTTGCAGTGAAATCCTGTCAGCCACTAGTGGGTAAATTATCATCATAATGCTACAACACTCGACTCGCCCGACCACCAATCAATAACTTTAGAACATAGACCTCCGTCGCACATGGCGATATTTCTTAGTAAGGTTGAAAAAAGATGGAGATCTGTCTTGTTCAGTGTTTTATTCATTGTAATTGTGTGGATCTAGAGGAAGGCAAAAATAAACCAAGCCCAGTGTGACCTTTGACAATTTTACACCTAAAATGACACTTGTATTCTCTGGATCAATCGGCCCCCAATCATGACCTCTGCTCATTATAGCACAGATACCATGTCTCGTAAGAAGTCATCCAATCTATTCTTACATTATGTTGATGAATTCCCTGTTTAGGAAAGGTTTCTTTACTGTAAAGGCGGCTTTGCTGTGGGATTCCTTTATACATGGTGCATCCACCTTTTTTCCGTTCACTGAAGACCCCTTGTTCTTTGCATGGTCCTTGCTACAAAAAGTCAGACAAATCTTTGTATAGAACTAAATATGTTTATACATCTTAATTGGGTCACCTCTAATGCCCCCCCCCCCCCTCACACACAAAGTATTTAAACCTAGTTTTTCTAACCTCTATAATGTAACCCTTTAATTTCCTTTATTAATGACCTAGTCCTCCTCTGAAGCCTCTCGAGTTCACCGATGTCGCCCTTACAGGGAGGTGCCCATTCTGTGCCCCAAATCTGGTCTGACTTGTGATAATAGTCTGTGTGCATCACATACAGTTATCTCTCTTTTTATGCTTCCCAGGACTTTATTTGCCCTTACGTCCGCGGCCTGGCTCTGTGCTGGTACCCGGGTTACTGTTACTAATCATTGTCCATCTCTGCCACTCCCAGGGGGAAATTTATCAAACTGTGGGCTTGAAAAAGTGGAGATGTTGCCTATAGCAGCCAATCAGATTCTAGCTGTCATTTTGTAGAATGTACTAAATAAATGACAGCTAGAATCTGATTGGTTGCTATAGGCAACATCTCCACTTTTTCAAACCCGCAGCTTCATAAATTTACACCCCAGAGTTGTATTCCATGTAATGTGTTATACTCGCAGTGTAAGTACATATCCCTACATTTATCTATGTTACATTTCATCTAATGTAACCTTAACCAATTGCTTTTTTGTTTAAATCTTTTTGTAGCAAGTTACTATCCTGCTCTGTTTAAATAACCCTGTAGCTTGATGTCATTAGCAGATATGGAAACCGCATCTTCTCGGGCCATCTACAAGGTCATTAATAAATAGGACAGAGACACTATTAATAACCGCAGAGCAGACTATATATATCCCATTCATAACTGCACTTTATCTTGTGTATATGTTCCTGTTCTCTTATACTTTTTCTGCTAGACCTAGTATCCTCATCTTATGTTCCAGATTGTTAATGTGGGACAATGCTGACAAAATCCAATTTGTCAAATCGATTGCAATACCAAATTGGTTAGACCGGGTCCTTCATCAAACCAGATTGATCATTACCATGCACCAAATCCTCTGCCACTTCTACTTCATGTTTGTAATGACTAAATATTACATATGTTATTAATGTTAATCACTTTGTGATGGAAATAAAACACATTTAACAGATCAGCTTTTTCTTTACCCCCTAATTTATCTTTTAGTGGCTCAATATTCTAAGGTTTTTTTCTATCTTTTCTTCTATTTATGTGTTTGAAAAATGATGCGGGATTAGACCACTATATTATCCAGTCCGTATTTCTGCTGCTTATTAACATAGTAACATAGTAACATAGTTGATGAGGTTGAAAAAAGACACCAGTCCATCAAGTTCAACCTATTTTGGATCTCCTGCGATCCTGCACTTATATTTGTAATTAATCCAGAGTAAGCAACCGCCAATCTGTTTCAATTTTGAAAATCCCCCCAGACTCAATATTGCAATCCAATTTTTACCCTATATCCACTATTATCCTTTATTTTAAATTAACGGTCGTATCCCTGGATACACCTTTCCACTAAAAATTTGTCTAACCCTTTCTTAAACATATCTATTGACTCTGCCATCACAACCTTCCCTGGCAATGAATTCCATATCTTGACTGCCCTTACTGTAAAGAACCCCTTCCTTTGCTGGTTGTGAAATTTCCTCTCCTCTAACCTTAGGGGATGACCACGTGTCCTGTGTATGGTCCTTGGGGTAAAAAGTTCCCATGAAAGCTCTCTGTATTGACCCCTAATGTATTTGTACATAGTAATCATATCTCCCCTTAGACGCCTCTTTTCTAAAGTAAACATGTCTAAACTGGCTAACCTTTCCTCATAACTTAATGACTCCATACCCTTTATCAATTTTGTCGCCCTTCTCTGAACCCTTTCTAGTTCCAAATTATCTTTTTTATAGAGTGGTGCCCAGAACTGTACTGCATATTCAAGATGAGGTCTTACCAATGATTTATACAGTGGCAAAATTACACTGTCTTCCCTTGCATGACCTAATTTCCTTTTTAAATATTCTACATTCTTATACTTCTAGTCCCTTTTAGAATTAACTCCTTAAATGCTTTCTGTTGTCCCTAATTACCTTTAATACTTTAGTTCATCAACTTATTCCACACAACGATCCCCTCATAATACCATTTTAAAATATTTTTGTGTGATTTACCTAAATAAGCCAAGAATTAAAATGTGTTTGCTGTAATATCCGTCAGTCTATTTTAATAATGTTTTGAGAACAGCTGTCTATGGAGACAGACCAACAGCCGGTGACTCCGGATAAGATAAAACGACATAAAATATAGTGATCTGATTGTAGACAAAAGTTCATTATAAGAGGAGATCCCTAACTAGAAGTCAACCAGCGGTTTAGAGAAACATACAATTTGTATAATACTGGTGAATCGTGTTGAGCTCTGGGGTAAGTGACATTGATCGGGAGAGAAACGGAGAGCGAGCGATCAGGACAGCGTGATCCGGGAAGAGGGAAGTCAGTCTGACATGTTCTGTGTCCCTGTTTGCTGCCTGCGTTGATGCTCTGACATCTGATTGTCAGTTTGCTCTATTAGGCCAGGCTCATAAATGAAACATGTTTTGTATTTAAAGCTGATGAAAGGTGATAACATCGACTGACAGAGCCCATTGCAAAGAATGTGTAGGTGACAATGTGGTATATAGGTTTGTACACGGATTCATATAAAGTGACAGAGCAAATTGAGGTGTCAGTCTAAGGAGGCTTCTCAGACCCACTAGTTCCAGAACAAATGCACCTACAACGTGCAGGGGATTATAGCAGACTTCAGGGGGACGTGGGTTCCTCTGTGGGCTATTTCAGCCTGTCCTTTGGCATATGACTATTCTGTCGGACTACGGTATGTGTTGCTTCATATCACTAGAACACATTGTATCCGTGTATCATTCTATCAGCAGTGCAGTTGTCATTTAGAGAAAGGGACATAAGGGAACATTGCAAGGTGTATATTGCTAAGAACTGATTTTAGTTTGCTCAATCTGTTTTTTTTATTTATGTAGTCAATACAAAGTCCTCACCCACTTGTCGCATGATCTTTCTTTGATGGGACTCGTGAACATTTCCTCTGTAACAAATTACATTTTTAATTTTGCGAACGTAACGTGATTTCAAAATCACGGTGAGCTAATTATTGGCCCCAAAATGAAGTGAGCACATGACCGTGGGCCGGACCCAGGGGAAAATGCAAGATTTGTAGAGGGAGGTTTCCACACCACGCCACCAGTGGGCGTGACCAGCATGCATGGGGGCGTGGCTATAATTTTAGACAGTGCTTGGCTGCTCTCCAACTCTTCCTATCCCCATAATATACATGGGCAATGCTGCGTGCACTACTGTTAGGTGCACACAGCTCTCCCTTTTCAAGCAGAGCCGTGTGAAGCGGGGGCAGGGTCCAGCCACCTCAATTATACAGTGCCCCAGGCTCCTAGTGCCTGGAAACCCCCCTCGGTTTGCCTATGTGACCAATCGCTGCTTTAAATCAGGTCCCTCTAATTTGTAGAAGTATGATGACTTCAGGGCTCCCCCTCAGCAATGTGTGCAGGGTACAAGGGCAGGTACAGGAAAAGGTCCAGGCATTTGTAAGCTGATCTTTCCTGGGTGCATTGTAAGGACCACTGATATGTGACCGGTAACCCTGTGGTTGGACTTTTTATAACCTCAATAGCCAACAGCATAGAACAGTATTATGCAGAGGTCTATAGCAAGGATACATCAAATATTAAATCATATCAGTATATGGGATCTATACATATGTGTTTGTGGATGTTAGAACATGATCTATTATAGTGGGACAACTTGTATTTTCGGTATAATCGCACCTTTAACGTAAAAACTTTTATCCGCTTTTAGGATACAATGTAAACTATTGAACGGTCTGTATTCTCTTGTCTATTTAGGTATTCAGATGTAGTCACTGATAAAATGTTCTTTATGAACTGGAAGAAAATCAGGATCAATCAAAAATATATGCACCAGTTGGCAGTTTCAGTGAGACCGCTTTAACAATGTTACAAATCTGTACAGTTATTTGTATACATGAGGTTGTAAGCTCTTGGGGTGAGGCGCTCTCCTCCCTCTGTCTCACGTCTGCAGCCCCTTCAGCAGCCTTGAAGGTTCTTGTTCTGTTTGTGTGTAGGATTTGTGTTTTGTACGACGTGCCGTTCTCACTGTCCAGCACTGTGTAGTTTTGTGATGAATTACAAATAAACGATGACGATGAATGATAGAGGCATTCGTTTACAGGGTCATTTGATGTAAGATTTAAGAGTTAATTAGTGAAGTGTATGCAACAAAGCCTTTTTCACTTAATGATGTGTTGTTGTCAGATTGATTCATTGATTGATTCCCATTAGAGCGGCCAGACAAGACTTTATCTTCTAATTTGGGCTGACAGCCAGTCTCCCAAGAATTTAGTTGCCTATGTGTTTAATACCAAAAATGAAAAGGAATTACCTTGCGCTATTTAATATAACCACCCTCCGTAATGACTCTGGGCGCTGCTGTATTGGGATAGTGTCACTCTCCCAAAATCTGAATATCCACAAATATTAAATATATACAGAGCAGAAAAGAGGCACACGGGGTATAATAATATAGAGAAAGAGATCTCTAGGTGGAGGAACAATCAGGATACCGTATCCAAGAGGAGTGCAAAAAAAAAAGTCTTTTAATCTAATCAATAAAAAACATATAGCACATACATACAAGCGAAAAATGTAAAACAATAATAATTAACACTAATTATTTATGAACCCTATGAGCCAGACCTCATAATATGTTTGATAGGTGTATTAGGATACTTCGGATCCAAGGAATATTAATCTTTGAGGGCTTTTTCACAGCCATAGAGAGCGGGCGAAACGCGTCGCCGATACATCAATCTTTGTAGCAGACGGACCTCCAATAGGAAGATCTTAGCCGGATTGATTGTAACATTGTATTAAAGTGGAACATTACACTGGAATCTCTTGTTGCTACCCAGACCTCTGAGCGGTGCGCACCTTAACCCCATACGGAGTTTATCAGCTGTGTAGTAACAAAGATGGGGTTAGGAGTTTGACACTTCACACGTGGAATTGGAAAGTGCAAGAATTTTGCTAATACCCACAGACTAACGGTCAATAGCTGAATGCAGCGGAGAAGGAGACACGGCTGGATATTTTCTATTGGAGATCATAAGTGCAAATAATTTGCTAATATCCCTTTCAGCAGTCACCGAAGTTTATTGTCTATCTAAGACCCATTAGTACCATTGGTGATTTATCCTTGGAGTTATCACAACAAAAATGTTTCAATATTATGTCCATTGACTTATATATGTTTATGTGGATTAATACTCCTTGGATCCAAAGTGTCCTAATGCACCTATCAAACATATTATGAGGTCTGGCTCACAGGGTTGATAAATAATTTCTGTTGATTGTTTTTCTATATCTTCATGTATTTTTCGCTTGCATGTATATGCTGTATGTTTTTTATTGGTTAGATTTAAATATATTTTTTTGCAATCCTCTTGGATATGGTATCCTGATTGTTCCTCCACCTAGAGATCTCTTTCCTTATATTAATATACCCCTATGTGCCTCTTTTCTGCGCTGCATATATATATATATATTTTTTTTAAAGTTTTATTTTTGAGAAGGTCAATAATGAGCATCAGTCGAAGACAAAATCTGTTACAATCAGGTTTGCGCTGCATATATTTTATATGTGTTTAATCTCTAATCAACAGGTACATGCCAAGGGTGCAGTTTTAGCCATGTATTATCCAATAGATCTACATACATCTCATTCTGAATGTGAATTTATCATTCATGTATTAAGAATATAATTTGTGTATTCAGATAATTAAGCTTTAAACTTAACTGCCCTTTCTCTGGTGGGTTTTCTTCTTTTGTCTAGTTCTGTGAATTGATTGTCACCATTTCTGTACGCGCTAATAACCAGTAACCCATTGGTTGGCTATTTTCCCATAGTTACCTATTAGTAGCTGTAACTGATCCCCTCTGGTTGCCAGAGGAGACCATGAGTCAACCAATCAGTGCAATAATGAACCACTCCCCCCAAACTAACATCCATATTACAGATTTGAGTGTCCAATCAGCAAAGCTTGTTCACCATCCATATGCCATGTATGTATAGGGAGAGGACATAAATGGAAACGCCTGGGTAAGTGGGGGTCACCAAGCATATTGAAAGCAAAGACATCTCACAGATGTGGTTAATAATGTTGATTAAGCCAATAACATTCTACTATGGTCAGGGTCCCGTATAAAAATGCTGAACTGCTCTGGTTGCCTTTTAATTATGGCCATTCTGGCTGTAAGAGGAGGCATCAGGGATTCTGAAGAGACCAGGTTTTTGGGGTGCGTTTGGCAGTCGCTTCAGTGACTAAGACCCAAGTTGCTGACGTTTCATGAGCAGCGATGTCTAAGGCGCCGTCCCGTACCCGCTGTTGGTGGTTTTGGTGTTTGTTACCTGTGTTTTACTAGCATTTGGAGACTACTGTAGGTTTTCCCCAACACCTTTATACGTAATGCAGAAAGTAGATGACGATACGTTCCTGGACTCTGCACACAATCAGATGCATACATACATGATGGTATAAACAGCAGCGGGTATGACCACAACAATGGTTTCTAGTGGCCTCTGCCAGTAATCTGCATGTAAGGACGGGCTTCAGGACTGTGGTATCTGGGCATTCATCTAGCGTACAAGGCAAGACTGACGATTGCAGATCTTATTCCCATCTGTAGAGTCCGCAGCCAGTTCTCTGAGGACAAGAGCTCCACAGAACAGGAAACCATAGTTATATATAGTTATATTGTAGCGCTCATCACACCTGGCCAGGCCCAGGATCTCGGGCAGATGGCAGACAGAGATGGTCAGATGAACCCTCTGCCATCTTATTAACAAATGGACGGATGCGATGCCAGCGTCGGAGCCATGCATGCTTGGGGGGCCCCATAGTATTATGGGGTGGGCTTTTCTGGCCTGGCTTGGATGCACAATACCATGACACGTACAGGTGGTACTGGCCCTAATTGGTGGCCCGATGCCCTAGTAAGTCACTTTATCTCGTTGCTTCTATATTGTTGTTCATCTGTATATACAGTTGTGTTCCGGAGTAGACGAACTTGAAAGATGATGAATACTTGTAGTAACCGGTTTATCTGGGTGATCAAAGAGCAGGACACGGTGGATTTATTAATGTTTTCATTATTAGGAAATTTCCTATTTACATCTTAGTCTTAATTAAATATATCCAGAAAATCATAACCGCGTTCTGCTCATCACGGCATTGAAAGCAAATATTTCTATAATAGAAGCGGCCGCGGTGCCGTAGACCCTCCGTGTTAGTAGAAGAACATTTCACTTTAACTGTATTAAAATTCGAGTTCTATAAAAATTCCCATCTCACAATTTATCCCCCGAGGTGGAAGTTTCTCTGGTTTTCTTGTTCCTCATTTAGAGATTTGGTTCCCGGTAGAGGAATTATGTAATTACCAAGCTGTGGTTATTTTTAATTGTATGTTTTTTTTTTATGGTTGCTTAGGTGGTTAACCCCTGCACTGCCAAAGAAACAGAATTGAAATTAGTTTTATTTTCTCTTTTCTGTTTTATATCAAAAGAGAGAGAGAGAGAAAAGATTTCCTGTACTTTTAATAACCCTATCATTAAATTAAAAATAAAATGTCATCTGAGCGATGATGACTCCATATTAATTTCTGCTTCACAAACATTATTTTATTTCCCCCTCTCATCCGCTCATAGGAGATCTGTGGACACAGGGAACACATGGCGAGGAATCTGGCGTTCCTGCGCCGCCTGGGAAGGGGGCGCATTGAAATAGCTGAGAAATGTAACGCCACAGATCCAGCTAATGACCCGAAATCTGGGTTGTTTTGTTGTGCACACGCTGTATGGAGATAAGGCGCTGTATAAGCATTGTCATTAACGATCAGCTCATTTCGATAATGGGACTACAGCCTCCGAATGTGGGGGTCCCTCGGGGAGATGCAGGTTTTTTTTTTAAACTAAGTATTGTTCTGGCTTCTCAACTTGATTGGCCCAGAAATAGCAATCAGCTGGGAGCTGGATGACATGCCTCTTAGCGATGTCTTTTATCTTTCAGATGAGTATCAACATTGTATGCTTCCTAATGGAAGTGTAATTTAATGAAATCTATTGGGTAAACATACTTCAGATGTTCAAAGGAGGTGACAAAATTTTTGCTGGCAGCCAGGCCCTGGCTGTTTTCCAGCTTGCCTCTAGCTGTATGCATATAGCATTTAGAGAGGCACTTTAAATAGGAACACAGAGTATTGTTTTCATTGTTTTTCTCCCCATTACCTTCCCCTGAATTTTATATTTTCTGCTGTATCGCTGTCTCTTGTCCTCTGACATCTAACCTACCCTGGCAAAGTGGAATCTCAAATCTTCTCCTGTGTTCTTACAGCTGTCTTCCTGCCGGTGATACTGCACAAGCGGGTGTAAATACAAAGAAATATATATTTATTTATAACCTTTCTATTTTTAGGTGCATATGACTGGGGTTAGAGAGCAACTATTGTATCCATTCTGCATCTACCTCTTATCCCTGTGTAACCAGTTTTGAAGTGGGTGGAGCTAAAACATTCTGTAGCCAATCAAGGCATCTAAACGTTAACATCTGACCGGAGTATTGGTCTCAGGCGCCTCTATATATCTCGACAATGTATTCAGACTTGTCATACTATGATTGCTGGGTACTTATAGGGTGTAGGAAAGGAATATAATTCCTCCTAACAGCTCATGGTACTAGACTCAGTTAGTCAGTTAGTTGTTTAATCAGATGGCTACTGTGTTGCATTATGGGCAGATGTACTATGTTAGTTTGCTTCATATGGCGGATTTTTTGCATCTTGACTAACTTTTGGCTGTTGCTACATTGGCCGTCACAGAAACCGTTTTCCTGACCATCGCTGTTGTGAGTGACCACCTAGAACCTAAACGTATATCAGAGTTCTGTTGTAAGACCTCTGCTAATCCTTGTCATAAAATTACATTTGAAAAACATTTTAATACAGTGATCTACAAGGTTTTTTGTGTTTTTTTTTTTTTTTTTTTCACAACTTTATTTTTTAAATGAATTCTACGTAGAGATCCAGCACTGTATTTTAAGTAGGATTTATTTTTGTATCCCAAAATCCATCTTCTTCATTTGTACACTGTGATGATTTGATGTGCCATAAGAGTTACTGGAAAGGAATGGGAGGTGGCAGGAGGGTTCTGGCGTTATGGTTTTGTAGCTGCAAGAACACCCTCCGATGACACACGGATGCTGTGTTGTACTTGGGTCGACACTGGCATCTGTCTACATCCTGCTGGTCTCTCTGTTCTTGGGGGATATTTCAGTCTCGTTTGCAATGATAAACGCCCCATATTAGCTGATAGCGTTGCCTACAGTTTAGCTATATGGAGACACTGATTATCATCATCTTCATCATCACCATTTATTTATATAGCGCCACTAATTCCACAGCGCTGTACAGACAACTCATTCACATCAGTCCCTGCCCCATTGGGGCTTACAGTCTCAATTCCCTAACACACACACACACACACACACACACACACACAGACAAGGGTCAATTTGTTAGCAGCCAATTAACCTACTAATATATTTTTGGAGTGTGGGAGAAAACCGGAGCACCCGGAGGAAAGCCACGCTGACACGGGGAGTACATACAAACTCCTCACAGATAAGGCCATGGTCGGGAATTGAACTCATGACCCCAGTGCTGTGAGGCAGAAGTGCTAACCACTGAGCCACCATGCTATCATTTTTATTTATGTGGTATGAAGGCCTTTTAAGTCCAGATATACACAACTGACACAATTTTATGTGTTTCCAGTAAGAAGATGGCTATATCTTTTTTATTTATGTGGGATGATTACGTTTTAAGCATAGATTTGTGGAGTAGTGCCACTAATTCCGCAGCGCTGTACAGAGAACTCACTCACATCAGTCACTGCCCCATTGGAGCCTACAGTCTAAATTCCATAAAATACACACACAGAGAGTTAGTCTCTGTGTGTGTGTATTTTAGGTCAGTTTTGATAGCCGCCAATTAACCAACCAGTATGTTTTTGGAGTGTGAGAGAAAACTGGAGCACCCGGAGGAAACCCACGCAAACACAGGGAGAACATATAAACTCCACACAGATAAGACCATGGTCGGGAATTGAACTCATGACCCCAGTGCTGTGAGGCAGAACTACTAACCACTGAGCCACCGTGCTGCCCGATAAATTGAATGGAGCGATCACCAGGTGAGACTGTGCTAGGTTCTAATATAAGCACGATGGGGCAGCACATACACAGGTTCCAAATCAACAGAGAATAACAAGTGAGCACTTGAAATGTTATCATACAGGACAGGAAGCCCCCATACATTAACCTGCATAAACCAATATACCTGTCCTTTAAAATCCTTTGCAAGACAGCCTGCAGTGTGATCTGTTGTGTTCTATTAATTTTAGTCTGCAAACTGCAGTAATTTGCACGTTGTCTTCTAGGCTTGGGATAGTGTCCACAGATTACATCAGTAAAAATCACAACTGCAAGTGACTGGAAGATGCAGCTCAATTGAAGTCCATGATATCTGACAATTGCCTGACACACATCCCATGCTCCCTGCTCTTCAGTAGTGGAAGGTGGCTGCAGAATAACTCACTCATGATAATACTCAGTGATTTACTGACCTAACGAACCACCGTATATGACTGTACCAAAGGAATCCGGGTTTTGGTAGTAACAGGACACTAATTCTACAGCTCACGCTCACTGCCTGGGTGGTATCCTGCACTCAGAACTGTCCTTCATTACCCACATCCAATCTCTATCCAAATCCTGTTACATACAAGTAAGAATAATCTTATATCTCACACTGCAAAGTTTAATATAGTCATAATCTCCTGTATTGTATGTTAAAGTTGGAATATTGCAATTCCCTCCTTACTGGCCCTCCATTAACCAGTCTTGGCAGTACAATGACTAGCCTAATTGTCCTCACCAATTAATATCCTAGCAATGCTCTGCTCTGTCAGATCCTACATTGGTTGTCCCCATTACCACATCCAATATAAAGCACTTCTAATACTTCCACTAACACACAGTCCTACACAACAACACTGCACCAACTTATATCTCTTGTTTTGTCTCAATATATCTTCCAACTGGACCCCCCTGTCCAAGATCTCCTCTCTCATCTTCACTCATTGGCTACTTTCATTCCAGGTTACTGTTTACAGGATGTAGCCTTAGTGGTACAACACGACACTCCTCTGGTCTCCCAAACCTGCAAGCGGCCCCTGAACTCTCAACTCTCCCAACATGTTTATAAAATACCAGAACCCCCTTCTTATCCTCCGTCAGCTCTTCTAACCGCTACCGCCCCCTCCCCTCTTCCAGACGAGTATAGGAGAGTGTTGCTGAGTCGGCGTTCGTGGAGTCATCCTTTTAACTACTGGTTTTGTTTGTGTCAAATGTCAGCTTATTTTACGCACACATATCCCCTACACAGAAATATAGTATATAAGTCCTGACCTAGTCTAGGCTACAAACCTCATTGTACAAGTCCTAATATACTAAACAAAGTGTGTCGCCGCCTAGTGGTTATAAGTTGTACTGCAATTTTTTTTTGCATTTTTAAACATTCTTTTGGGAAAATATTTGACAGCTTTGAGTTTACCTAGAAATTTTAGCTATGGGCTAAGTCTGCACTTTGCCCCTGTCCACTGCTGTACACCAATATTGTGTTCACACTGCAGATTCGGTTTCTTTGTTTCCAAGAAGGGACATTAAAGAGAAAGTAGCATTGTGGTTACTGGTGGATTGGCTGCCGTTTGTGCTTGTATCCTATTCATTGCTTGTTTGTGTTTTATAGCGCAATCTTAAAAATCTCGACTGTAACCTTTGATACATGGAGACCTTCTCCTCGTCTGAGCCTGTTAGCGATTACAAAACACCGGAATTTGTCTCCCTCGGAATCTTTCAAGCGTAATTTAAATAAATCGCATGTCACCCAGTAAATAAATCATGTGTTGTATACAAAAGACTGCAGAGTTGAGAGGTCAGCATTGTGTGCGGAACCTATCAGGAAACCATTTCATTCTGCGCCTGTCAAGCAATTACTTCATCTTCCTATGCAAAGTTCAGCGGAATACATCTGCATATTAACTGTGCATCCCGTGCCATGTTTCCAGCACAGCGGCTGCGCTAGTTGACCTTTTGCTATTGCAGAACAATTCATTATAATCCCCCGGAGTAGCAGAGAGGTTAGACCACTGTATGATGTAAAGAGGAAACTACCAGAAGATTGATGACTGTCTTATTAGACTAACAGGCTGCCCGGGGGAAGCCCATTTGTACAGTTTTGGAGAGAGCATCTGAGAATGTCTTGTGAATCAAAATCCAAATCGCTTCATATTGTTATTGCTCAGATATCAGCCACAGAAAGTATTACAAAATCGAATCTTCATAACTTCAATGGATCTTATGTAGGATGAAGTCTACTGTTTTCTCCTAAGAAAGTTCCAGCACAGAATTACCGTTGGTACATTCATTTTAACGCTGATTTCTGCTTGCTGCCGCCGGGCCGGGAGCAAACATCCGGATTAAAGTTACCGTATTAATGGTAATACAATTAGTGCCGCGTTATTCCTATAACTAACATGGCCGAAGTGAATCAGTCCCAAACGGTTTTTACATTCCAAGCCTTTACATATTGGATAGTTTCCTATAACCAATATTGTTATTGTTCGTCTCTGCTCAAATAAGAGGTTCTGCTCATTCCCTGAGTCTAGGTAAGGGTAACGTAACTCGGGGGTGTCTAGCTTGGACGCCTTGATCTCTTTGGATCTCCGTTTTTACGAGCGGATTGAATACAAAGGGGCATATTCAATTAGGATTTGCGGCTGCGCGTGTAAAGTGTCATTACGGTGCCGTAGCATCGAGTATTTCCGTGGGGTTGTGGTACTAGGACCCGTGCTTCCGCGTGTGATCACGGGCGCAAATTCTAATTGAATATACCTGAAAGTGTTTGGGTGACATGTAACAATCTACAAATACGTAGAATAAGTGAAAAAAAATCTAATTTGATAAACACAGCATAACCACTCTGGACATAGATAGACGGAGAGGGGGTTGAGTTTAGTGACGCATTCACTACCCACCCTGATGATGATGACCATGCTGCCCCCCAGCGGTGGTGATGTTGGGGGATGATGATGACCATGCTGCCCCCCAGCGGTGGTGATGTTGGGGGATGATGATGATGATGACCATGCTGCCCCCAGCAGTGGTGGTGATGGGGGATGATGATGATGACCATGCTGCCCCCAGCAGTGGTGATGTTGGGGGATGATGATGATGACCATGCTGCCCTCAGCGGTGGTGATGTTGGGCGGCGATGATGATGACCATGCTGCCCCCCATCAGTGGTGGTGTTGGGCGGCGATGATGATGACCATGCTGCCCCCAGCAGTGGTGATGTTGGGGGATGATGATGATGACCATGCTGCCCCCAGCAGTGGTGATGTTGGGGGATGATGATGATGACCATGCTGCCCCCCAGCAGTGGTGATGTTGGGGGATGATGATGATGACCATGCTGCCCTCAGCGGTGGTGATGTTGGGCGGCGATGAGGATGACCATGCTGCACCCCAGCACTGGTGATGTTGGGGGGATGATGATGATGATGACCATGCTGCCCTCAGCAGTGGTGATGTTGGGGGATGATGATGATGATGACCATGCTGCCCCCCAGCAGTGGTGATGTTGGGGGATGATGATGATGATGACCATGCTGCCCCCAGCAGTGGTGATGTTGGGGGATGATGATGATGATGACCATGCTGCCCCCAGCAGTGGTGATGTTGGGCGGCGATGATGATGACCATGCTGCCCCCCAGCAGTGGTGATGTTGGGGGTAATGATGATGATGACCATGCTGCCCCCCAGCAGTGGTGATGTTGGGGGTAATGATGATGATGATGATGACCATGCTGCCCCCCAGCAGTGGTGATGTTGGGGGTAATGATGATGATGATGATGATGATGACCATGCTGCCCCCAGCAGTGGTGATGTTGGGCGGCGATGATGATGACCATGCTGCCCCCCAGCGGTGGTGATGTTGGGGGTAATGATGATGATGATGATGATGATGACCATGCAATTGTCAAACTGTATTTTGTTTATTTTCTTTTCAATTGCGTTGTTGTTAAATGTAAGGAATACATCTCAGGGATTTACGTGTTGTCATGTTATATTGTGGGTTATATAAATAGTTTTCTTTTTTTTTTTTTTCCAAAGATAAGGAAGGTTTGAAATCCTACAGATATTAATGCCATTCACTCTCTTCTATACTACTAAGATTAATACATTTAGAAAGAGGTCCGTGGTGTTTGAATCAGATAAATTATAACATTTACCATTGATATCTGGTTTTAATTGCATTGTAATTCGCTAGATTATCATCAAAGTAATTTCAAAGGAAAAATGCTTAATTGTAGGAACTGCAGGGTGTAAAATACGTTTCTGCCATTAGGTGGCAGCAGAGTTCTGCCAAATGACTACTTTTCCTGCACTATTATTAGGTAATACTATAACCTTTATATCGGCATCTTGTGCACTGAAACAGATATTACATCTACTGAACCGTGGCCCTTGTCCTGCTCCACATGCAGAGTGTTTAGAATTCCGAATTAAACTTTATTTCTGAACT
Organism: Mixophyes fleayi; assembly: GCF_038048845.1. Taxonomy (NCBI): domain Eukaryota; kingdom Metazoa; phylum Chordata; class Amphibia; order Anura; family Limnodynastidae; genus Mixophyes; species Mixophyes fleayi. The sequence continues at coordinate 5,548,797 of NC_134407.1, read as the reverse complement.
AGCCCCATGTTTCTCTGTATATGTTTCTATACATGACTGGACTACATAGCAGAGATTTCTTCACCTGGGGATGCAAAATCAACTTTCTATTCATTGGCATGTTGGTTACAATTTCCACCTATAGCAAAACTCGGCATCATCTCTAAGTAGTACTTCTACAGCATTGCTGTGTCCGTACCATAAACGCACATTATTCCCTGTATTATATTGTGGGATCAGGGCAAAGCAGTCATATCCATCTATGTATCTATCTCCTATATATGTATCTATCTATGTATCCATCTATGTATCTATCTATCTATGTATCTATCTCATATCTATGCATCTATCTCATATCTATGCATCTATCCATCTATGTATCTATGTATCTATGTATCTATCTATGTATCTATCTATCTATGCCTCTATCTCATATCTATGCATCTATCTCATATCTATGCATCTATCTCGTATCTATGCATCTATCTCGTATCTATGCATCTATCTATCTATGTATCACTGTGTGTGTGGCGGGGCTGTATTATATGCTGACTGTGTGTATGGTGGGGGCTGTATTATATGCTGACTGTGTTTATGGGGGGGCTGTATTATACGCTGACTGTGTACGGTGGGGGCTGTATTATATGCTGACTGTGTGTATGGTGGGGGCTGTATTATATGCTGACTGTGTGTATGGTGGGGGCTGTATTATATGCTGACTGTGTTTATGAGGGCTGTATTATATGCTGACTGTGTGTATGGGGGGGCTGTATTATATGCTGACTGTGTGTATGGTGGGGGCTGTATTATATGCTGACTGTGTGTATGGTGGGGGCTGTATTATATGCTGACTGTGTGTATGGTGGGGGCTGTATTATATGCTGACTGTGTGTATGGTGGGGGCTGTATTATATGCTGACTGTGTGTATGGGGGGGCTGTATTATATGCTGACTGTGTGTATGGTGGGGGCTGTATTATATGCTGACTGTGTGTATGGTGGGGGCTGTATTATATGCTGACTGTGTGTATGGTGGGGGCTGTATTATATGTTGACTGTGTGTATGGTGGGGGCTGTATTATATGCTGACTGTGTGTATGGGGGGGCTGTATTATATGCTGACTGTGTATGGGGGGGGCTGTATTATATGCTGACTGTGTGTATTGTGGGGGCTGTATTATATGCTGACTGTGTGTATGGGGGGGCTGTATTATATGCTGACTGTGTGTATGGTGGGGGCTGTATTATATGCTGACTGTGTGTATGGTGGGGGCTGTATTATATGCTGACTGTGTGTATGGTGGGGGCTGTATTATATGCTGACTGTGTGTATGGTGGGGGCTGTATTATATGCTGACTGTGTGTATGGTGGGGGCTGTATTATATGCTGACTGTGTGTATGATGGGGGCTGTATTATATGCTGACTGTGTGTGACTACAATATATTGTATAGATATAAAATATTTCCATGTTTTTGCCCACAGTCTGCAACTTGTGGCATAAATCGTGTTATTATCTTCCTCAGCCAGGACACGACTGTTTTGTGTTTGTTTAATTGAATATATTCCAATGACAATGGGATTCCTTCTATGCTGTGTGTTTGTTCACACCCCATTCACACCCTGTATGGGTGCAAAACAATCTCTGATACTAAATGTGTTTCATAGATACCATCACAAGTCGCTCTGGACTGTAATAAATGTAACAGCTGACCTCTGTCTGACACCAGCAAGTCTGACAGGGTTTTAGAGGTATATTAAATATATATTACTAGTAATGGGACTTCAAAAGAGCCCAATATTCCACATATAAGGAGTGTTTAATGTCCCTCAGTATGGTGATGCCGTCTGGGGATTCAGGGAGCGTTCTGATTCCGGGGTTTTAAAGACCAGTCTTGGGAATATAGTGACTTCACTGAAGAATTCCTAATTACTCTCGTTTACCCAAACGAGGGAGAAATCACAGACATAATTCAGAATTAAGTGTAAGGAGAGGGGAATGTTCAGTCGTTCGGTTGGGGGGCGCTGTCCGCAATGCCTTCGCTTCCTGATCTGTGATACTTTATCTCTGTCTTATGTCTGTTCAGTGGATTTCATGTCCTGGGATTCAGATACATAACAATAAAATCCGTCCTCATAGCTGCCTCTTATACAGATTTCTGGAGATGTACATATTGTAAATCCAAGTGTGACTGTCACCTAAACACTTTGTGGCTGGCGTATTGTGGGTTAATCCTCAGCTCACACATTCACCAGAAGCTGGTAACATTATTTTGTCAATACTTTAGATTTATTTAAGGGTCTTGTAGTAGGAAAGTCTTATTTTATTTAGAAAGAAAATATCTGTGCTATGGTCATAGTTTAGAGACTTAGGGGTATATTTATCAAACGCCGGGTACCTAAAATCACAGAATCTGCGGTTTGTCATCGGTTTTTAAATGACAGTTTTATTAAAGACAAGACCCCAATGGCTGCTGCTGTTAATAAAATTGCTGCTTGATAAATTTACCACTTAGACCACAAATTTATTTTGATTTAACTGGTAGACAGTTTAACTAACATAAAACAGGACCTGTTCTTCATCAGTAAAGAAGCGCCATTTGCAGAATGAGGCGTTAAACTTTTATTTATCTTATTTTCTACGTTTTCTGTGTCTTATTTGCTACCAAATTAAAAATAATGAACAATAAAAATCTATTTATAAAGTGCTTTTAATGTATGTGTGTGTGTATATGTACGTGTGTGTATATATTTATACAAGTTAACCCGTGCATGATACTCATGCACTTTAGTCAAATCAAGCTACTTAAGGTGTTAAAAAGGTTCTTGTCATGCATTTGGGCCATAGCCCAGGCCTCAACCACCAACCACTCCCCACTGTCACCCCCGGCAACCACCAACCACTCCCCACTGTCACCCCCGGCAACCACCAACCACTCCCAACTGTCACTTCTCCTTCAAGAAATATATATATATATATATTTTAAATCTTTATAAACACTTTTAACAATTAACAAATTAAATTAACAAATTAAAAACATCTTTGTATACCAAATTTCAGCCCTTTCTGAATTTTTTTTCCCACACACACTAAGAATTTAGTAGGTCAGTGTATAACTCCGCCCAGCAGGTGGCGCTGCAGCTTGGTTTTATTTTTTCCACACACAGACAGACTAACACATGCCACTAGACATTTATATTATAGAGATATATATATATATATATTTATATTTGTTGGGTTTTTTTTATTTGATAATTATTGCAGATATTTTTCCCCATATATTACACATTTATGGATGGATCTAGATCATATTTCCTCCCATTTTCAAATCCAAGTGGATCTCAAGATGTGTTTTGATTTGAATCTAGGTGTGAGTACAGTTTGCCTAAACGTTACTGGCTGTATGTAGACAGGACGGAGTGCAATATAAAGTCACATCAGGATGCATGCAAAAAAATAAGTATATATTCTAAAATAAATGAACAACTCTAAATGGTATATTCATAAAAAAAATAAATGGTTGGTAATAAATAAATAATAGAAAATAACTGTAAATTTCCTGCAGAAACACAAACCAGTGGTCCTGCTGTGCTGTGTTCCTGGGCCGGGCTGGTTTAAGCCAAAGACAAAGGAAGGTCCAATGTACAAGACGAGAGATCCGGCTCCGTGCAGTGCCTACAGATTATTGTGACATACTCAGTCTTACACAAAATTGCGGCCTCCGCTGTGTGCTGCATGAACTGTAGACTGTAATTATTCGTCATACATGGATTGTGGCCCTCTAGGGGCTGGTACCCGAGTCAGGGTCACTCCGCGCTTATATTGCTGCGTCCAGCCCATTTCTGGGGCTACCTTTTGCAGACAATGTTTTTCCCATTCGTCCCTTGTACGCACGTTAATTCTTATTCATGTACAATCCAGTCATTTGCTTCTGCCAGTGTACACGGCTGTTTGTTGTGTAAAGTGGCCTAGCCTCTGTTTATACTGGCATTCTCCCCAATACAAGCTCAACAGCTAAATAAATAGAAAGAAAGAACTGCATTAGTCTGCCAGCGCCGTCTGGGTAGAGATTCTGTTAGTCCTCGGCAGGTACTGATAAAAGAAAGGTGAGTTTAGAGACTTTCTACTCGGCCCATTTATGCTGAGGAAACAAGTGATCCGTGGATTGTAAATCACCCAGGACATGTTATCGGTGCTGGGTTTCAGGTAATGTAATGTCCTGCTCAGTGTAATCAGAACCAACTGCCCCTGTAGGGTTACAGAGTAACAAGCTGATTTATAGGACTGGCACGACTAATATAAAGTACAGAGTGACGTCCGACAAGGCCGACCTATAGTTATAGCAGCTTGTGTGGTTTTTACAGGGTTCGGGAACTTAAGGGGACCAAGATCCAAAGTAAAGCCAGTCCCCTCTGGTCCTTGTGGACAGTTCAGATGATGATGATTATGGGATCTCAGTAAGTGCCATGATTTAGCTTAGAGGATGTGAGTGACGTGGATGGAATAGCTGTGCCGTGGGGCTCTGTCATTTCTAGTTGTCCCTTGTTGGGATGGATGCAGTTTTATGGGGAATAAGATTTATAGAATTCCTGCTTGGTTGAGTCTTCCCAGGACAGACCTGATATTGGTCTCTGGAAATCTTAAGAATTCCGTTTTCAAAATCTTTTTCCTGCTGAATAAAGTGCCCCAAGCGTTTAGTGTCCGTGGAGGATGAGCCCCTTAGCGCCCCCTCTTCCTTAGCGTGTAGATGCAGTGACATCACAAATCAGTTCTTGGCTCAGCACAAAGTCCAGGGGGTAAAATTATCAAGCTGCGGTTTTGAAAAACTGGAGATGTTGCCTATAGCAACCCGATTCTAGTTATTTAGTGTATTCTACAAAGTGACAGCTAGACTCAGATTGGTTGCTATAGGCAACATCTCGGCTTGATAAATTTACCCCCAGAACACTCTCACTGCTCGGAAAAAAAGTGCTAATTTACTTACTGGGAACAAACTGACTAGGAGAAGTCCACGGAGCACACTGTCACTTTCCGTCTCCTTTTATCCCGACGTGGGGGCCTTTCCATGTTTTATATTATATTTAATATGTGTGATGCCCCCCCAGGGGTCAGGAATGTCATTTATTGTGAGTCTAAGCTTCATTTGTAGTTAGAATGTCAATTAATACCATTATTTCATTTGTTGTTAAATATGTAAAATGGGTATTTACAGTAAACAATAAACTAATATATTGTGCCTGTAATGTATCACTGTTGACCAGTCTCCGCTTCCTGGGATCTGGTTACTTTACTTGGTCGTTGCTGTGACTACAGGATGCCCACTAATTTCTCTGGTTTCCTTGTGTTTGTTTTTTGTTTCTTCATAGAAAGTAGATACATTTTTGGTAATGTTGACCCTTCATGTTTATTAAATAAAAGTAGTAATGGAAAGAATCTGTATGTTGCCGATACTGTGCAGTAAATGATCCTGGCCGAGCTGTGTTCAGAGTCTGCTGGTTTAGACCACAGAAGAACATGGAAGGTCCAGTGTATAAGAGAAGTAGCTACGTGCAAAGCCTATAGATTGATGGTAAATACTGAGAATTACATCCAACATCCTGGACAATAGGAGTACTCCTTTTCCATCATCAATTCTAAAACTCATGGACCATAAAGTGTCTTGTACGTACGTACATTCATACATTCATACATACATACATACATACATACATACATACATACATACATACATACATACATTGCTGTCGTACCTCAGGACACGCTCACAGAGCTTTATATAATTAGACCCATCATTACACATATTGTGGGTCATGGGATAGCCAGTGGCCCCTTCCCCAGCTGAAAACAATTATAAAAGCTGCATTACAGATCTGTGTGTGGCCACCATTGTACAGAGTTATGCAGCTGTACGTCAGTAACAGTAGAATTGTATCATATATATATATATATATATATATATATATATATATACCCCCATGGTTCATGTATGTAACTTCTTATGTGCTGCCTTCACTGTTCCTGCTCTTGTTATCTGATAAACGACCAACATTGCTGTGTGACTGATCACACAGCCCACTAAATACTTTGTAACATTTGCATTCTAGCTGGTCCAATGTGCAATATGATGTAGCACTTACCTTTGTGTATCAAACCATTGTCCCATAGACTGTCGGCTTGTGAGCAGGGCCCTCTTACCTCTCTGTCTGTATTACCCAGTATTGTTTTATTACGGTTTGTTCCCAATTGTAAAGCGCTATGGAATATGCTGGCGCTATATAAATAAATGATGATGATGGTGTATCCCCCCCTAATCACCCTGATACAGAATGGGAGGTATGCCAGTTTGCGTTGAGTGAACTTGCTCTGTGTACCTGGGCCCACACTTGGAGTCCTCTACAGACTTGCATGATTCCGGCACTTGCGCCAGCCTGCGTCTGGGAAGAGCTGTCCTAACACAGACAAAGTACACACAGCTGCGTCTTCCCTTCGTCCTTATCTCATGTTTATGTTCCAGTGTTTATCCAGTAGAGCAAAATGTATGTTGCATCTAATCATTGTGTTCTGTTATTTGATGTGGGAGACAGAAGAGTGGTGGACATGACTCATGGTAACAATCTGCCATTCGCTGTTCCTGCTGGAAACGGTGCTTTTGTCGCGCACAGCTCAGCGATCGTCCCCCTGTGAGCGATGCCCTCCAAGCGCCCAGCCTTCGCCTTGTTTATCTGCACAATCCTTCATTTGGACTGAAATAAATGGCAGCTAACGCTTAGCGTTGGTTTGTAACACATACCAGCGACTATCTCTGAGGAATGGGGACCCGCGATAACGAACAGTAATTAAATGCCAACAAGAGATAACATTTCCTAACAATTACCACCTTGTTTGGGGCTGATTGTTGATCTGTTCCCCGGATATCTTTATTCAGAATTAAATATATGCAAACTTGGGCCCAGTGTAATTTCTCTCCCTTTCTTTGTGCTGTGTCTGTTAAGGTTGTAAATTTTAGCATATTTTACGTACCAGGTGTTAGGGCTCCTCGCTCGTATTAGAATACCAGATCATTACTTAATTCACATACACATGGAAAGCATTATAAATCTATTTACAGTAAGCCTTGCTCAAATGATAACATTGTGTTTAATTCCCAGGCAAAGCAATTTAAACAATTGGTTTGCCATGTGCAGGCTGCTGAATTGGAACATCCTGTGTGCTTTAAATTCATTTCATTGTTACACAGAGGAATCCAGCGACCGTGCGATACGCAGTTCCTCTAATTCGCGCGCCGCAGCAGACGCATCTGACCGCACATCGAGCTGGTTCATTCATTTAAGCTCCGTTAATTCATTTCCTTCCCAATCTGGATGTTTCTTTTGCTCGGGTTGTATTCAGATCACTTTAGAATTAACACGTGGGTTAAACAAAAACTGTTTTTATATATAGAGTTTGAGGAGGTATTTGTAGCATGAAAATATTTCCAAACTTTCAAAAACTTCTCACCTGCAGTAACTTCATCTAAACATATTGTTTTGCTTTTTGTTTTCAATGTGGAATAAAATCTCCTCTGAGTCGCAGCTAATTAGCAGTAAGGATTGGATGTTGGTTCGCTTTTCAGCAAGATCATTGAAACGCAATTAAATGGCAGGACGTTTCCACAGAGCTAGGTTAACAAGTTAATTACATTTTAATCAGTGAAATAGTGGGAACCTGCCCTGCCTGTATCTCCCGAGTTATCAGTTACTGTACAGCATCAGGACTGCGGTCAGCTTCATACAATCCATGTTATAGTGTAATCCTATGGATTCAGGAGGGTAACTGCCAGCCTTTGTGATAAGTGACCACTGGGGGTGCTGTTACATTATCATGAGTACATCTTACATCTGGCTGGCAGTGCATGCTGGACCTAGTAGTTCCACCTCATTTCGAGAGCCACACAGTGGCTATGCCTAATTTTTTGTTTTTAAACAAATCTTGTTTTTTTCCTTTAGTGAAGTTTTTCAAGGTTAGAAAAGGCAAACAATACAAGAAAACAAACCAAACCCACCCCTGCCCCTGGCTAAGCCTAATTTAAATAAACTATATTCTATATAAGGGAGAATAAATTCTATATTTATGCCTTATTAAAATTGATGCCACCACATTTCTCGCTTTCTGTCTTGCAAAGTTCGTGATTGATTTTTTTTTTTTGTTTGTTTTTTTTCATTCTAGTTTTTGTATTCTATTTTGTCACAAATTTTGCTAAATTGAGTATGTAGGTATGTATATATAAATATATATGTGTGTGTGTGTGTATATATATATATATAGATATAGATATAGATATATATAGATATAGATATATATAGATATATATATATATATATATATATATATATATATATAGATATATGTGATTTTCTTGTTGCTGCATTGGTCCAGCTGACAATAGACAATGTCTGTGTATTTGACAGTCCTGAATGAGGTCAGTATTGTCCTAGTCTTCGGTTCCCACCAGCCACTTAGTAAGCTCTTTCCTTCACTCTATCGCTGATGGGATTGTCATCTCTTTGGCTTAGTCCTCTCCTCCTTTTACCACCTACCCTGCTTTAAAATAAAACAAAAAACAAAGTCTTAACAAGGCTGAGAGCTGAAAACTTTTTTTCCCCGCATCTGACAAATCTTAGCAGGGGGAAAATCTTACTGGAGAAAGTCTTCCAGCCATATAGATACTGCACGGAATTACAGGCTCTCTCTCCGCTTCAGAAACATACACACAAAGCTCCCGTAGACAGTGGGAACTGACAACTAGGACTAAAAATGTTGACAATTTCTTGATTTGCCTGGCTAGCTTATGTATGGAAGACATTAACTATTTATAAAATGCATTATGAATTGAGCTCCTTCACAAGCTTGCAGCTGCTTCTGTGACATTTCAGCACAAATCATCAGACTTGCATTTTGGTCTAAGTACAAATTTATATACAGCAGATAGTGATGAAGTGAGAACCTTAGGATCCTTTTTACATCCAAACCCCCCCCTCCTCCGCAATTTCTCTTAATTATCCCCTTCACATGGGATGTCAGCCAGTTTGATTAGTAAAATTGAACAGGTTGGTGGAAATGTGCAATAAAGTTTTTTGTTTTTTTTGTGTGCTCAGAATGAAAGATAATGGGAATTATTTCCTGTAGCGTTCTGGTTGGGAGAACGCAGCTTTTTATACTGAAATCCTTGAAATGTACATTAGTTCTGACCTTGGGGGGTGCCGATAAGTTATATATTATTACATTATAGCAGTTTCCAGCCCTAGGAACTGAGTTATACATATTCTTGGGTCATTGATGTTCCTAAACACATAATGCGTTCCCCATGAAGGGGGCATACACATATTTATTACCAGTTAATGTCAGAATTGTACCGGATAGTGTTGACATTATCCAGAAAAATAGCTAGGATACGTTATCCAAGCAAATTAAAAGAACATCTAATAAAATTTCTGAGAGTATTTTAGTGGTGAATTTGGGAGACAAAAGTGAGAATTTGGTCTGGGCATAATATGGGGGTATTTGTTGTATTGGGGTAATTTTTTTTTAAAGATTTTTTAAAGCAAATAAATCTATACAAAGTTCCCCCAGATTCAGCTTGAACATATTTATTGTCCTCAATGTGTTTTATTTGCCATTATCCAGGTCTATGTAGATATTGCTGACATCTCATTGCTGACAATATCTGTAATATATAATATGTCAATGTATCGTATTGACATATCACTCTGCGCTCAGCCTTAACCGTGACACTTGTATATCCGCAGAATATCTATACCACAGCTTGTTATCCACGAAGTACAGCTTCTATGACTGCCCAGTACAAGCCTATATTGCAGTATAAATATAGATCCTTATAATGACACTTTCACTTGTCCCTTAAGGTCAATCTAAATTATTTATTTTAGTCATTTATTAACCGTCATTTATATAGTGCCTACATATTCTGAAAAAATTTAATCATTCATATTTTGCTTATAGTAACACCTCTGCAGTGTGTGTATGTATGAATATATATATATATATATAATATACATGCACACACACATATATATATCTACATGCACACACATATATGACTATATGACTATATATATATATATATATATATATATATATATATATATATATATATATGTCATATATGTGTGCATGTAGATATAGATAGATAGATAATTATCTATCTTTCCCTATAAATATGCATATTGAACATTTTTTCAGACTGTAAGAACCTGCATCTGTAAATCATTTTTCTCCATAAAGAAATAATTTCTCCCAAATTTCTCTGGGTTCTCTCTTTTTCCAGCTATTTTTCACTATCACCATAAATCCCGTTTAAGTTAATTTCTGTCCTCAGTGTTTCTACAATTTGCCCGGTTTATGGGAGCAGGTGAAGAGCAGTTACATGTAATAAAATGATTTTTAGCAGAACATAATACTTGTAACTCTAACGTCCTTTTAATTCCTGGCTCCTAATTCTTCACATCAGACCTTTAAGGCCATATTAGAAGTTGCAGCAATTCAGTATCAAGGTAAAAATTCATTTCCAAAGCACAGTCATTATCTTTATTGTGTAGCTAAAACACTTGGGCTGATTACCTTTTATTGACCTGGGAAAGCCGCTGTAATTTTCCCTTTTCCTTTGATGTTTAAGAAACAGAAAAAAAATAAAATGTGGTGATATAATTGAGCAGTCGCTGGCAATTTGTTCGCTTTTTGGAGAAAAAGGCGTAAAACAAAAACAATCTCCATATGATATTGTTGCATGCTGCCGAGTATTTTAGTCTCCCATAGTGATGAAATGAATAATTAAAGACGGCTCTGATTCTGTTGCCTGTTTAAAAGGCTTTTCTGTCCTTTTTAGACGGCTCTGGCGCAGTTTATTGAGAAATGGGTTGTGTGGACCGTTTTAAGACCGTTATAGTCCCTTTAAATTTGACACACAGAAATGTCATTGTGTGATCAGGACGTGTCAGAAGAGATTCCCGTCTTTATTCACAAATGTTACAAATTATTCTAAAATATAAATAGATATAAATCTTTTTTTTTTTTTTTTTAAACCTGAAATTCTGCTTAATATAAATATCACCTCTACTGAAAGAGTTAACTTTGTATATAGATTCAATTTATGGTCCAGCCTGGAGACTGTTTGTAAACTAAAGAAAGAAATCTGTTTTCTGGTTTAATATTTAACGTGAGCTGAATATATTGTTTCACTAAGCACCAGTAACATCAAGGAGGCACGAGGCACTGTTATCCTCGTGAATTGTCTCCCTGCACACTCACGTCTCCCTTTATAATCAGATAATAGAATTCCGGCATTGCAGGGGTCCTGCTGGAGTAGGTTTGACCCATATAAATGCTATAGTATCTGTGATGTGCTAAAACTTTCTATCACTGAGAGATGATAATCAGTTTTACATTTGGATATAAATCTTTCTGTTGATTTATTTTGCTGGTTTTATTTAAGCTACTTACTCCTTACATCCATGTTAGATACTTAGTAATGAGGACCACTTTGTGTTATCCATCGGTTGTCACAATGTATCCTATTAGATAAAACAAAGTAATTCAGTTGCAGACTGACCACAATACAGGATTTCCCTGATGTAACTTTATGTACTGGTCACATAATGGATGTTGCTGATATTAAAATATGTAAAATATTATCTGTTTAACTCTCGGTTCAGTTGTTTGTCAGGAAAACGTGTTGGAGCTGCTGTGAACTCAGAAATAAACAACATAAAAATGTTTATAAACGCAGAGAATTGTTTCTCCTATTTTGTTTTCTTTCAGGGTTATCTTTTTAAATGAATGCATCTGAACGTGAAATGGTAGAATAGGTTCTTTTTTCCAATTCCACAATTAGAGACATTTCCAAAAATCTTACAATAAAAGATTTTTTTTTTTAGTTTCATTTTCACTACAGTTTTCAGCAACGTTTTCTGATTTCTATTTTTAATCTGTAAATGTTTCAATTTGTAAATATATTCTCAGGGCAGACTTCCGAAGCCTAACATGTACTGTACGGTTTATAGAAGGCACAGGGGGGATTTCATGCAATTAAAGTGAAATTCACTTAGTGGGTATCTAGAACTAAAATATACCGTGGACTCAGAAACATATTAAATCTTTCTGCCTATTGTAATTCAAAGTGTGAGCGAAGGCTCAAGTGACCAACACAATCTTCTAGTGTAACATTGTCCCAGAATGAATTCTCCTCGTGTGTAGGGTGCAGACTTCTGCCCAAATATAAACATGCAAGAAAGAAACAGACATTGTTTCCTTTAGGGCTCGTTCATACATATTAACTGGATAAAAACGCGAGAACTAAGCCACATTTCTATTGCGTTTTTCCAAGCGCTTCTACAGACGACCAGCAATTGGCCGTGTGACATCACATGACTAACATGACGCGCTGCGTTCACAAATTTTAAAAGCAACATTCACGTTTTAGAATGTATTAGGAACAGCGCCACTACTGTGTGATAGCAATAAAGCGGATATGTGTGAGTGAGCCCTTGCTATGTCTTGCAGTGCTCCTCCAAGTGATCGGGAACTTCCTGCTGGAGAACAGTATTTGGTGTTTATGTAACTATTTCAAGGGCGAACTTGTAGGGCACTTTATTATTCTTCCTCGTAATTCTGGGATAGAGACAGTGCTCATAGTGTATCAAGTGCCCTATCCCACGTGGTCCTTCCCTATTAATGTTCAAGAATAAAATCTAGAGATAAGCAATTACTGGGATATTTCTATTTCACATGATTACAGACTAGCGGGAGATAATAACAGCTTTTTAATTTTCCATTTTGTCAGATCCCACTCGGCGATGGCTCCGCTCCCACTGTATCACTTTACTGTGTAATATCAGTGTTACCATAATGTCCCTTTATTGCAGGGTATCTTGAAAAGCTAATTATAGGTTCAGCCGCCCCCCATTGACCATAGGTGACAGGTAAACGTTAAATCTAATTGCGTTCACTAGGCCGGTTGGGTGTAACAGTCCTTGTCGCAAGGCCGGATGGACAGTCCGGGGTCCCTTTGTGCGGCGTAAGGTTAATATTCCAGGGAATCTGTTAGGAAAGAGCTGGCGCTTTGAAGGAACCAGGCCAACAACAGTTGCAGTGCTAGCAGGCATACCTTTGAATTGTCTGGCCTTCTGTAGCACCAAATCTTCCTGCTGATTTTGGACACACATGAATGAAGCCTTTCCTAGCAGCCTGCGTGTCTCAGATTGTATCAGATAGGCCTCCATTAGGGGGCTCTCTAGGGTCGGGGAACAACCTGCCATCTCCAGATTTAATTCCAAGATTTATTTTCCTAACACTTTCTCTCTTTTGTTTTGTTTTGCAGAAAAGGTCACGGATCGCCTACAGTGACGAAGTGCGGAATGAGCTCCTGGGGGACGATGGGAATTCCTCGGAGTGCCAGGTAGGATTGCTAATCAAGATGCCCTAGTGGGTGGCTAGAGGGTAAGGGGAGGGCTGGCATACGGGGCAGCCCATGCTGTTTCCCTAACAGTAATCGCAGTAACTCATGTGGAAGTGATGTTGTTTAATGCAAAGCTGAGATTTTAATCAACTTCAAAACCCCTTGTGTGGAGATCTGCGTATTAACACTTCAGTGCCTGCCTGGAATATCCCCGTCTGCTCTTGCCCGCATCGTGGGTACACCTCTCCGCGTCCCACGTATATCTAAAATAAAAGGGGCAGATCTAGTAACGTAGAACTTACACTTTGATATCGTAATTAAATCAACACAGGCAGACGCCAGCAACTAGTAGATGCTTTAAGATCAACGGGGGTCAGTGCCACCTCCAAAAGAGCTATTTTAAGCTGTTTTTTTAAAGTGCTCAGCTGGACCTATATTCTCTCGCTAATCAAATGTTTACACGTACACGCGTGCTGTGTCGTGTAGTGATACTCCAATGTAACATGACTTGTCTCCTCCCTGTCCTTGTCCGTGTGTTTGACACTTGCGGACCGTGAGAACTGTCTGCGTTTTATATCCCAAACCTCTAACGCCAAAAGTATCAGCGCAGTCCCCATGTACCGATATGTAAACCTAGAAGTGGGGGTGTGAGCAGCGTATTTTATGAAGCTTCGGACAAGTTTGTTTTTTTAAAATTTGAAAACTTGTTTTGTATTTTGAGTCTGTGTTTTTATATTACTGCTCTATCATGTAAAAAAAAAATTCAGTAACAAAATAATGAATACAAGTGTGTTTAATTGCGATGCTTGTGCGTTTTGCTGAAACTCTTCTCACTTCCTGGCTGATCCTTTTTATATTGCCTGTGAAATTATAATGTAGCAATTTAATTCCAGCCACTCACCATATTTAGCCACATAAAGAGTCTTCCTGGTTTATGATGAAATTGCGGTTAACATATTTCCTTCTGCTCTCTATTGTAAAACCTTCTATACGATCCTGCATGTGCTCTCTCACACCTGGTAATATTTTATTAGCAAAAAAACCCCAAAACATACAAAATAAAAACAACACAAGGTAAACTCAATGAGCGTTCTATAACTGCGTTGCGTTATACTGAGCGCTGATGCTGCTGCAGGAGTGCATACGTACAGATCCGTTGAGAACTTTTAAAGTTATGTATGGGAGGCCGTCATATACAAAGTCCTGATCATTACTTGTGATTGTTCTCACAGACAATCTTTATCTTAATTTATTGCTTGCGATTAAGCCAGCCTGCTTAGACGATGATTTGTTGATGAGGTATCACCTAGACAGCTGTCATTGACTTGGGCTAATTACCTATATACTGAGCGTTTCATTAGTCCCGTCGTGTCTAAATAGCAATAAATGGTTTATGCTGTTTTTATCGTTCTTCGTCCCTTTCATAATGTTTTCAATCTATATTTATTTTTAGATCGTGTATTACATGATCTTTGTACGTTTTGATCTGCAGAGCTTGCAGTCTAATTGAATGGCTAGATCTAAGGCCAGTGGGCTTTATACCAAGGTCCCTGTGAGTGCCTGTAAGTTGCAGGCCCAGATCGTCTCGTCCTAAACACAGCTGGGAGATGCTTAAAGGGGAAGTTAATCACAACTTGCTAATTGGATTTATTTATAGCTATCCATTTATGCCAAGATGTGAATTCTTCATACATGTTCATAGCAAGATGTAGTGTCCTCCATTCATAGTAACATGTAACGATGCTACGGTCACGATGAACGGTAATTGTTTGTACATAAAACTTGCGTAGGCTAACTCCAGAATGCCAGCTACACATATAGGAAATGTGCAATTTCTGTGTGTCTGTTCCCAGTGCATCGAACGCTTCGATCACAATTGGAAATGCTGATTTGTATGTAAACAGTTGTAATATAATCTGGTGTGATCAGTGTGTAATATTGTGTCATTTCTTAGCGATACACTGTAAAAAGAATAAAATAATTCTGCATAAATCTGCTGCATATTTATCCCTGAATAGGACCCCTGGAGCTCGCTCGGGCTATTCTGTGTACTGTATGATCTCATACATTTACATGCGTGTCATAACACATCAAGCACACACTACATCATGGCTAACTGGAAGCAGATTTCCACTGGTTGTGTTTACAGAAGGGAGATGTCAGCCGTCTGTTGTATTTACTAAGAAGTGATAGGGTCACCTAGTCATTAACAGTAAGCCCCTCGTTGCCGACCACAAATGCTGATATTGTTTACAAAGACTTCTGCCAAGAAAACTTGTTAGCGGCAGACACCCGCGGCTCGCGGGGTCACAGCAGCCTTTTATTTCGTGAACCCTGCATATACTTTCCCAAAACCTCCCTCTTCAGACACCCAGATCTGAAGTTTCTGCTGAATAGATGCGTAACCATTACACTTGGGGGCGTAAAGATGATCATTTATATTGATACGTATAGACCAGCTGGAACGGTTTTCATGTTTTCTTTATGAGATTACAGTGAGAGATTTTCATTTCTGTACATTTACCCACAAAAGTCCAGATGGTTTTGTGGTTGATGCCTTGAAAGGTTTTCTCTAGTCTTGCAGCGAATTGAAGACATGATGGGCTACATATATATATATTTAGGGGATAATGGAGACTGATACCATATAGGATGTTTCCTAGCCCCAGATCTTGGTCACCGTCCTTCTCCTGGGATCGACTAATAGATGTGATACTTACTACAGGTGTGGATAAATCCCAGATACCTAGAACACGGAACACGTACCGGTGACTTCTAACTTCCGGCCATTGTTCTACATTCTAGCTGATTTTATTTTCCTGACTGATGAAATCTTGTCCCATTGTCCACAGAGCCGGTACGGAGGCCATCCACAAAGTATATACAGACAGAAAGTTAGACTAGTGCCTGTTGAACTGGATATTCAGCTCTGAGTAATTTATAGCGTCAACTCTTTGACTGTGTTCTGGTAATGTGTCGCGCAGTCTTCACCAATAGTCTTTTGTTGTTTAGGACAACAACTCTGATAGTCATTCTCTTCCAGATCGTGTACGTTTGCTAGTAAGCGCACCAGTATGTACAGCCAGAGCCGCCATCACAAGTCATGTATCAGAACCGAAAACAATATTATGTAAAAATACAATGCACAAATATAGACTAGATATCCAATCCTGGTGGCCAAACAATTGTCATCATCCCATTTTACTACCCAATAATAAGGTACATAACACATCTGCAGCTGTGTAAATATATAGGAATATTACATATATATCTGGTGTGTCAGGGAGTTAGTGGCCCTAATCTGCCTTGTACACAGGATAGTGGTGTTTGATATATTTATTTACATATGTGATTTATCTGCATATTCTATTAAAACATATATATCACTAAGTTCATTCATTGTTCTAGTTGTACTTTATTTGAGCTTAAAAACTCCTAACTGCCATTAGAGTGTAGAAATATATGAACAGTGAGTACATATTGTTTATTTAAGCTTGGATTTCTTTGTCAGTTCTTATATTTATTGACAAGTCCAGTGTAGTATATTCATCTTGTTCTCATGTACTGTACTGTATGTATGTATGTCTATGTATAAGTGTGTGTGTGTGTGTGTATATATATATATATATATATATATATATACATAAACATACATACATATGCACACGCATATATTCTTAGCTATTTTTTATTATATATATATATATATATATATATATATATATATATATATATATATATATATATATATATATATAGTGTGTGTGTAAGTGACTGGAATGTGATAGTGATACAATGAGGGCAGTAGAAGTGGTGATGTGACGTTTGTGTATATATCTTGTATTAAATATTGTACAGTGTTCACCCCAGAAAATGTTGCCAGCCGGGTGGCATTAAGAAGCAGTTTGGTGTGCAGTTATACTTTGCATTAATATTGAAAAGTGATACTGCCCGCACGTGCCAGGACTGGTCAGACTGGTGGTCAGTGGTGTAACACACACTGGCTGTAGTGCTCACATAGTGCCTGTCCTAATAGTTCCAATGGTTTATTCTATTATAAAAGGACTCTGTGGGGCTCCAAGAGCCGGATGACCAGTAAAAACAGGCGGGTGGAACACCGGGAAATAGGTGCTGGGGAGGACACAGCTGTGTTTTATTTTATATAATTATACGTCATGGATAGGAAATAATATATAGATGTAAATATCCAATTACAATTATTGTGATCATGATATAAATTAGGTGGGAGACGCTTGTTCAGCCACAAGCAACAAAGGTTTGTGCAGCAGCCTCTCAAAATAAACACACAAAATATTGGTTGTTACATTTTAAATCTGATTTACCGCTATATATTTCCCATACAATTACACATATGTTCTATGGTACATGCTATGGTCCTACTTCTTCTCTTAGTCAACGTAGAAAATACTTCTGTATTTTGGATGGGATATGCATATATTTTTTTTTTTACATTTATTTTTGTAAGCAGAGGTGTAATAGAAGCTAGGGAAATATTTGGGCAAATAAATGTTCTTTGCAACACGTTCGCCGAGCAGAAGATACTTAATTTTTGTCGCTCTCTTCTTTTGGTGTGAGATTTGGCCGGCTGAGCACAAAGTACAGGAGGCTTCAGCTACAGAGCTGATGGGTGAAGTTTGTCAATTTAATTCCCCGAGATCTAAAGAAGTGCGGTATCATCTCCTATAGCCCCGGCAGAGCAGATCATTAGCGTGCTCAAATCTCTTCTGCGCACGGCGAGGGTTTATAGAGAAGTAAATAGACAACCATCATAAGTCCAGAAAATTGTCTGTTCGACCTGCGATAATAGGAAAGGGGCGTTTAATAGAGTTCAGCATCTATTTGTTATCAGCATGCGAACAGGAGCGGCCGTCACATAATCGCTTTTTTTTTTGGTTTTTTTTTCCTATATATTTTTCGGTGGTTTGGGAGTCACGTGAGCCGCCCCCATCCCCTCTGCACACGCCGCGGTATGTTTTGATTTTGGTCACAGCAGACGGCTTAACCACAAGAGATTCTACTGGTTTAAACCAGCGTAAACCTGATTTTTTTTCTTTTTTTTTTTTTTTTTCTTTCCCTTTCCCCCCCCCCCCCCAAGTCCACAAAGAAACAGATTACCCCACGCATCAAATTCCGCATGGAAGGACGCAACAAACCCCTTCTGTTAATTTATTTTTTATTTTTTTTCTAAAGACACCTCCATTATTTAATTCCGACTATCAGAAATATATTATATTACATTAAACATATATTATATTACAACTTTACGTTATATATGTAGTCCGAAGTAAAAAAATATATATGAATCTGTACGTTTCTCGTTTTTAGTTCTATAAACCTATTTTATTCTTTCCACATTTTTACTGAACGTCTCTGATTAAAATGAGAAAGGAGAT
Source organism: Mixophyes fleayi (assembly GCF_038048845.1). Taxonomy (NCBI): domain Eukaryota; kingdom Metazoa; phylum Chordata; class Amphibia; order Anura; family Limnodynastidae; genus Mixophyes; species Mixophyes fleayi. Next base: position 5,529,955 of record NC_134407.1, on the reverse strand, counting down.
GCATTCTGAGGCTTAGCTTGCTGACAAACTGAACAAAAAAAAAGCTTAAATTCAACCACCCAGCACAAATAAGATAAAGAATCTTTTTTTTTGGTTTGTTTTATTTTTTAAGTCTGGAAAAAAATATGCAGCATGTTTGAGATCATTGAACGTGCGGAATCATTCTTGACAACTAATCCTTTTCGCCGCACACAATAAAAATGGTTCCAAAAAACATTGGGAACCGTTCCATTATTCAGCATAAGTTGTGCATTGTGTGTCCATTAAGTTTCATTTCGGAACACAGGGAAATTCTTCCATATAAATGTCTGTGATAATTTGATAGAATTTCTTGACCGTTTTTGCTATGTCCGTATTTGGCCCCCGTGCAAGTAAAGCTTTATATAAACGGTGTCATATAAATTATATCGTTTCTAAAGGAAACCTGAATATTTCATACAGTTATATTTTTCTACATATAACATGAGATTGCTATATGTATAGTCTAAAGAAATACTTAATTGTTAACATTTGTATTTTATTTTGTCCTTTACCTGTATAGATACATATTTAAATATTCACGCTAAGAATTCGTGGTCAGACTTACACTGGAAAAATAGTTAATTAAATTGAGAAAAATAAGGTAGAAGCAGAATTTAAAGTTTGTTTTTTTTTTGGGGAAATATTAATATAATATTATATTTTTTTAAAAAAAAAACTCAGATGAAGGTATATATTTGTTTTCTAACTGAGAACGATCCCATATTTTCTCAAATTATTTGACAATTACTCAGTATAATATTATTTATAATTATTTAGAATAATAATAATAATTTCTTCAGGCTCTTAGTTTAAGCAGGTTTATATCTCTGTAGTATTTATATGGTAAATGTTATTATTTAGAAATGTGAAAATATGTCACCTTAAGTGCTGTGTTTTTATTTATAGTCCTGTTGTAATCTGTAATTAATATATATCGCAATGCAACGGAGACATTTTTCTTTAAAACGGATTTATTATATATTTGAATATGGGGCTTACAATTGTCCCTAGATTATGATCATTTATTAATCCTTAATCCACTATATTATTCAAATGTTTTGTTTGCATTGTATAAAGGTCTTGAAATAAACTCGTTTTCGGCAGATGAACATTTATGCAGAACTTGATATAGTAACATGGGGTTATCTCCTGTATTCCAGCCATAGAGACGCATTAGCACAGTCCTGTCATTCATTGCAGGGAAAAGGCCCCGGCTGAGACAGTGACCTAAAGTCTTATTTTGGTGCAACAGGGCTGCAGTAATTTGCTTACTGAGAAGCTCAGTCTTGTTGCCATTGGTTGTCATTAAGGAGAATGGAGTGTACGAGAGAGAACTTCAGCTGATAAATGCGCTTAGCCAGAAGATTTATTTACAGCGGGTAATCGGAGAAAACTGAGAATTCCTTCCTGGGAGCGCCATGCAGAGATAGAAATCTCACTGATGTGACAGATCCCGCTAGATAAACATTTGGTGGCTTTTCCACAACACCTTGTTGTCACAGACAATCGCCCCACTTATACCGCTGAGCGTAGAGCCCTCCATTCACACTCGAGTGGGCACCACACCACGGCCCATTTTAGAAGTCTGTTTGAATTTGGGGGACGGGTGGAGTTTTTTTTTTTTTAAATTCATGGCAGTGGAATTTTGCTGAGTTTTTACATAGTAAACCGAGGCGACGCAGCGGAGTCGCCACATCCCCCCCCAGAGCCACGGTGATTTCCGCTGGATGACAAAGGGCGACTTGGTGGTGGAAGTCTGTATGTTATGAAGAATACAGAGGCTAAAACCTCTCTTTCTTTCTAACGCACACTTCCACGGAGCCATTCCCCTTTACTTGATGATCGCGTCTTAGATGTGGTTTTAAAAGAGAATCCCAAACCATTTCTTCCGTTTAATGTGACAGTATGAAAAAGTGATCTTTAGTCGCTCATAAAAAGATCTCGGAATGTAGTCTATGTTTAGCTCCTTTTAATGTGTTTGTCTGTGATTTTTAAATGCTAAACATGTAAACAGATAAATTGTCAGTGTTAATTCTGTATCCTGTCACACAACTGATCTCTCTCTCTCCCTTTCTCGCCTTTTCTCTCCTTTTTATCTCTCTTTGTGCATTCATGTTGCAGATGATAAAATTACGGGAAGAGGTGAGTGCGTCCTAGCCCCCCCATTCACCCCCCCTCACCATGCTTGCATAATCCTATAAGGCTTCCTTTCCAATAACAAAATTTCACTTTAATTTTCATTCCGGTTTTGTAACTGATCTATACAGAAGCGTCGCACAGATTACACATATCACACTTCCCCGCAAATATTTGTTTCTTTTTTTCTTTTACCCCCAAAACAAACGTTAGAATCCTCGGTTGTTCGTGATTCGGATAGATAGACAAGAAGCCTGATGAAGGATGTATACAGAGGAGATTAGTGGTGTTTGATTGGTAATGGGGATTACACTGGCTTGTTACTAACTATCACTAATAATACTATAAGACACAAGTGATATTTGTGTATCTGATGATTATCAGTGTATAAACTCCTGAAAATAATATCTATATAAACGCTGAGTAGTAATGTTATCACTTTAGCGTTGATTACAAGGAAGCTACTATTGTATAAATCATGATAAACATTATTCTTCCCACAGACCTACACTATAAAATGTATTCAATTATTATATATTTTACATTATATCCCTAATATAATTTATTAAGGATATTAGACGTCCCCTCGGATTTCTATGTCCTGTATAAACCAATGTGTTTTTATACAGTCACAGAACCCACTGACTTCTAACATCCCTATAATTTACAATAGAGAGAGTCCCTTGCACCATACCTATTATAGATAAATATAATAGATGTTCTAGAGTTAGGACCATGGGAAGAATACAAAATAAAATGTTTCTCTTTTTTGAATCCTAGATTTTCTGGGCTTTTTATGTCCGTGCTTAAACGTTTACAGTAATTTTATGTCACTTTGTAGCATCAGAATTTGATATTTAATGACTAGTCGGTTATGGCGCAGTCTGGCGCTGGAATGGCGTCGTCGGTTTTTGTATTATTCTTTTAAGCGACTAGACATGATTTGATACATAGACATATATTACATATTAGTAGGAGACATTTCACTTATCGCCTTATGAGGAGCCGTACACATCTCAGGGGCGACGGTTCAAACCGCAGGTCAGAATTTATTTTAAGCCGCATTTAAAATAGTTTTACATTTTTCTTTTTATTTTCCAAATAAAATTTGGTTGTAGAGCTCTTTGCTGTATCAATATACTTTAAGAATTTAGCAAAAAATTATAAAATGTTTGTAGGATATCATCCGGTTGCGTATAGCGATAGGTGCATCTGTGAGGATATAGAGGCCGAGCGCAAGTGGTTTATGCGGGATACAGAGGTACATGGTAACTAAAAATATAATAATCTATCCCTGATAGATTAGTGTGACTGCAGGACCTGTATTCTTATATTGGGCACAGAACTGCTTAGATAACTATTAATATCCTTATAATCTACAGCAGAGGTAGATAAATTACCTCTCCAGTAAAGTGTATATTGTTTCTTATAATACACAGCTGTTGCTGATAAATAGAGCTTAGTGATGGAATCGCAGTGACTATATACGGGGTTAATGCAGAGAAATTGGAAAGGTGTCTGTGGCCATATAAAGGCCCACAGCTCATGGGATTCTATTATTGTATATTTTACACTAGAGATGTGTGTATGTGTGTGTGTGTGTGTATATATATATATATATATATATATATATATATATATATATATATATATATATATATATATATCAGCATTACTTGTGTATTATACAAATATAATCTATAGGTGTTTATTAATGTCGCTGCTGTATAATAACATTTTCTGTGATATAATTTATTTATCACATTACATTGATCTTCGAGTTTGAAAGTTGTTGCACAAAAGAAAAGATGGTGGCAGCAATGGACGGCGTGGGGGGCGATGGAAAGGTCTACACACACACCTTCATCATCACCATTTATTTATATAGCGCCACTAATTCCACAGCGCTGTACAGAGAACTCAGTCACATCAGTCCCTGCCCCATTGGAGCTTACAGTCTAAATTCCCTAACACACACACAGGCAGACCACACACACTCTTCTTCTAAACATACCACTTTTATTTCCAACCTAAATTTGAAGTTAATATAAAAATTACTTTTTTGTTCCTCCGCCACCATTTTCCTCCAATTTTATATGGCAGAAATTGAGTCCACGATTCGTCCTTTAAAGTATTCTATCATTTGCAATATGAAAGTGGGTAAAAGCAGCAGGAATATCTGCATTGTCTTTTGTTACATTGATACAGCTTTCATCTCTCACAAATAACAGGAGCCGGCTGCATGGAATCAAACGCGACTATTATGATTTCTAATGAGAATTACAAGGAACAAAAAAAAAGGACATTCCTGATATTCTTTCTACTCTTCTTTATTCTATGTATGCTTTTATAATGTATGGTGTGGTACTGCGTTACCCTTCTCCGTTGGCTGCACACCGTGCCCAAGGCTGGGTGTCTTCTGAGTTTTGTATTTTTCTGGTAAATACGGAGATTCCTATATATAATGTGTGTGGGGTCAGTGTGAGCATCAGCTTAGATAATATTTCGGTAGGAGCAGAAGGGCGGAAGTCATTGTCCCGGAGAGCTCGTACTCTTAGCATAAGAATAATTGCACTAGGCTTAATACACAAGCTGTGTGAATAGCCGGCACAAATGGCATTTGGCGGTGTATAGGTGGGGTTGTATTGCCCTAATCCCCCCCCCCCCCTTCCCACACACACTTAGATCATGCCCATTTTGTCACATGACTTTTAAACTGTTTCTGTAAAGAATGCATAAAAGAGAACATGCATAGGTATCAAAATAATTTTGTGCAAGTTAATAACGGCTTATGTTGTTGTTGTTGTTTTTAATGCATTACACAGAGTTGTATGATCAGAGATAGTCTATTCATCAACGTCATTCCCTGCCCAGTGGAGCTTACAATCTAATTTCCTTATCTACACAAATGCACACACACGTGCTCTGATTGGATTGGAAGTGGAGGCCCTAGTTCTCCTGCTGGAAAACACAATCATCTCTGCCCCTTGTTTCCAATGGCTGTAGGAAGGCACGGTGTGCTGGGCCTTGTAGTTCTACATGTGGGGGAGGGTCACAGGTATACAGAAAGCACTGGCAATTAGAGGAGGACATTGTTTGTTTTTTTCTCCACTATCATATCGTTTCATTTACTCTCCGTATACACAAGGGAGCACATTGTGCTGTAACAGATATCACCATGGCAGCAAAGTTTTACATTTATAGTTATGCACTAAATGAAGTTATTGCATGTGCGAATAAATACCTGTCTGTGGTTTCAGGTGCCTGACACTTACCAATAGCTCCGAATGTGGTGGGACTGTGATAATTCTCTGATCCCAACAACGGGGTGGCTTCCTGGAAACGGGATCATCTTGGTGGAAAGTGCGGATCAGGGGTGGGGGCGAGATTTGGCTGTATTGGAGGCTGGGCACATTATAAGGATAGGCGGTAGGCATTATAGTGACAATAGCACGTCTCTTGTCTTATGCTGAAATAACTGTTTATACTAACAGAATATGTCTGTATTGTATATTTTGTATTTTGGCTTTTTTTAATTTTTTTATTTAAATGGAATAATGCAGAATGTAAGTGAATTGAATTATTTTAGATCTTCGGCTACTACCATGAAATGTGAGTGCATTATATAGAGTAGTAACTGACACCAGAATAAGTAAAATATCTGCTGACTTTCTATGTGCCGGAATCGGAATCTGAAAATTTTCTGACTTCGTCTTTCATGGAGCAACTCCAATTCTACACCTTGATCCAATAACAAAGCTTTATATAGAATGCACACATTTACTTTATCCTTTTGTCGTTAATAAGTACTTTTTCCCTCGTGTTTTCTTAATGCAATTAAACTTCTTTTTTTTATAGTTGCTCGTTATTCTCTAGGATCATTCCTTATTTTTTTTATCTCTTTTATTATCAAGCTGATTTCATTGGGAAAAAAATTAGCCCATACCGGTAATATTTTGTTTTAGCGATTAGTAAACCATGGCCACTATTTTCTCGCTAGCATAAATCAAAGCATAAGTTGTGGAAACAATGGAGCTATAGTCGGAGAAGGACAGTGCTCAAGACAAGCCAAGATTTTATTGCCTAAGAACAGTTCTCCGAGTGCTACGTGAAACTTCCATCATAAGGAATCTGAACGTATTCCGGCAAGTCAGCTGTACTGTTGGCGCTGCAGAGCAGACGCGGCCTTTTATTTTAAGATCTAGGTTGAATCCTGACAGAGGACCTGCATGGGAAGAGATTGTTGGCTGAGTTAACTCTCAAATGCTTCACTGTGCAAAACCTGTCCTCAGAAGTCCCGTCCGTCGCTGTGTAGAAGCTTCAGCGGGAGAGTAAATCACCTTCCTTGTCTGCGCCTACAAAGGCGTCGCAGGAACGAGCTGGGGGATAAAACAAGCCACAAGTCCCCTGCTTGTTCTTTTTGTTTCTGTGTAATGAAAGACAGGCGGGAAGGTGTACACGCAGGTAAGGAGTTAGCAAGCAGCTCGAAGACTTTTCCCTATGCAGTCTAGTTCCGTAAAGACATTAAAACACCCCCATTGTTTGTTTCCTTTGCCCCCCTAAATTGGGCATCGGTTTTGAAGTCTGCTCTCCCAACGGTGTTTCGTGTACCTCTCTGCTCACCCATTGCTAACGTACGTTTAATGCTTTATGTACTTGCCATCTACCTGTACATGGCTCCAAAAGACTGTACTGAGAATTGTAACGTTTGCTGATCGTCTTCCACTGCGTTGGACTGAACCCGGCTGTGAATAAGCCTCACATAGTGCCGTCAACGCATTCATACCGACATATTACTATTTACACTCGGGACACTGAACTAACCAGTCCTAGGACCATCTATCTGACAGTCCTAATTTTCTGCTGAGACCCGGATGTGGGACCAAGGTTCTCTGGACATTCAGTAACACAACAAGTTGTATACTATAGATATCACACTTAGGGCTAATAAGCCCTGTTTCCTATATAGGGTTTTGATTTTGGAAACCTACTTAAAATTCTATCGTCTGTGATTATGGTATCTGGATAACAATGTCATGTAATGCATCTGTGAACAGCACAACAAAACCCGCACACAGGAAGGAAGACATTTTTTAGGCTAAATATTGAAAATAATTGACTAAGAATCGATGACATCACAAACACTTGATATTCATGAAACACTGCGTGCTGATGAACTGGCGCCTCCTATCTATACAGGCGCATTGTTAACACTGGCGCTAAACAGCAAAATGCCATCATGTGTCTGCAGCTAGTGCGTACTTTAATCTGCCGCCGTTATTGTATGGAGACCACCATTCTCACCCCTTGCAGTGTTTTATCTCTTTATATTTCTATAAATGATAATTACCACCTATAACTATAAGTTATTGTGCATAGAAATACCCATTTCTCTGCATCTATACGATGATCAGGACCTGTTACGTTTTTTTTATTATTTTGCTCAGGTGAAATTAAGTGAGTGAATTATCCACAGACATGAAGACCCTCAAAATTTACATTTTCACCTGTGAGCCAGGAAGGTACAACACAAAGTTCAGTGTTACCATGACGTTACCTCCCCCCTCCATTACAGACAGATGAAGCCCTCCCTCATCTTCAGGACAGTGTCCTAATACAGGTCAAAAAGCCGTAAATGCCGTCGTCTGTTTTATTGTGACATCCCTGGCCCTGCCCCTGTGTACGACTCTACCAATCCATACACTGGGTTTCTGCACAGCAAGGTTGGCTGAGTGTCAGTCACCCTGTGTCTGCTCTGCAAGATAATCTGCTCCCTCCTAATATGCAGAAGTGTGAGAGAAAGCATAGGGGACATATTTAAGTCAAAACCCTTTAGTTATATAGCTCAGAAATAAATACCGTATATATAATATATATTCCCACATTTGGTTCACTAGCTCTTTAACTTACAATAAATAAAATATATATAAGTGTAGAATGGGAACAGCCTTTTGTTTTTTTTGAAGAAATATATATAAATATCTGCAATTCAAAAATAACTAGTTTATAGTGCAGACGGAAACTTTACACATTTTCCCCGAGAACATATGATTTTTGGCAGATTTCTTTGGTGAAAATTTATATTAAAGTATTACATTTTCATGATTAGTATTTTATCCAATCACCAGTTTTCAGTTCATCTCCATATATTCCTGACGTGATTTAATACATAAAACATGATTTGTAGAAGTAAAATAAGTTCCAGTTCATCACTGTTAGTATTATGTAATAATACTTATTATTTACTAGGTCTATCCTAAACTAAAATCCTTCTTTTTTTGTATATTAGCTAAACATTTGTATTTACAGGATCCGGCTTATTCTTGGCCATCCCGGGAGAACACGTTACAGACCAAAACCTGAAGTTCTCTACAATCTCTGAATAGACCTTGCTGTTATTACAAATTACATTACAATATATGGTATATAAAAACCCTGTAAGTCCTTATTGGTGGCTGAGTTCCCCAACTCTCCTGCCTTCCCCTACTGACATGAAAAGCAATCTCTTATATGCAGACTTGGTCACTATGAGGAGCGCTGCTAAACAAATGAATGTGAAGGACCAATGCCAGGAACCACTGTCCCTGGGAAAAATATATAAATGTTATTTAGTACATATAACACCTGGACCCAAGCATTCTGGATGATAGATTCCATATTTATATCTATGATTAAAACGTCCCATCTTTCTTCATGTATTAATACAGTGTAATTCTAATTCAGTGGTCTAAGTTTGATGCATCATTAACAGGCAGATTAAAAAGCGTTCTGTGGCTGTTACTGACTTAGAGGGGCATATTCAATTGTTGGCGTTACTGCCTAAAGTAACGTGGCACATGCACTATTGCCGTCATTACGGTAATAGTGCGCGTAAATACGGTACATTTCACGCTGGATTTCAGCTCGCGGCTCCCTAAATCCGGCTTAGTATTACCGTAATAACGGTAATACTTTTTCCGCGGAAAACGCCAACAATTGAATATGCCCCATATTGTTATATGTAAATATTCAGTGTAATGCACAATAACTTATCTCTGGATATCCACCGTGTTATTGTACACGACGTGTTCACAAGGCACAATATTCTCAGGTCTAAAATACGATAAGACGGCAGAAGTTTCTCTCCTTTCGGTAGAAAAAATGAATGAAGTACGCTCAGGAAAAAGGACTCTTAATTGAGATTGCTCCAATTTCACGTCTTGATTGCTTTAATTGCAGCGCTGCCAGTATTGTGGGGACTGATGATCGGCGTCTTGTCATATTCCGCTATTCCGTTCCCCTCTCTCTCCTTTACTTGTAAACTTATCTGCGATGCATTTGGTGAGTAAGTAATTACTGTGGCCCTGTTTGTTGCAGATCTCCTGACCTTCACTGTGGCTCTTATCCGCGCTGATCTAAATGCATTGTTTTAATGATTTGTTTCACTCACCCACTCCCCAGCCAACACACACACAGAAAGGAAATATCAAGGAGATGTTTGATGTGGCTTTAGCCGATTCCCTGGCCTGGCCCGCATCTCAGAGATGTGTCACCTTTGCCAGGAGGGAATAGGCAAAATCACGTTTTGAATGGTAATGATAACATACTAATCACTTCCTCTCTTTGAAGATGGAAGCGAGATATTCTGTCAGCATCCCCAGCTGCTGCAGCTTCTAGGCATTGGTCTAGGTGTATTAACTTAAGTGTGCGTGTCAATACAGCTCGGCTGTCTGCCATCCACAGGGGCTCATTAGAGCAGGGGGCCCTCGCTGCACCAGACATCCACTCACATTAAATGCACAACGCCTCCTTTCTCATCAGCGTCATTAGTATTATTGTTATTATTTATTAGAAAGCAGTTGCCTTTTTTTTCCCCCTATACCCCCCCTCCTTCTCCTTCCTTCTTCCCGTTTGCATTGAAATGACATCTGTCACGCGGTACAATTCTTCATTTTAATAGTTTTTGTATGTAAACCGAGCTGTAGCAGAGTGGGGGGATGGACTGTGAGGTTTCTGTCATAAAATAGATCTTGTTTTTTATACACTTAAGCGATAGAGGGGACTGTTAGCGCTGGAGAACGGAGATCTTTGTGACACGGAGCTTGCAATCAAGACAATGGATTATTCCACTGCCAGAACAGTGTTAGATAATTGGCCTGATGTTGTGACAATGAGAGCACTGTAATTCTACATAAATAATATCACAGCTGAGATGCAGGGTAATTTCTGCTAGGAAATAATTGAAATTGTACTCATTGCTTTCTTGGCAGAAGAGCATGCACTTTTCTGATGTTGTTAAATAAGCATGTGTTGTTACATGCAGCCTTGACCTTTCCCAACATCTTTAGTAATTACTCTAACAAAATAGATGATCACGTTCCGCACAGTTTTCTGTTATTAAAATCTGTAAATATTTACAGTGTATCAGATAATTTATATGTCGTTTGGTTTAATTTGAGTCCTTGGGGAGATCCAGTTCAGCACCAGGGGGTAAATGTATCAAGCTGAGAGTTTTCCGGCGGGTTTGAAAAACCAATCAGATTCTAGTTCTCATTTATTTAGTACATTCTAAAAAATGACAGCTAGAATCTGATTGGTTGCTATAGGCAACATCTCCACTTTTCAAACCCGCCGGAAAACTCTCAGCTTGATACATTTACCCCCAGGTGTCTCTGGAACATCCGCGGAGACACATCACACCAATGTTATAGTAGGAATTTCTGTTTATTTTCTCTTGCACCCCATAAAGATGTGCAGCGCACATAGCGGGGATGTCTGCGCGACACATCGCATGCCATTGAATGTGATGCAGTTGTTCTAAAATAAATGGAAAATATGTGGACTCCATGTTGAGGCCTCTGGCCTTAGAGCGTGAGTCCAGCAATACTGACTCCTTTGCGTTCTACGATCTCTGTGTCTGAGGTGTGAGACCGCTGTCATTGCTCAGTAATGTAACCACAAAGGGTCACTGTTTTTTTATTTTGCTGTGTATTGAAAAACTTTTCCCTTCAGCTGTGACGGGCGAGGGAGATGACCACTGAGCCACAAAAGTAATTCACCGTAAAATATATAGGCATGAAATACATTGATATCTGTACAGATGCGCTGGTCGGTCTGCCTCGCACAACAAGCATCCCGCCCACAGCGCACCTTCATTCCGGGACTGCGCTCATAGAAACACTCTGCACAACCGTTTGTGCGTCTGCTGGAAATGCGTATTTGGAAAGAGTGAGCCCAACCTACTGTGGCTTAAAGACCCTATGGGGCCGATTTCAGTTCTGCCACTAATAACGCGGCATTAGCAGTATTACCGTTATTACGGTAAAACTGCGCATAATTACCCTTAATACACTAATTTCAGCGCTGGATTTTTACCCGCGGCTCCCTGAGCTGCGAGATGAAATCCAGGTTAAAATTACCGTATTAACGGTAATACTGTTATTTGCGGCAGAATTGAATCGGACCCTTTCCGTTGCTTTCAAATGTTCTAATTTTCTCTTAAAATATTGCTTGCTATAGCCCCATGTTTCTGTTGGATTAATTATGAGGAATCTTCAGCCCAATCTGTATTGTATGTATTACTTTTTGCTGTTTGATTATTTTTGGTTCTTTAGATATGCCCATCGAAATGCGCTTGGCTGTATGAAATGAGCCAGAGAAATGCAAAAGGTCCCACTTAGAATGCTGTTCGTGGCCTGTTTTCCACCAGTGCAGAGAATATTTAAAGATAACTTTTTTCTGGAGAGCAAAATCTTGTACAGTCCCTGGAGAAACAGAAAGCCCCCCCCCCCCCCCCCCCCCCCACCATAAATGAGCGTTTCCACCTCTCTTCAATCTCATTTAAATAATCACTTCCTGCAAATCAAATCAAAATGTAATTATGACTTGTGGGTGAATGGGAGCTCTCCACTAGGACGTCCTGACCCTCCCATTTCCTAAATGTTGCTTCCTCGTAGATACATGTTGCATAAAATCAGGACATTTGGTTAGAAAAAACAGTGCCAAATTTGCACTGCAGGAGAGGTGCACTTATGAAATGACCAATAATAGCAGAAAATGAAAAAAAAGAAAAGAGAGAAGATTATTTCTGTAGTATAGGTATTTGTTTTCTTTCAAATGGAATATGTAATTGTATTCCCATTTCTGTGTAATATTACATCAGCCACAAGGTAAACAAGACAACCTCATCATTGAGAGTACCCTCTTTATCTGCACAAATCCCGTCCCAACCTGTTTAAATGTTTTTATTCCGAACGGTAGAATAGAATGGGACTTTGTCACCGTAAACGGACTTTGATGAAAAGACTGCTGCAAATTAGTTGTGTTTTAATAAAAGGCAACCGGCTGATAGACTTTCCATATGAACATACGGAGAGGCCACTATATCGTTTAGTTCAATAAACGTCTCAAAATAATCACCGGTCTACACAGCCGGATTACCCATTTGGCAACTTAAACTCCTGTCTACTGCCCGAATTACTCTCTTCCATTTTTATGTGTTTTTTTTGGGCAAACAGAGAGGGGAAGGGCCCCCAAATTAGTATCTTGCCTAGGGCCCCATGAGAAATTGCCAACCTACTTAAGCAAAGGACAATTGACTGTGCAAACTAAGAGAATATGGGACCTGTAGGGAACATATCGAAATCTGCTCCCAAAATTGCTTCCTAACCCCCCAGTATATGAACTAAAATCACTATCTGAGAATTTTATGGCAGCTCTTTGTTTAGCACTTGGAGCTTTGTAAGCAGCTTGTGAGAGCAGCGAGCTTCAGATACCATCCTAATTATGAAATATCAAGAAAGAAATAGAACAGTTTGCCACTGAAACTGTCAAGTATTTAAAGTCTCCTGAATCTTAAAAGTAAGCCAAAGGGTTTAATTTCTACCTAGCGAAGGTCCTCACCCACCTTGTGTACTGATCAGAAGCTCTCCCGCCTGCTGGAGGACTTGTCGTGACTTAGCCCTTAAAAGACTTCGCCTTCTCCCAGAGTTGTAGATTATAACATTTATAATTGATTAATTAAAAAAGAGACATCTGTGAACCGCAACCTGACATCTTTATTTGATCCTTGTAAAGTTGTGTTTTATTTTCTCCCTTTTTGCAGAGGGCTCATCTGCTGGATAACACGGAGAGGCTGGAGAGGTCGTCACGGAGGCTGGAGAGTGGCTACCAAATAGCAGTGGAGACCGGTAAGTGTTCTGCGCAGTTCTGAACACAACATTTCAGGCACATCTGAAAGAACAGGCAGAGATATGTTTGACATATAAGACATTGTGGGACAATTGGAGGCTTTCTCTTCCCTTCTCTCTTATGTTTTCCTAAATAAGTTACTTCGGTGAAGCTGGAAAATGCTGTTTATATCGTGCATTTGTTTTGCTATTTGCTTAGTTCTTTTGCTATATTATAGTTTTCCTCTTTCAATAAGATTTCTAGTAAATCGAGCCCTTCATTATATTATTACATTTGCTGTGTTAAGCAGAGTTCTGCCGATGACCTTCGTGGCTGGCTCCGCGGCAGTCAATGAATGTCAGCTGCTGATTGGAGAAGCCAGTGCCTAAATAAGATCCCGGCTTTCAATTAGATCTAGTGCGTCTTGCTAGAGAGAGGTCCGAGCAGCTCCAAAGTTGATCGGCAAAGGTTCTGGCTCTATGCCAATGCCTGGACCCTGGTAGATAGAGCCAAATAATAACATGCCTACAGACTCTACTGGATGTCCAGGAAGCTCTTGAAGTGTGATCTCCTGGATTCCTGAGAGTGTCTGGAAGTATTCCTGAAGCCAGCCCAGAACGGGAGGTTGTGTTCAGAACCTGGTGTGATGACATGATTTCCGTAATGACATCCCACCCACCACAAATTAAGGGGAATATTTACTAAACTGCGGGTTTGAAAAAGTGGAGATGTTGCCTATAGCAACCAATCAGATTATATCTTTCATTTATTTAGTGCATTCTACAAAATGACAGCTGGAATCTGATTGGTTGCTATAGGCAACATCTCCACTTTTTCAAACCCACAGCTTAGTAAATATACCCCTAAGTGGTTTTACAGAATCATACTATGATGGATGATGTGTTGTAGAACATGTCACTTCATTAAGTCCCATCTGCAATTATGAGTAATAATATATGGAAGGACAGGGATTCACTAGAAAATGTATTTATTTAAACTGTAAACCCCATTTATAATGCATTCACCTCTTGAGTCCATCACATGATTACATTGCGGTAACTTTAAGTAGAAGTATTGTCAGTAGAGCTGATTTACTAACATGACGTGTAGGTGCAGCGTTTGTTTCATTGTCTGACTTGCTCTAGAAGGATTATTGCTGATTGGTTGCTGTGGTTCAGAGTACATTTTGCACTGAAATGAAGTGTCCTGTAGATGGTATTATCACTAGTGGCCAGTTACTGGGGGTGTTGTTACACGGACACAATGCTAAAGCAGAGCTAAACATAAGTATCCAAAGTTAATGTAAAATCATTTATAGTTGATAAGTAAGTGATAAAACTGCTGATTTCCACCAACTCTGCAATATCTGCTTTTGCAGACTTTTCAGAATTGTTACATAAATATGTCCTGGATGACTGTTAAAATTAAAAGTCTGGTGCTGCATGCAGTGAAGTTGCTGGCGTGGTAGGTAAAGCGTAATTCTCATTTACACCATATGTCTTTGTTTTTTATCCTCACTCGTCCGGCTTTACAATATTCAGGCCAAACTGATGTATTTGTGACTATGGAAAGGTCATATTATTTGTAGCCCTAACATGCTGACAGGCTCCTTATTTGAGGGGAAGTGACCCAGCAAACTCCAAAAACACTGTTTTATCCAGGGATCGGCATAGATCTGATTTTAAGGATATTTTACTTTTTGACTCGTCAGCAGCCTATATTTGCCCCATATAAATATTGAATGAGGAGGTGTTGGATGGAAGGGCATTAGTCTGGGATGTACACATGCTCCATCTCCCGGGCATCACCAACTATAAACACAGCCCAGAATCTCTGCACGTTCTGGTCAACTTAATTTAAACAAATCATCATTCATGATATTTTTTCCGCTTCTTGTTTAATGCGCGGGTGCCTGTTATCACTCATTTTATACATTCACAGATTGCTGGCGTTTTGGCTTTTGTTTTTCTGCAGACAGAAATCTTCTTTGTGTATATTTTTGTAGTGGAGAAAATGTTCCGCTGATGGTATTTTGTTTAGCGTAGTTAGTGTTAGACGGGAGCAGGGAGGAGTCACGTGACTGCGCACAGATGAGTTACAGGTGTCCGATGACTTTGTTTATGCTCCATAACTGCTTCAATGTGTGCGCCGTGATTACAGAAGAATGACATCATACAGTCACAGCTCATTTGTTTAGTACGAACCTTACTTCACTTCACTAATAGGGTCTTCCTAGTGGCTAATTCTCTACAACAGCATATGGGGCCTGATTCATTAAGGCATGCAAAACGAACGTATTGAAAAACGCACATAAATCGGGTATAGGCGCGTCCGTCTTCAGCAAGGAGCGGATGTGAAGATACATCTGGTGATGAATGCGGGTCTAGGTCCGCTCTGCTCTAACAGACAATACCCTGCAGGATACGTATAATACCTGTATGCAATGTAAAGTCACAAAAGTACGCACAGAAAAAAATTAGTGTCACTCATAATAATAATATAGTCATTATTGACAAAACATTAAAGTAACAACAGTTTTTTCTCCATCAAATTCTTTTATTAAGATGTTATAAATGTCTCTACTTTACATAAAATACATTGTTACAGTTGCTCCTGATTAGACACATGTTCTAGCTGTATACACAGCCGCCATCTCTAGTAATCAGCACTTACACCTGACCTGTAGCTGGAGCAAGTGATACGGCTGAAAGTCACGTACCTGAGAGATGCCCAAATCTTGAATCACGCGCTGCTGTGTGCGCTCGAACTTGGCACGTCCTTACTATACACTGACTACAGGCATACGCCCTGTCCCCTCCGCGTTCTGCCCATGAAGTTGTTGACTGTAGTAAGGGTCCTTTGTGCTCGAAGATGTATTGGGCGTTACTATGTTCTCTGACGTATGGTTAGTTTCTGGGCATGTGCAGAACGATTTTACACAAAATACGGCATGTATCGGCATTTACATTTTTTAGTGAATTAGACGCATGCTATTTGCATCCTTTGACACCAAATGGAATTTTCCTTCCTGGAACACACTGACAAATATTCCATATTGTTAATCAAATCTTTGGATATCTATCGAAGTTTACAAAATGCTCTTTTTGTTTTAAGCTATTAATCTGATTTAAAGACGCTTAAAGTGTACAATTCCTCACAGTGAGGGTTTTGTTTTGCCTTCCTCCAAATTACCCTATGTCAGGATATAGATATATATAGATATATATGTGTGTATAAATAATATGTATTATAAACCATTCCTATATGCCTCTCCTGTATCCGTAATTGTGCAGGTATAATGCATAATTTTTCCTTGTGACGAGCTGGTGAACATTCCCAGTTGTCATATGTGTCAGCTGTCTCCGATTCACAAATTCGGGGTTAATTACAAGTCAGTCTTGTTCCGTGATGTGAAAATTGGTGAACTGTCACCGGCTTTTTGCTGGCACTTCGGTGACTCTGTAGTGGTAAAGAAATGAAGCGATGTATTCCTAAATACAGCTCTTTGTGACTGAAGTGACGGCACAGATACATCTATGGAAGCTACAGTGTGATACCTCTTATAGCAGCATTAAAACATACACATTTATTTATCCCTTACACTTATTTAATTTGTGAAAAATGCAGATTGTTTTTATTATATCCTTATCTTTAGTCCGTTAGGAGACATTTCTGCTATTGCTCTCTATGAAAAGGGTTAGTTGCTTTTAATAAAAGTGGCACCTGCTGGCCAAGAATAGGTACTGCACCCCACCGTAATGCTGATTTGTGCATAACAATTGATCATTGTAAGAAAGCAAATAAAATAGAAATTGAAAAACGAAAGCTGTGTATTTAATAAGCTCCACATTGCTGCTGTAGTGGACTTCTGCTTCTTGGATGTCATATTCAGTATCTGAGTTGCCGGCATTCAATGGCTTCGTCACCAAATGAGCTCAAGCAGACATGTTCAGCAAACATTCTAGTAGTATAAAAATAAAGATGAAGAATTGTGGATTAGAATGATGATCGTAAAGATACAATTTTGGTTAAATATGTGTTTATTGGGCACACGTTAACCCTGCCACGTCCTGTCTAGCCCCCTGATGTGTCTGCCAGGAGGACGTTGGCACAGCCGAGTGCCCACCAGTGCATCAGCTCACTGCCAGCACTTGCTGCGGAGTTCTGTGTTCCTATCTATAACTTCAGTCTCTGCCTCCGCACATAGCGAACCCTTTGTACAAAGAGCACGCATCTCGCCTTCCTAACAGGGCCTCCTTCTCCTTCCTTTTATTTCTCTTCTAACTTTGAAAACGGTTTTCAAAGATGGCCTTCGAGGTTTCCTCCCATCGTACGAGCGTCTGAAGTAACACACACACAAAAAAAGAAAATTCTACCCGGATTTTGATAGAAAAACGACATCTGACAGGTAACAGCATGGTAGGTTTCTAATTTCAAAGGTCGGTGTGATGGGAGGAAGAAGAATTTCTGCCTTGCCGGGAAATTGTAAGTGAGAAGGATGAGAACAATATTTATATCCACACTAGATGGACCACTCCAGGACTCCGCGACGGTCCGTGTCCCCAACTATTTAGGTGTCGGTAATAAGTCTCATAAACCAGACATTGTCTGAATGTTCCAGCTTAGATACATTTCTTTTAATCGTAACATTAAAATATGAGCCAAATTTTGTTTAAAGTAGACATAGAAAATAGAGCGTTTTCTGATACGCTCATCATATTTTTTAAGATGTAACTTTTATTTGCAACCATTTGTCTTCCATAGATTTGTAAAAATAATTTTGAAGGAACTGTGACACTTTTCTTTAATTTACACTTTATATCCATCCAATCAAAATGTTAGCTATAATCTTTTTGTTGGATGACTTTTTATAGTTTCTGTGATCCAGATTCCGCTTACTGGACTTTTATGTAGTAGAGTTGCCATTGTTTGTCTCCTCTACCCAACAAGGTCCTTATATTTTCCTAGATCCTTTGTATATCTCATGACATAGCGGTTTGGGTGTGAGGTCTAATGGCACAGGGTAAATTTGATATAACTGGGGATGGGGTGTGATGTCACAGTGACCGGATAGGTTGACTCTCCATTGTGTATAGGCCACAGGTACCATATAACCAGATAGCTCCTCGTGATTGCTGGTTCATAGACAGGTCCTGAGTTGTACAGCTGGTCTGTATTGCTGAGGGTTCACTCTGCTCCGTCAGCTGATAAACTGATCACACCAGAACAATGCTCTTAGATAAGACTAAGGAGTGCTCCTAGCTGGGCCCTGTCCAACCCCTACTATATATAAGTAGGCCTGGGTCCTACTCTACACTCCTGTGTCTATTCCAAGACAAAGACTGCGCTTCACCATTCTATATAGGATCTGCCCCCAGCTGCCTGATTGGAGGACCCGTGCCTTGCGGAGATTACTGTAGACGCGGTATACGCTCACCATAAAGTGAGACGCAGCCATTGAAGCCAGGTCTATAACTTATGCTGCTTTTGCTGTATTATGTTTGTAATAAACAAACAGCATTGTTTTACAACAATCCTCATCATCATCACCATTTATTTATATAGCGCCACTAATTCCACAGCACTGTACAGAGAACTCACTCACATCAGTCCCTGTCCCATTGGGGCTTACAGTCTAAATTCCCTAACATACACACAGACACAGACTAGGGTCAATTTGTTAGCAGCCAATTAACCTACCAGTATGTTTTTGGAGTGTGGGAAGAAACCAGAGCACCCTGAGTCAACCCATGCAAACGCGGGGAGAACATGCAAACTCCACACAGATAAGGCCATGGTTGGGAATTGGGAACTCATGACCCCAGTGCTGTGAGACAGATGTGCTAACCACTGAGCCACCGTGCTGCATTATGTTTGTAATAAACAAACAACATTGTTTTACAACAATCCAGGAAACCTTTTATTTGTGGTACAGTGGTTAGGATTGCTGTCTGGTAGTTCTGGAGCCTAGGTTCATTTCCAATTCAGACTGTATTAGTATACTCATGTGGGTGTCCTCTCTCTTATCATACACTTACTGGTAGGATTATTGGCTTCTTACTAAAGTGACCCTTGTCGGTGTACCTGTGGTAGAGATGTTAGATTGTAAGCTCCAGTGTAGATCATTCCGCCCGGAGGAATATGTTAAATGATAATAATGACCCCCATAGGCCTTTATAATTCTCTAGGTCAGGGTAAAACAAAAAACCTGGACAGACCTGTGACTTGCAGTTTGCGCTGTCCGTAAAGGCGTCTTTTTACGGGTGTCAGACGCCGTAGACACTGGCTGGTAAATGATCTTGTGAGCAGGGTCCCGTTACCTCCGTCTGTCTGTATTGTCCGGTGTTTGTTCCCAGTCGTAAAGCACTGCGGAATTTTATTGGCATAAATGATGATGATGATGATGATGATCTGCGTCCGTTAAGCGCTGTCAGTTAGGGTTTCTCCGTTTTTCTCAGTCTTATAGATCATCATCTTTCTGAAGGGAAGACGAGTGAGTGTCGAGTTTAGAACCCTGATACAGTTAAACCGATCACAAATCACCTTGTTAGCGATTTGTAACATTTTAGTGCTGAATAAGGAAACTCGGATGACTCCTATAACCCGTTTCTCTGAAGAATTAACTGGCAGGGGCCCCAAGCACACGCTCCCTTCAGTTCTACTTCTTATATAACCCATATATCCAGAGTGAATCACCGGCTTGAACTAAGGATTTATGTTAATATGACCTATATTCCAAAACTGTAATAACTCCTCACTGATACATTCACTTTTGTCTTGTTGAGTGACATGTGTCGCTGACAGAGGCATAGGATAGATGTCCGTAAGTGGAGAAGTCTTGCGGCTGGCAAAGGCTTGTAGGTTTCCTGCCGCTTAATCATTTTATTACTTCCCGGCATTCAGAAATCAGGGTTACATTACCTACATATGTCATCCTCTCACATTGTATTCATATCACACATTACCCACGTGTCTTCTTCATTTTCTGTTATATTTAAAGTGTTTCTGTTCTCTGCAGCGGAGATTCTCAACCTGTGCTACATGTAACCCGAGGGACAGGTTAAACAGATTCAGGAGGGGGGGTGGGGAGTTACATATATTCCAAATAATTATTATTCACAAAAAGACAATCAATAAGAAATCTTGAGCTTGTTCCAATAATTAGTTTATTGATTTGTAGTATATAATAGGTTTACAAAGAGAGGTTTATGGGGACCAGCCCTCATGTCTTGGGTCCTGACACACAGGGTCAGAGCATTTCCCGATCCATTCTCCACATTTGTAAGAAGATTGTTGTTCGTAATGTTTTTGCTGAGTTTTAGTGGAAAAATAAGTATGTATTAAAGTTGTTTCTGAACTTTCTATTTCAGCCAGCAAGCATGGTGTGAGCTGTACAAGACCGCTGTCTGAGCGCTCGTTTCCCTCCCTTAAACCACTAGGGATAGTTTGTTTTTTACAATGTTTAAAACATTGTTGCTGCAAACTGCTGATGACTGTTTGTTGTTTTCCAAACATATAGCAGTGTTTACAGATCATCTTATCATCAATTGAAGAATATATGGACACGGGGGCAAACGTAGGATTTGTAGAGGGGGGTTTCCATACCACACCGCCAGTGGGCGTGACCAGCATGCATGGGGCGTGGCTATAATATTAGACCGTGCTTGGCTGCTCTCCAAATCTTCCTATCGCTATAATATACATGGGCAATGCTGCGTGCAATACTGTTGGGTGCACAGAGCTCTCCCTTTTCAAATAGAGCCGTGTGAAGTGGGAGCAGAGTCCAGCCACCTCAATTATACAGTGCCCCAAGCTTGGAGGAGGGTTTCCGGGCACTAGGAAACCCACCTCAGTTTGCCTATGGGACATGATCTATAAGAATCCTGGTCCTACAGCATATAAATCTTCACATCAAGAACCTGATCATTCTGCTATGAATTGGATACAGAGACCTCACCAGGACCTATAATATGCAGCTTCGTATGAGGAACTTGGGTGTGACTTTCTTCAGGACTGGAGTCGTTCTTACACTCCAGGAAGAACAATGTAAGCACTTCTTACATCAATGAAACATAAGCAATGTTCTGCCTCCGTACATAATATCTGTCTTTGTTTCATCTTTGACATCTTCCAAGAGGGAATCTTTCTACTTTCTGTGCTGAGATGATTTCCTTTTAATGCCATTTCCAATCACAACACAACAACCTGCGTCTTCGGGTGTACTCGCCGATCCTGTGATACTCAACGCTGCCTCCTCCCTCTTCAAGTCATTGTAAATATCGTAGTCGCAGGCCGCTACCA
This sequence comes from Mixophyes fleayi, assembly GCF_038048845.1. Lineage (NCBI taxonomy): Eukaryota > Metazoa > Chordata > Amphibia > Anura > Limnodynastidae > Mixophyes > Mixophyes fleayi. The sequence goes on along the minus strand of NC_134407.1, from coordinate 5,508,349 downwards.
TGTAGTTTGGTAATTTTCAGGACAACATCAAGGTTTCATACCTCTGGCTTCTAGAATGATTGTTTGAAATACTACGTTTCAAATGTTTCCGTGTGAAGAATGGAGTTTCTTGATGTGGTCGACAAAAAGATAAAGCTCTGTTCTCAGCAGATCTGTCGGCTCTATCAGGACGTAGAAACGCATGAGATTTCCCTTTTAAATTGTTGCATGTCAAGAGGTGCGAAGTTATAGGTGATCGAGGTAATTCCTATCTGCTTTTCTTATAACCAAAAGAAGGTTACTTGGGAAGAGGATGAGACACCGGGCAATCTTAAATATGTACTAATGATCGAGACTGTGTATAGGGCGTTACGTTGTATCTCGTTATCTATCAGACAACTGTCATTTCCTGTTTGGGTATAGGGCTTTACGTTGTGTCAGGCGCTGTCTCCGCACCTCCACTGGGTGCAGGAGACGGATGCCCTCTGGCCGCAAGTCACGTCCCGTTGCTAGGCAACAGGACGCGTTCCCATGATCCGCTTCGGTTGCTAGGCAACCCAGACGCTTCCCGGCGATCAGCTGAGACTGATCGCCGGAACTTCCCCTCTCCAGGGCTTCCTGTTTGCCTCTATTTAAACTCACTGGTGCCAGAATATTGATTCCCACCAGCTCCAGAATTTTTCCCATTTATCCTGATTGCTCTCCAGTGTATTGACTCCTCGCCTAGCTTGATTTCTCCTTCTCTTGGTATTGACCTTGGACCGTCCCTGATTACTCTGCCTTCTCCCCTTGGTACTGCGTTTGTCTGGTTTCGACTCGGCCCGTCTGACTACTCTCCATTCGCTGCTCTGGTAATTATCTGGGAGAACCACGACCTGCGCATCACACGCAGCAAAGCCCAAACCTCCTTGCGGGGTTCCCTGGTGAACACCAGTGGTGCGTTAGGCTCCGCGCCTCCCAGTTTAGTAGCACCAATACCAGTCAGTGATATTCCTAGTGAAAGATGTGACACGTTGTATCTCTTTATCTATCAGACACCTGTCATTTCCTGTTTGGGTATAGGGCGTTACGTTGTATCTCTTTATCTATCAGACACCTGTCATTTCCAGTTTGGGTATAGGGCGTTACGTTGTATCTCTTTATCGGACACCTGTAATTTCCTTGCTGAGTGTGTTTCGTGGTTGTTTTCAACTTTGCTACGTGCTTTATGATCTGTTGAAGTCTTATTTCTCACTCTCTTGTTTGTCACATAGTGTTAAACTCTGTCCACTAGGATTACTTTTACTTCTAATAGACTTGTCACTTACACACAGTGGAGTCCGCCATTTGTGGGCTTGGCCAACCTCTGAGTGTGCTGCCACAAAGTGTCATGTCTTGGTGATGCCATTTCGTCCTTGTGCATCGATACATTTAAGCAATGGGTCCCTGAGTTTCCGCCTTTCCTACCCAACCCCTCAGAGGCTTTGTCCCTCCCTGTGTGTAATGTTAGTGTGCTGCACAGTACAACTTCCAAGTCCAGATCATCCCATTATGTATGGTAGATGTCAGTTGTTCTATCTTTCTATCTGTTCCTATACTGTATATATGAACAACCGCACAGTACCACTTCTCATATTATGCATGTTTTATGC